>NW_028327279.1:1200000-1534698 GCF_031878675.1 Megascapheus bottae
GAGATACTGGTGGGGAAGTGAACAGGGGGGATCACACCTACACTGTTGGTGTGAGTGTAAACTCATTCAACCACTAGGGAAACCAGTGTGGTGGCTCCTCAAAAGACTGAACATAGAGCTCCCCTATGATCCAGCAAATGCACTACTTGGCATCTACCCAATTGTCCAGAAAAAAGGACATACTAAAGCCACTAGCACAATGATGCTCATTGCAGCACTATTTACCATAGCAAAGATATGAAACCAACCCAGATGAAACTCAGTAGATGACTGAATCAAGAAGATGTGGTACTTATACACAATGGAATGCTATGCTGCCATCAGAAGGAATGACATCACCCCATTTGTAAGGAAATGGAAAGACTTGGAAAAATTCATATTAAGTGAAGCAAGCCAGACCCAAAGAAACATAAGCTCAATGGTTTCCCTCATTTGTAATAATTAGTTCACATCTAGGACTCTCCTAGCAGAGGATTACAATAACTCAAAAACCTAGGTATATAAGGTCATACAGGATGAGACTAAATGAAAGGATCTCTAGGATATGGGAACAAGAGCTATATCTTGTGTCATCGTTGCTCTTAATCTTTTGTGATTTTTGTCCTTAATCTACTATGTTATTTCTCATCTCTTATTTTGCCCTTTGGTTAATGTCAGATTGTTACTGTATCTGATTTTTTCCCTGGCATATTGTATATATGTTTATTTGTTTATGTCAAATAGGAAAGGGAAGGGGGGAAACAAGATGATTGGGAAGGGGAGGGGAGAGGGAACTGGGGACAAAAACATGTGGAGTGGAATAAATGTGTGAGAAGTAATGCAGTCCACTACCTGTAAATAAAATCCTAACCCCTCTATACATTACCCTGAAAATAAAAAAGAGGCTATAAAAATATCTGTAGAAAATGAGGCTGGATGATGGAAACAACCAGATGCCCTACTACAAAAAATGTGATACACGCACGCACACACTCACACACACACACATACACACACACACACACACACACACACACACACACACACACACACAATAGAATGATACATAGCCAACCGACAAGATAAAATAATGGCATTCTCGGGGAAGTGGATGAAAAGGAAAAAAATCATATTAAGTGTAGTAAGCCAAACTCAAAGGAACATAGGCCCAAGAGTCTCCCTCATTTGTCAAATTCAGTAGAAACCTAGGGCTCTACTACCAGAGATTTACAATAGAACGAAATCTAGAGACATCGTCACAAACAGTATGACACTAAATGTAAGGAACTCCAAGGTAAAGAAACAAAACTCATATAATGAGTGATTGTTGTCCTTAATGAACTATGTGATCTCTTATCTCTTTTGCTATCCTTTGCTTATATCATATTGTTAAATATTATACCTTGTTTTCTGATATATTTCATATGTGCCTAATTGGTTATTTGAAATTGGATAGGGAAGGGGGGAAATGAACATGAGTGGGGGTAGGGGAAGGGAAATGGGGACCATATCATTACATGGGGTATCAAAGTTTGAGAAGTAATGCACCTTCTAACTGGTGAATATAATGTAACCTTTCTATAAATTACAATAAAAATAAATACATAAAAAACATCTGCACAGAAAAAACTAATAATGGCATTTTTGGGGTGGTGGATGAAATTAAAGTGAATCCTGTTGAGTGAGATAAGTCAAGACCAAGGAACAAAAGGTACATGGTATCCTTAATATATGGATATTAGTTTCAAACAGTAGTAGAGCGATGATTGAATAGTTGATACCCAAAGTTCTGGACATAATTTTGGAGATATAAACATAACTACATAGACATAAAAATCTAGGATAGACTATACACTCTATAGACATGTGTTTTATTATAGATTAATCTGTATCTATGACATACAAAGACTCAGCTTAATTTTTACTATATTCTAAAATTTATGTGCCAGTGATTGTATAGCGATTCCCTTCTTGAATACTTGTTGGTTAAGCATGACATTTGAACTATGATGTAAAATTCAATGTTAATAAATTTTTTTAAAAAAAGAGGCTAGAGGTTAATACCACTAATGTACTTGCTCTAAGTGGTACAGAAATTTTCTTAATGAATCAAGGGGTTTTATTACATCTTTATGCAATTATTTTAGTTCTGAGTGTTCTACACTCAATGATAATTCTGGAAAGATAATATAGCTGACTGTGTAGATGGTATGAAGACATACTGGCCTAAACGTAGAATAAAGCATTGGTAAGTGGCTGTTAGCTGTCCAGATTCTACTGGAATATGTGCAATGAATTTATTAAGCACAATGCAGGCTCTTAGTCAGATCAGGTTCACGATTATGTGGTTCCATGAGATGAATGAGGAAAGATCAGAAAAATCTACTAAGATATCCAGATATACTTTTGAAACTAAGGTATCTGGACTCCTTTTTTTTTCTTTCTTGGTTGGGATCTTGACCTTTGGACCTGGGAAAGGTCTCTAAGTTCTTTTTCCTCAAGGCCAATGCTGTACCAGTTTTAGCCACAACTCCACTTAGTTTTTGGGTGGATAAGTGGAGAGAAGAATCTTACAGTTTTTTTTTGTTTTCGTTTTTTTGCTTGCAAAGGCTTTGAATCACCTTCTCCCTGGCTAGTAGAATGACAATTATGACCCCCCCAGCGCCTAGCTAGTGATTTTTTGAAAATTGGACTTTCTTCCAAATCACGTAACTGGTTCCTAGCAAAGTTTTGAAGCCTGACTTAAATGTGACAGATTTTTGTCACTTGGAGACACTCTGTGCTGAACGTTAGAAATCTACCAGCTGAGTCACAGTGGCACTTCCAGTTTTTGTTTATGCGGTGCTGAGGAATGGAATCCAGGGTTTCATACATGCTAGGCAAGCTACATTTTCACCCAAGGTTTTATGTTTTGTTTTTTCAGTGTTGTTGCTTCTAAGGTACTGTATGATGTTCTTTCATTTTCTTTGCTTTTTACCTCTTTTCTTCTTTTCCCTCTAGTTTTATTCTCTGTAGTCATTGTGTTGAATTCGGGTACCCTGTGTCTTGTACATAGGTTTTTGTGATTTGGGGAATGGAGAGGGTATAATTAAATGGTTAAAAAAAAACAAAGGAAAAAGGGTGAACCAATTGAACAGTGATCCTTGGAAGACACTAAACAGAAATGAACTGAACAATCTGGGTGGACAGGGGGCTGAGGGTAGGAAAACAGAGAAAAATGAGGGAGGGGATAACAATTTTCTTAAGAAATGTGTTCATTACTTATGTAACCATATGCCAACTATATATTGACTTAACAAAAAAAATTAACTTAAAAAAAATTTAGCCCTGTATGGTGGCTCACACTTGTAAATGTAGCTACTCAAGAGGCTGGGATCCAAGGATAGCAGTTCAAAGTAAGCCTGGGCACTGAAGTCCATGTGACTCTTATCTCCAATTAACCACCAGAAACCCAGAAGTGGCCCTATGGCTCAAGGGATAGGGCAGTAGTCTTGAGCTGAAAAGCTCAGTGAAAAGACCCAGGTGCAGAATTGCAGTCCCATGACTTGAATGATGAATGATACTAGCCAGGCTCTGTGCGCTCACACTTGGAATCCTATCTACACAGAATCAGGTTTGAATCCAGCCCAAACTAATTGCATGATATTTTGATTTACAGTTCATTACTAAAATCTGGAAGTGGAGCTGTGGATCATGTAGTAGAACACTAGCCTGAAGCAAAAAAAATACATTTAAGGACAATTCCCAGGCCCTGGGTTCAAGTCCCAGGACTTGCATAAAACAAACAAAACATGACGCTGAGTCCTCCATCATTTGGTGTTATAGTTCAATATTCTTGATATGCGTCTTAGAAATTAAGTCCCTAGCAAATACTCTCTACTGAAATTCTGCTTCATAGCTGATTCATAGAATTTCAGCATCATTACTATCACCTTCCAGTTAGCATAGCAGTCTACTATTGAAAATTTGAAGAAAACTTTTGAGTAATCCTAATAAATCTGTGTATCATCTGCACACACATCAAATCAGCAGCAGCTATGTTCTACTATTATCTAAATGTATTTAATCCCTTCTTGAGTTAATGAGCCTTAAAGAGTAAAACATATGAAATAGTTATGAAACTAACAGTCACCATTCTTGTACCTAATATTGTAATATAAGTTTATAAATGCAAGGACTATTCTGAAGTGTGCAGAACATAGCTTCTAATTCTAATATTCTCATGAAGTATTGTTTTTAAGAAACATGTTGCTTGCTTTGGGAAAACAAAGGCAAGGAAAAATGATATAGGTAAGTTCCCTATTTATCACAAGGAAAATACTATTGGGTTTAGATCAACTTCATTCATTCCGTGCTGTTGAAACAAACATTTGCAATTCCTGAGGCCAATCACTTCATTGTGATGCACAATCAGCCAGCTTAGATCAATCTTCCAAAAAAGGAAAGGAACAAATGAGAAGCAATTAAGGTTTCCAAAATGAACCAGGTGGTGGTGGAAGCTCACACTTGTAATTCTATCTACTCAAGGCCTGAAATCCAAGGATCTGGATTAAGTCTGTCTGGGATGAAAATATTCCTGTCTGAAACATCATCTCTGTTATCACAGCCCAGCTGATACACTCTGCCCAACAGGTTCCAAACACCAAAGTCCATCTCCTATCTGAAATACTAGCAAACGTACTCACACATTATTTCCTCTTTGGGAGATAGTTGAAACATGTACCAGAAACATTTCCCTGGCTTCAGAGTGGAAGTGGAATTATATACTCACTAGAAGCCCATCTAGTAAATTACAGTCAATCATCTTTCCTCACATCTTGTTAGTTGAATTGAACAATGAGTGTTTGGATCAGAAGCGATGTATATGAGCATGCAGATTGTAAAAGTACTGTAATCCTAGCTAGTCATGATAAGCTGAGACCTTAGGATTCCAGTTCAAAATCAGCCATGCAATAAATTCCATAAGATTTTTACCTCTAATTAAGCAGCAAAAAACAGAGAGTTGAATTGTGCTTAAAATGCCACAGGCCTAAGCTTTGCATAAAAGTGCTAAGGGGTACCATTCAGGATGCCCACTCTCTCCACTCCTTTTTAACACAGTACTAGAATTCCTAGGCAGTGCAATAAGGCAAGAAGCAAGCATAAAGGGGATCCAAGTAGGGAAAGAGGAAATAAAACTATCCCTCTTTGCAGATGACATGATTCTGTATTTAAAGAAACCTATAGAGTCCACTCCCAAGCTCCTTGAGCTGATTCAAAGCTTTGGAAAGGCAGCAGGCCATAAAATCAACCCTCACAAATCAACTGCCTTCCTTGACGCCAACAGTGAGAGGAACGAGGCAATAATCAGGAAAGAAACTCCTTTCACAATAGCCTCAAAGAAAATAAAGTACCTAGGAATTAGCTTAACTAAGAATGTAAAGGACCGTTTAGATGAAAACTTTAAAACCCTAAAAAAGGAAATTAAAGCAGAACTAAGGAAATGGAAAAACATCCCATGCTCCTGGATTGGAAGAATCAACATTGTGAAAATGACAATCTTGCCAAGGGCTATCTACAAATTCAATGCAATACCCATCAACATCCCAATGTCATTCTTTAAAGAAATAGAAGAGGCAATTCAAAATTTCATACGGAATAATAATAGACCCCGTGAGCAAAAACACTCCGTAGCAGAAAGAACAGGGCTGGAGGAATTTCAATTCCAAACTTTAGACTCTATTACAGAGCTATAATTCTCAAAACAGCTTGGTACTGGCACAAGAACAGGCCTGAAGTCCAATGGAATAGAACTGCGGACCCAGATATTAAACCACAGACCTATGGCCACCTAATCTTTGACAAGGGAGCCAAAAAATAGAATGGAAGAAAGATAGCCTCTTCAACAAGTTGTGCTGGCAGAACTGGTTAAGCACCTGCAGAAAATTAAAGCTGGATCCTTCTTTGTCACCTTGCACTAGAATTAACTCCAAATGGATCAAAGACCTGGAGGTAAAAGCTGACACACTGAAAACTGTACAGGAAGGAATAGGAGATACAATAGGCCTCCTTGGCAGAGGTCGAAACTTTCTTAATAAGGACCAAGGATCACAACAAATCAGAGAAAGGCTGGATAAGTGGGACTGCAGTTAACTGCAGAGCTTTTGTATGGCAAAGGACATAGCTAGTAAAGTAATCAGGAAGCCTACAGAGTGGGAGAAGGTATTCAACAACCAAACAACGGACAAAGGCCTCATATCTAAAATATATCAACAACTCACAAAATTGAATCACTCCAAAACTAACCACCAAAGTAACACCCATCCCATTAAAAAATGTGCCAAAGACTTAAAGAGAGTCTTCTCTGAAGAAGAAACAAAAATGGCCTATAGACACATGAAGAAATGCTCAACATCTCTGGTCATAAAAGAATTGCATATCAAAAGAACTCTAAGATTCCACCTCACTCCACTTAGAATGGCCAGGATCAGGAAAACGAATGACAACAGATGCTGGAGGGGATGTGGCCAGGAGGGATCACTACTACCCTGTTGGTGGGAGTGCAAACTCGTTCAACCACTATGGAAAGCAGTGTGGCAGTGCCTCAAAAGCCTAAACATAGAACTCCCCCATGACCCTGCAATACCACTACTTGGCGTTTACCCAACAATCCAGAAACAAGGGCATACTAAACCCACTAACACAACAATGTTCATTGCAGTGCTATTCACCATAGCAAAGATATGGAACCAACCCAGATGTCCCTCAGTTGATGACTGGATCAACAAGTTGTGGTATTTGTACACAATGGAATTCTATGCTGCTGTCAGAAAGAATGACATCGCCCCATTTGTTAGGATATGGAAAGACTTAGAAAAAATCATATTAAGTGAAGTAAGCCAGACTCAAAGGAACTTAGGCTCAGTGGTTTCCCTCATTCATCATAATCAGTAGAAACATTCGACTCTACTAGCAGAGATTTACAATAGAGCAAAAGGCCATATATAAGGCCATATAATGTGAAGCTAATTGAAAAGACCTCCAGGATATTGAAACAAAAGCCATAAATGAATGATTGTTGTCCTTAATGTACTATGTTGTCTCTCATTTCCTTTAATGTCCCTTGGTTATCCCATATTGGTATAGTATCTCACTTTGTTATCTGATATATTGAATTTATTTGTATTTGGATATTTGAAATTTGATAGGGAAGGGGGGAAAACCAAGAAGGGTGGGGGGTGTGGGGTTGGAGGGAAATGGGTAACAAGACATGTGAAAGAGTATCAATGTATGTGAATTAATGCGCCTTCTACCTGGCAAATATCATGTAACCCTTTTACTAATTACAATAAAAAAATGAAAAAAAAAGAAAGTTGTAGTGTGTGGGGAGGATGATGGGGTCAAATACATTTCTTCTTAGAAATTTACCTCATCTGGTTGCCCTGGATTTTCCTGGCCTTCTTCTTAGAGAAAGGCCTGTTATACTGGATTTGTGGCTTGGCAAAGATCTAGCATGTACATCTTCGACTAACACATCCACAACTTCCATGCCTGAGACTCGAGTTTCGTGACCTTTGGCAACAGCACAGCAACATCTTTCTTCCTCCTGAGCCACAGGCCAAGTGAGCTAGCTTGAGCTGGTTGTTAGTTACAGTGGCTTGGTTACCAGGGTTCCATATTCTGTTCCATTGTGAGGGAGGCAGGGTCACCTTTCAGGGCCCAATGACCAAAGATCCTTGCTCACAGAAGACCTCACCAAAGACATACTGGAGGCTGAATCTCTCCTCCAATCTCACAATATACATGTGGATGTAGTAAACAGCACACCTTATTTGTCCATTCCCAATATCTTCCACTAGGCCCAACTACCAGTCTGGTCTCAGGCTCAAGGAGCCTTTCTTAGGTAAGATCCAAACTTAAGGGTCAATATTGCCCTCATCCTTTACAAAACTTTTGCTTCACAGTGCCTTCTCTGCCTGCATTTTGCCCCTTGTCGAATTTCTTTTTGTTTTTGCTAGTCTTGGGACTTGACCTCAGAGTGTGAACATTGTTCTTGGGCTTTCTTTAGGCTTTAGCTGCCCCAACGAGCCACAGGACCACTTGCAGCGTTTTCTATGTATGTGGTAATGAGTAATCAAACCTGAGTCTTTTTGCGTGGTAACCAAGGACTCTACCACTAGGTCAAACACACAGGGCATTTTGCACATATTTTTGGCGTCAATCTACTAGGATATTATTAGGTTTCTGTATCCTAATCAATTTTTTCCTGATGATTAGCTTTGCTGTCATGTGTAAAAAATGCAAGAGGGAAAAACACAGAAGAATTAGTGAAATTTAAAAAAAAGAATTACACACATAGATAAGTGTTCATTCTTTGTAGGAGAAAGGATATTTTGATATGATGATGATGACTTTATAATTACTATGTCAGGGTTGAGAGTTTGGCATAGTGGTAGAGTGCTTGCCTAGCATCCATGAAGATCTGGGTTTGATTGCTCAGTATCTCATAGATAGAAAATCTAGATGTGGCACTGTGGCTCAAGTGGCAGAGGGCTAGACTTGAGAAAACCCGAGGACAGTGCTCAGGCCCTGAATTCCAGCCCCAAGACTGGCAGAAAGATAAAAGAAAATAAAAATGCTTTTTACGAGCTAATTCACTCACAGCATTGGCTTCTGAAATCTTCGCTTCTGCATCTTGTGAAATACCCCTTTCCCTCAACGTAGACAAGACAAACAGATCCATCCCATGGTCAACTGTGAGGCCACTGGTTGGGCTAAGAGCTAGTCGTGCAGCAACACATAAGTTTTATTCTAATACTTTCCAAACTTTGTACTCAAATATGCTACCTACTTACCAACTTAGGTCAGTTATCCTTATGCTATACCTTTTCTTCATGACTACAATATTCTTATACTCCAACGTTAATCCTCTTGTACCTCCCCTGACCTCTCTCATTCTTTTTTTCTATCTCTGGAACTCTGCTCGTCTTTCAACCCTTATACTGCACGAATCTACACTTGATGGCTGTTGAGCAATATTGTATATGTAGGTGGTTAATTATTCTCTAGGCTCAGAGGGACTTAAAGACAATAGAGATTGGATTGAGAGGCTTATTGTTTTGGGTATAAATCGCTTATCAGTGGTTGTATTAGACTGGTCTGTAAGTGCACAAAAAGAAAGAGTGATAATACCAATCAAAACTTGTGAACATCTAGTGTCTGCCAGCTACAGAGGTCTAGGTTGGTTATATCTGAAAAACTATAATCGTATTTAGTAGTAATTTAGCTCCCATTTTGAAAGGGGCAGAACAAGAAACTCAAGAAAAATGTCAAATCAAGAAACAACATCCACCACCCAATGTAAACAGACAATGGAACAGTCACTGGCACACCTAGAGGAGAGTCTTCCAAGTGCTACACAAATGCAATTGATAAACATCATTAATGGAAAATGTGAAAATATAAAGAAAGAGATAATGGAGGAAGCCATAGCTGAACAAGAGGAAAGCATAAACAAGGTGATAAGTGAAAAAGAAGAAGCCATAAAGGAGGCCATAATAAAGGTTTTTCAAAGAAAGTTGGATGAATTCATAGAATCCACAAATAAAAACGTGACCAAACTCCAGCAAATGTCCAAAGAAAATAAAGCTACTGAGCTAACCACTCAAAAGGAAATCTAGGAGATAAAGAAATCCATACGTGATCTAAAACAAGAGATGCAAGGCATCAAAAGGGAGCAAGTAGAAGCAAGGGCGATGAAAAATTAAGTAGATAGCTTTGATAGCAGGTTAGACAATGCAGAGGGGAGAATTTGCGGGGCTGAAGATAATTTAGTTTTTATAGAGAAAGAACAGAAAATGAGTCAATCCAAATCTAGGAAAATGGAGAGAGCGCTTCAGGAGGTCCAAGATACAATTAGGAAGCCTAATTTAAGGCTAGTTGGTATTGAGGAGGGCGTGGAGAAAGAGGTCAATGGTATTGGAAATATACTTCAGGGAATCATCTCAGAGAATTTCCCAAATATCCAGAAGGGCAGGCCCATCCAGATATGAGAAGCTTTTAGAACCCCAAACAGACCTGACCAGAAAAGAACATCCCACCGCCACATTGTGATCCGAACTGGATCAAAAGAAACGAAAGAAAAGATCCTAAAGGCAGCCAGGGAAAAGGGATCAGTAACCTATAAAGGCAAACCAATCAGAATAACCCCAGATTTCTCAGCAGAGACCATGCAAGCACAAAGTGACTGGAAGCATATATGTCATGCCCTTAAATCAAATAACTACCAACCAAGAATAGTGTAGCCAGCTAAGCTCTCATTCATAACTGAGGTAACAATAAAAACATTCCATTCCAGGGAAAAGCTGCAACAATATGTCGAAACAAAACCAACACTACAGAGAATTCTCAAAGATGCTCTATACATAGAAATCCAAAATAAATGCAATATAGGGAAAGAAATGGCACCTAAACAGCATACCATCTAAGGACCACAAGAACTGTCAAGACACAGGCCCTACTAAAAGCTTTTAAACATGGTAGGAACTAATAAATATCTCTCAATCCTAACTCTCAATATCAATGTACTTAAGTCTCCAATTAAACGGCATAGGCTGTCTAGTTGGATCAAAAAGCAAGAGCCATCGTTCTGCTGTCTTCAAGAGACACATCCTACCCAAAAACAATCATCTTTTGAAAGTGAGAGGTTGGGATAAACTCTATCAAGCTAACTGCCCCCATAAACAGGCTGGAGTTGCCATCCTCATATCAGATACAATAGACTTCAAACTAAAATTAGTAAGAAAAGACAAAGAAGGTGACTACATACTACTAAAGGGATCTTTCCTCCAGGAAGACGTAACGATCCTAAATATTTACACATCCAATCCCGGATCTCCAAACTTCATCAAGCAAACTTTACTTACACTGAAACCATACATAGATTGAAATACAGTGATTGTTGGTGAGTTTAACACACCACTCTCACCTATGGACAGATCAACAAGGCAAAACTCAACAGAGAGACCTTAGAACTGAACAACTATATAGACCAACTAGATCTAACAGACATCTGCAGAATATTCCACCCAGTAACAACACAATATACGTTTTTCTCAGCAGCACATGGAACATTTTCCATAATAGACCACATCTTAGGCCATAAAACAAACCTGGACAGATTCAGAAACACTGAAATTATTCCATGCACACTCTCAGACCATAAAAGCATCAAATTGGAGCTGAACACATATCTCCACCAACGAAAACCCTGTAACTCATGGAGAGTGAACAACACATTGTTGAATCAAAAACAATGGGTAATCGAAGAGATCAGAAAAGATATCCAACTGTTTATGAAATTTAACAATAAGGAGCACACAAATATCAACTCCTTAGGGACACCACAAAGGTAGTACTCAGAGGAAAATGTATAGCGCTGAGTGCCTACAACAGCAAGTTTGAAAAATGGCAAACCAACTAGTTAATGTCTCACTTTAACCTCCTGGAAAAAGAGCAACAAACCAACCCTAAACGCATTAGGAGAAAGCAAATTATTAAAATCAAAGCAGAATTAAATGATTTGGAATAAAAAAACCTATACAAAGAATCAACATAACAAGGAGTTGGTTCTTTGAAAGAATTAACAAAATTGAGAAGCCCTTATCAAATCTTACCAAAAAAAAACAAGAGAGCATATCGAAATAAACAAAATCGCAGATGAAAATGGTAATATCACGACAGAAATTACCAAGATCCAGAATATCATGAGGGAATACTTCTCAAACCTTTACGCCAACAAATTTGAGAATCTAGAAGAAATGGATGAATTCCTAGACAATATTAACATACCCACACTGAACCAAGAAGAGCTAAGCCAACTCAAGAGGCCTATTTCAAGCTCTGAAATAGAAATGGAAATTAGATAACTTCCACTTAAAAAGAGCCCAGGGCCAGATGGATTCACAGCTGAATTCTATAAGGTCTTCAAAGCAGAGCTCACACCAATACTCCTCAAGCTCTTCAACGAAATTGAAAATGAAGGTTGTTTACCAAACTCATTCTGTGAAGCCAGTAAATCCCTCATCCCCAAACCAGACAGAGATTCATCAAAGAAAGAGAACTATAGACCCATTTCTTTGATGAACATCGATGCAAAACTTATCAACAAAATACTGGCCAACCGTCTACAACAACTCATCAAAAAATTATACACTATGATCAAACTGGATTCATCACAGGGAGGCAAAGCTGGTTCAACATACACAAATCAATTAATATAATTCAACACATCAACAGGAGCAAGGACAAAAATCACATGATTGTCTCAATAGATGCGGAAAAGGCATTTGACAAGATCCAAAACCCCTTTATGTTAAAAGATGTGGAGAAACTAGGACTCCATGGAACATTTCTCAATGTAATAAAGGCTGTGTATGAGAAACCCACTGCTAGTATTATACTTAATGGTAAAAATCTAAAGCCATTCCCTCTAAAATCAGGAACGCGACAAGGATGTCCACTCTCTCCACTCCTTTTTAACATAGTACTAGAATTCCTAGGCAGTGGAATAAGGCAATAAGCAAGCATAAAGGGGATCCAAGTAGGGAAAGAGGAAATAAAACTATCCCTCTTTGCAGATGACATGATTCTGTATTTAAAGGATCCTATAGACTCTACTCGCAAGCTCCTTGAGCTGATTCAAAGCTTTGGAAGGGTAGCAGGCCATAAAATCAACCCTCACAAATGAACTGCCTTCCTTACGCCAACAGTGAGAGGAACGAGGCAATAATCAGGAAAGAAACTCCTTTCACAATAGCCTCAAACAAAATAAAGTACCTAGGAATTAGCTTAACTAAGAATGTAAAGGACCGTTTAGATGAAAACTTTAAAACCATAAAAAAGGAAATTAAAGCAAAACTAAGGAAATGGAAAAAAATCATATGCTCCTGGATTGGAAGAATCAAAATTGTGAAAATGACAATCTTGCCAAGGGCTATCTACAAATTCAATGCAATACCCATCAACATCCCAATGTCATTCTTTAAAGAAATAGAAGAGGCAATTCAAAATTTCATATGGAATAATAAAAGACCCCGTATAGCAAAAACACTCCGTAGCAGAAAGAACAGCGCTGGAGGAATTTCAATTCCAAACTTTAGACTCTATTACAGAGCTATAATTCTCAAAACAGCTTGGTACTGGCACAAGAACAGGCCTGAAGTCCAATGGAATAGAACTGTGGACCCAGATATTAAACCACAGACCTATGGCCACCTAATCTTTGACAAGGGAGCCAAAAAAATAGAATGGAAGAAAGATAGCCTCTTCAACAAGTTGTGGTGGCAGAACTGGTTAAGCACCTGCAGAAAACTAAAGTTGGATCCTTCTTTGTCACCTTACACTAGAATTAACTCCAAATGGATCAAAGACCTGGAGGTAAAAGCTGACACTGAAAAGTTTACAGGAAGGAATAATAGATAAACTAGGCCTCCTTGGCACAGGTCGAAACTTTCTTAATAAGGACCAAGAATCACAACAAATCAGAGGAAGGCTGGATAAGTGGGACTGCATTAAACTGCAGAGCTTTGGTATGGCAACGGATATAGCTAGTAAACTAATCAGGAAGCCTACAGATTGGGAGAAGATCTTCATCAACCAAACAAGAGACAAAGGCCTCATATCTAAAATATATCAACAACTCAAAAAATTGAATCACTCCAAAACTAACCTCCAAAGTAACAACCATCCCATTAAAAAATGGGCCAAAGACTTAAAGAGAGTCTTCTCTGAAAAAGAAACAAAAATGGCCTATAGACACATGAAGAAATGCTCCACATCTCTGGTCATAAAAGAAATGCAAATCAAAAGAACTCTAAGATTCCACCTCACTCCAGTTAGAATGGCCAGGATCAGGAAAACGAATGACAACAGATGCTGGAGGGGATGTGGCCAGGAGGGATCACTACTACACTGTTGGTGGGAATGCAAACTCGTTCAACCACTATGGAAAGCAGTGTGGCAGTGCCTCAAAAGGCTAAACATAGAACTCCCCTATGACCCAGCAATACCACTACTTGGCGTTTACCCAACAATGCAGAAACAAGGGCATACTAAACCCACTAGCACAACAATGTTCATTGCAGCACTATTCACCATAGCAAAGATATGGAACCAACCCAGATGTCCCTCAGTTGATGAGTGGATAAACAAGTTGTGGTATTTGTACACAATGTAATTCTATGCTGCTGTCAGAAAGAATGACATCGCCCCATTTGTTAGGAAATGGAAAGACTTAGAACAAATCATATTAAGTGAAGTAAGCCAGACTCAAAAGAACTTGGCTCAGTGGTTTCCCTCATTCGTCATAATCACTAGAAACCTTGGGCTCTACTAGCACAGATTTGCAATAGAGCAAAAGGCCATATGTAAGGCCATATAATGTGAAGCTAACTGAAAGGACCTCCAGGATATTGAAACAAAAGCCACATAATGAATGATTGTTGTCCTTAATGTACTATGTTGTCTCTCATCTCCTTTGCTGTCCCTTGATTATCACATATTGGTATAGTATCTCACTTTGTTATCTGATATATTGCATTTGTTTGTATTTGGATATTTGAAATTTGATAGGGAAGGGGGGAAAACCAAGACGGGTGGGGGGTGTGGGGTTGGAGGGAAATGGGTACCAAGACATGTGAAAGGGTTTCAATGTATGTGAATTAATGCACCTTCTATCTGGCACATATCATGTAACCATTTTACTAATTACAATAAAAAAGTTTTTAAAAAAAGAAAGTTGTAGTGTGTGGGGAGGATGATGGGGTCAAATACATTTCTTCTTAGAAATTTACCTCATCTGGTTGCCCTGGATTTTCCTGGCCTTCTTCTTAGAGAAAGGCCTGTTATACTGGATTTGTGGCTTGGCAAAGATCTAGCATGTACATCTTCGAGTAAGACATCCACAACTTCCATGCCTGAGACTCGACTTTCCTGATCTTTGGCAACAGCACAGCAACATCTTTCTTCCTCCTGAGCCACAGGCCAAGTGAGCTGGCTTGAGCTGGTTGTTAGTTCCAGTGGCTTTTTTACCAGCGTTCCATATTCTGTTCCATTGTGAGGGAGGCAGGGTCACCTTTCAGGGCCCAATGACCAATGATCCTTGCTCACAGAAGACCTCACCAAAGACATACTGGAGGCTGAATCTCTCCTCCAATCTCACAATATACATGTGGATGTAGTAAACAGCACACCTTATTTGTCCATTCCCAATGTCTTCCACTAGGCCCAACTACCAGTCTGGTCTCAGGCTCAAGGAGACTTTCTTAGGTAAGATCCAAACTTAAGGGTCAATATTGCCCTCATCCTTTACAAAACTTTTGCTTCACAGTGCCTTCTCTGCCTGCATTTTGCCCCTTGTCGAATTTCTTTTTGTTTTTGCTAGTCTTGGGACTTGACCTCAGAGTGTGAACATTGTTCTTGGGCTTTCTTTAGGCTTTAGCTGTCCCACCGGGCCACAGCACCACTTGCAGCGTTTTCTATGTATGTGCTAATGAGGAATCAAACCTGAGTCTTTTTGCGTGGTAGCCAAAGACTCTACCACTAGGTCAAACACACAGGGCATCTTGCACATATTTTTGACGTCAATCTACTAGGATATTATTAGGTTTCTGTATCCTAATCAATTTTTTCCTGATGATTTGCTTTGCTGTCATGTGTAAAAAACGCAAGTGGGAAAAACACAGAAGAATTAGTGAAATGAAAAAAAAGCATTACACACATAGATAAGTGTTCATTCTTTGTAGGAGAAAGGATATTTTGATATAAGGATGATGATTTTGTAATTACTATGTCAGGGCTGAGAGTTTGGCATAGTGGTAGAGTGCTTGCCTAGCATCCATGAAGATCTGGGTTTGATTGCTCAGTATCACATAGATAGAAAATCTAGATGTGGCACTGTGGCTCGAGTGGCAGAGGGCTAGACTTGAGAAAACCCGAGGACAGTGCTCAGGCCCTGAATTCAAGCCCCAAGACTGGCAGAAAGATAGAAGAAAATAAAAATGCTTATTACGAGCTAATTCACTCACAGCATTTGCTTCTGAAATCTTCGCTTCTGCATCTTGTGAAATACCCCTTTCCCTCAACGAAGACAAGAAAAACGGATCCATCCCATGATCCACTGTGAGGCCACTGGTTGGGCTAAGAGCTAGTCGTGCAGCAACACATAAGTTTTATTCTAATACTTTCCAAACTATGTACTCAAATATGCTACCTACTTACCAACTTAGGTCAGTAATCCTTATGCTATACCTTTCCTTCATTGCTACAATATTCTTACACTCCTACGTTAATCCTCTTGTGCTTCCCCTGACCTCTCTCATTCATTTTTTCTATCTCTGGACCTCTGCTCGTCTTTCAACCCTTATACTGCACAGATCTGCACTTGATGGCTGTTGAGCAATATTGTATATGTAGGTGGTTAATTATTCTTTACGCTCAGAGGGACTTAAAGACAATAGAGATTGGATTGAGAGGCTTATTGTTTTGGGTATAAATCGCTTATCAGTGGTTGTATTAGACTGGTCTGTAAGTGCACAAAAAGAAAGAGTGATATCACCAATCAAAACTTGTGAACATCTAGTGTCTGCCAGCTACAGAGGTCTAGGTTGGTTATATCTGAAAAGCTATAATCATATTTAGTAGTAATCTTGCTCAAATTTTCAAATGGGCAGAACAAGAAACTCAAGAAAAATGTCAAATCAAGAAACAACATCCCCCACCCAATTGGCCAACCTAGAGGAGAGTCTTCCAAGTGCTACCCAAATGCAATTGATAAACATCATTAATGGAAAATGTGAAAATATAAAGAAAGAGATAATGGAGGAAGCCATAGCTGAACAAGAGGAAAGCATAAACAAGGTGATAAGTGAAAAAGAAGAAGCCATAAAGGTGGCCATAATAAAGGTTTTTCAAAGAAAGATGGATGAATTCATAGAATCCACAAATAAAAACGTGACCAAACTCCAGTAAATGTACAAAGAAAATAAAGCTACTGAGATAAACAGTCAAAAGGAAATCAAGGAGATAAAGAAATCCATACATGATCTAAAATAAGAGAAGCAAGGCATCAAAAATGAGCAATTAGAAGCAAGGGAGATGAAAAGTAAAGCAGATAGTTTTGATAGCAGGTTAGACAATGCAGAGGAGAGAATTTCCGGGGCTGAAGATAATTTAGTTATTATAGAGAAAGAACAGAAAATGAGTCAATCCAAATCTAGGAAATATTAGAGAGCGTTTCAGGAGGTCCAACATGCAATTAGGAAGACTAATTTAAGGCTAGTTGGTATTGAGGAGGGCGTGGAGAAAGAGGTCAATGGTATTGGAAATATACTTCAGGGAATCATCTCAGAGAATTTCCCAAATATCCAGAAGGGCAGGCCCATCCAGATACGAGAAGCTTTTAGAACACCAAACAGACCTGACCAGAAAAGAACATCCCACCGCCACATTGTGATCCTAACTGGATGAATAGAAACGAAAGGAAAGATCCTAAAGGCAGCCAGGGAAACGGGATCAGTAACCTATAAAGGCAAACCAATCAGAATAACCCCAGATTTCTCAGCAGAGACCATGCAAGCACGAAGTGACTGGAAGCATATATATCATGCCCTTAAATGAAATAACTACCAACCAAGAATATTGTAGCCAGCTAGGCTCTCATTCATAACTGAGAAAACAATAAAGACATTCCATTCCAGGGAAAAGCTGCAACAATATGTCGAAACAAAACCAACACTACAGAGAATTCTCAAAGATGCTCTATACATAGAAAACCAAAATAAATGCAATATAGGGAAAGAAATGGCACCTAATCAGCATATCATCTAAGGGCCAAAAGAACTGTCAAGACACAGGCCCTACTAAAAGCTTTTAAAAATGGTAGGAACTAATAAATATCTCTCAATCCTAACTCTCAATATCAATGGACTTAACTCTCCAATAAAATGGCATAGGCTGTCTAGTTGGATCAAAAAGCAAGAGCCATCGTTCTGCTGTCTTCAAGAGACACATCCTACCCAAAAACAATCATCTTTTGAAAGTGAGAGGTTGGAATAAACTCTATCAAGCTAACTGCCCCCATAAACAGGCTGGAGTTGCCATCCTCATATCAGATACAATAGACTTCAAACTAAAATTAGTAAGAAAAGACAGAGAAGGTTACTACATACTACTAAAGGGATCTTTCCTCCAGGAAGACATAATGATCCTAAATATTTACACACCCAATCCCGGAGCTCCAAACTTCATCAAGCAAACTTTACTTACACTGAAACCATACATAGACCGAAATACAGTGATTGTTGGTGAGTTTAACACACCACTCTCACCTATGGACAGATCAACAAGGCAAAACTCAACAAAGAAACCTTAGAACTGAACAACTATATAGACCAACTAGATCTAACAGACATATGCAGAATATTCCACCCAGTAACAACACAACATACATTTTTCTCAGCAGCACATGGAACATTTTCCATAATAGACCACATCTTAGGCCATAAAACAAACCTGGACAGATTCAGAAACACTGAAATTATTCCATGCACACTCTCAGACCATAAAGGCATCAAATTGGAGCTGAACACATATCTCCACCAACGAAAACCCTGTAACTCATGGAGACTGAACAACACATTGTTGAATCAAAAACAATGGGTAATCGAAGAGATCAGAACAGATATCCAACTGTTTATGAAATTTAACAATAAGGAGCACACAAATATCAACTCCTTAGGGACACAACAAAGGCAGTACTCAGAGGAAAATTTATAGTGCTGAGTGCCTACAACAGCAAGTTGGAAAAATGGCAAACCAACTAGTTAATGTCTCACTTTAACCTCCTGGAAAAAGAGCAACAAACCAACCCTGAACCCATTAGGAGAAAGCAAATTATTAAAATCAAAACAGAATTAAATGATTTGGAACAAAAAAACCTATAGAAAGAATCAACAAAACAAGGAGTTGGTTCTTTGAAAGAATTAACGAAATCGAAAAGTCCTTAGCAAAACTTACCAAAAAAACAAGAGAGCATATCGAAATAAACAAAATCGCAGTTGAAAATGGTAATATCACGACAGAAATTACCAAGATCCAGAATATCATGAGGGAATACTTCTCAAACCTTTACGCCAACAAATTTGAGAATCTAGAAGAAATGGATGAATTCTAGACAATATTAACATACCCACACTGAACCAAGAAGAGCTAACCCAACTCAACAGGCCTATTTCAAGCTCTGAAAAAGAAATGGAGAATAGACAATTTCCACGTAAAAAGAGCCCAGGGCCAGATGGATTCACAGCTGAATTCTATAAGGTCTTCAAAGCGGAACTCACACCAATACTCCTCAAGGGCTTCAACGAAATTGAAAATGAATGTTCTTTACCAAACTCATTCTGTGCAGCCAGTATATCCCTCATCCCCAAACCAGACAGAGATTCGTCAAAGAAAGAGAACTATAGACCCATTTCTTTGATGAACATCGATGCAAAACTTCTCAACAAAATACTGGAAGCATATATGTCATGCCCTTAAAGCAAATAAATACCAACCAAGAATACTCAAATATGCTACCTACTTACCAACTTAGGTCAGTTATCCTTATGCTATACCTTTTCTTCATTACTACAATATTCTTACACTCCTACGTTAATCCTCTTGTACCTCCCCTGACCTCTCTCATTCTTTTTTTCTATCTCTGGACCTCTGCTCGTCTTTCAACCCTTATACTGCACGGATCTACACTTGATGGCTGTTGAGCAACCGTCCAAAACAACTCATCAAAAAATTATACACTATGATCAAACTGGATTCATCACAGGGAGGCAAGGCTGGTTCAACATACACAAATCAATTAATACAATTCAACACATCAACAGGAGCAAGGACAAAAATCACATGATTGTCTCAATAGATGCGGAAAAGGCATTTGACAAGATCCAAAACCCCTTTATGTTAAAAGATGTGGAGAAACTAGGACTCCATGGAACATTTCTCAGTGAAATAAAGGGGGTGTATGAGAAACCCACTGCTAGTATTATACTTAATGGTGAAAATCTAAAGCCATTCCCTCTAAAATCAGGAACAAGACAAGGATCCCACTCTCTCCACTCCTTTCTAACATAGTACTAAATTTCCTAGGCAGTGCAATAAGGCAAAAAGCAAGCATAAAGGGGATCCAAGTAGGGAAAGAGGAAATAAAACTATCCCTCTTTGCAGATGACATGATTCTGTATTTAAAGAATCCTATAGACTCTACTCCCAAGCTCCTTGAGCTGATTCAAAGCTTTGGAAGTGTAGCAGGCCATAAAATCAACCCTCACAAATCAACTGCCTTCCTTTACGCCAATAGTGAGAGGAATGAGGCAATAATCAGGAAAGAAACTCCTTTCACAATAGCCTCAAAGAAAATAAAGTACCTAGGAATTAGCTTAACTAAGAATGTAAAGGACCTTTTTGATGAAAACTTCAAAACCCTTAAAAAGGAAATTAAAGCAGAACTAAGGAAATGGAAAAAAACTCCCATGCTCCTGGATTGGAAGAATCAACATTGTGAAAATGAGAATCTTGCCAAGGGCTATCTACAAATTCAATGCAATACCCATCAACATCCCAATGTCATTCTTTAAAGAAATAGAAGAGGCAATTAAAAATTTCATATGGAATAATAATAGACCCCGTAAGCAAAAACACTCCGTAGCAGAAACAACAGCGCTGGAGGAATTTCAATTCCAAACTTTAGACTCTATTACAGAGCTATAATTCTCAAAACAGCTTGGTACTGTCACAAGAACAGGCCTGAAGTCCAATGGAATAGAACTGCGGACCCAGATATTAAACCACAGACCTATGGCCACCTAATCTTTGACATGGAGCCAAAAAAATAGAATGGAAGAAAGATAGCCTTTTAAACAAGTTGTGCTGGCAGAACTGGTTAAGCAACTGCAGAAAACTAAAGCTGGATCCTTCTTTGTCACCTTGCACTAGAATTAACTCCAAATGGATCAAAGACCTGGAGGTAAAAGCTGACACACTGAAAAGTTTACAGGAAGGAATAGGAGATACACTAGGCCTCCTTGGCACAGGTCGAAACTTTCTTAATAAGGACCAAGAATCACAACAAATCAGAGAAAGGCTGGATAAGTGGGACCGTAGTAAACTACAGAGCTTTTGTATGGCAAAGGACATAGCTAGTAAACTAATAAAGAAGCCTACAGAGTGGGAGAAGATCTTCACCAACCAAACAATGGACAAAGGCCTCATATCTAAAATATATCAACAACTCAAAAAACTGAATCACTCCAAAACTAACCTCCAAAGTAACAACCATCCCATTAAAAAATGGGCCAAAGACTTAAAGAGAGTCTTCTCTGAAGAAGAAACAAAAATGGCCTATAGACACATGAAGAAATGCTCAACATCTCTGGTCATAAAAGAATTGCATATCAAAAGAACTCTAAGATTCCACCTCACTCCAGTTAGAATGGCCAGGATCAGGAAAACGAATGACAACAGATGCTGGAGGGGATGTGGCCAGGAGGGATCACTACTACACTGTTGGTGGGAGTGCAAACTCGTTCAACCACTATGGAAAGCAGTGTGGCAGTGCCTCAAAAGGCTAAACATAGAACTCCCCTATGACCCAGCAATACCACTACTTGGCGTTTACCCAACAATCCAGAAACAAGGGCATACTAAACCAACTAGCACAACAATGTTCATTGCAGCGCTATTCATCATAGAAAAGATATGGAACCAACCCAGATGTCCCTCAGTTGATGAGTGGATCAACAAGTTGTGGTATTTGTACACAATGGAATTCTATGCTGCTGTCAGAAAGAATGACATCGCCCCATTTGTTAGGATATGGAAAGACTTAGAAAAAATCATATTAAGTGAAGTAAGCCAGACTCAAAGGAACTTAGGCTCAGTGGTTTCCCTCATTCGTCATAATCAGTAGAAACCTTGGGCTCTACTAGCAGAGATTTGCAATAGAGCAAAAGGCCATATATAAGGCCATATAATGTGAAGCTAATTGAAAGGACCTCCAGGATATTGAAACAAAAGCCATATAATGAATGACTGTTGTCCTTAATGTACTATGTTGTCTCTCATCTCCTTTGCTGTCCCTTGGTTATCCCATATTGGTATAGTATCTCACTTTGTTATCTGATATATTGAATTTATTTGTATTTGGATATTTGAAATTTGATAAGGAAGGGGGGAAAACCAAGACGGGTGGGGGGTGTGGGGTTGGAGGGAAATGGGTACCAAGACATGTGAAAGGGTATCAATGTATGTGAATTAATGCACCTTCTACCTGGCAAATATCATGTAACCCTTTTACAAATTACAATAAAAAATGAAAAAAAAAGAAAGTTGTAGTGTGTGGGAGGATGATGGGGTCAAATACATTTCTTCTTAGAAATTTACCTCATCTGGTTGCCCTGGATTTCCTGGCCTTCTTCTTAGAGAAAGGCCTGTTATACTGGATTTGTGGCTTGGCAAAGATCTAGCATGTACATCTTCGAGTAAGACATCCACAACTTCCATGCCTGAGACTCGAGTTTCCTGACCTTTGGCAACAGCACAGCAACATCTTTCTTCCTCCTGAGCCACAGGCCAAGTGAGCTGGCTTGAGCTGGTTGTTAATTACAGTGGCTTGGTTACCAGGGTTCCATATTCTGTTCCATTGTGAGGGAGGCAGCGTCACCTTTCAGGGCCCAATGACCAAAGATCCTTGCTCACAGATGACCTCACCAAAGACATACTGGAGGCTGAATCTCTCCTCCAATCTCACAATATACATGTGGATGTAGTAAACAGCACACCTTATTTGTCCATTCCCAATGTCTTCCACTAGGCCCAACTACCAGTCTGGTCTCAGGCTCAAGGAGCCTTTCTTAGGTAAGATCCAAACTTAAGGGTCAATATTGCCCTCATCCTTTACAAAACATTTGCTTCACAGTGCCTTCTCTGCCTGCATTTTGCCCCTTGTCGAATTTATTTTTGTTTTTGCTAGTCTTGGGACTTGACCTCAGAGTGTGAACATTGTTCTTGGGCTTTCTTTAGGCTTTAGCTGTCCCACCGAGCCACAGCACCACTTGCAGCGTTTTCTATGTATGTGGTAATGAGGAATCAAACCTGAGTCTTATTGCGTGGTAGCCAAGGACTCTACCACTAGGTCAAACACACAGGGCATCTTGCACATATTTTTGACGTCAATCTACTAGGATATTAGTAGGTTTCTGCATCCTAATCAATTTTTTCCTGATGATTAGCTTTGCTGTCATGTGTAAAAAATGCAAGAGGGAAAAACACAGAAGAATTAGTGAAATTTAGAAAAAAGCATTACACACATAGATAAGTGTTCATTCTTTTAGGAGAAAGGATATTTTGATATGATGATGATGACTTTATAATTACTATGTCAGGGTTGAGAGTTTGGCATAGTGGTAGAGTGCTTGCCTAGCATCCATGAAGATCTGGGTTTGATTGCTCAGTATCACATAGATAGAAAATCTAGATGTGGCACTGTGGCTCAAGTGGCAGGGGGCTAGATTTGAGAAAACCCGAGGACAGTGCTCAGGCCCTGAATTCTAGCCCCAAGACTGGCAGAAAGATAAAAGAAAATAAAAATGCTGTTTACGAGCTAATTCACTCACAGCATTGGCTTCTGAAATCTTCGCTTCTGCATCTTGTGAAATACCCCTTTCCCTCAACGTAGACAAGAAAAACAGATCCATCCCATGGTCCACTGTGAGGCGACTGGTTGGGCTAAGAGCTAGTCGTGCAGCAACACATAAGTTTTATTCTAATACTTTCCAAACTTTGTACTCAAATATGCTACCTACTTACCAACTTAGGTCAGTTATCCTTATGCTATACCTTTTCTTCATGACTACAATATTCTTACACTCCTACGTTAATTCTCTTGTACCTCCCCTGACCTCTCTCATTCTTTTTTTCTATTTCTGGACCTCTGCTCGTCTTTCAACCCTTATACTGCACGGATCTACACTTGATGGCTGTTGAGCAATATTGTATATGTAGGTGGTTAATTATTCTCTAGGCTCAGAGGGACTTAAAGACAATAGAGATTGGATTGAGAGGCTTATTGTTTTGGGTATAAATCGCTTATCAGTGGTTGTATTAGACTGGTCTGTAAGTGCACAAAAAGAAAGAGTGATAATACCAATCAAAACTTGTGAACATTTAGTGTCTGCCAGCTACAGAGGTCTAGGTTGGTTATATCTGAAAAACTATAATCGTATTTAGTAGTAATCTTGCTCCCATTTTCAAATGAGAAGAACAAGAATCTCAAGAAAAATGTCAAATCAAGAAACAACATCCCCCACCCAATGTAAACAGACAATGGAACAGTCACTGGCACACCTAGAGGAGAGTCTTCCAAGTGCTACACAAATGCAATTGATAAACATCATTAATGGAAAATGTGAAAATATAAAGAAAGAGGTAATGGAGGAAGCCATAGCTGAACAAGAGGAAAGCATAAACAAGGTGATAAGTGAAAAAGAAGAAGCCATAAAGGAGGCCATAATAAAGGTTTTTCAAAGAAAAATGGATGAATTCATAGAATCCACAAATAAAAACGTGACCAAACTCCAGCAAATGTCCAAAGAAAATAAAGATACTGAGCTAACCACTCAAAAGGAAATCTAGGAGATAAAGAAATCCATACATGATCTAAAACAAGAGATGCCAGGCATCAAAGGGAGCAATTAGAAGCAAGGGAGATGAAAAATAAAGTAGATAGCTTTGATAGCAGGTTAGACAATGCAGAGGGGAGAATTTCCGGGGCTGAAGATAATTTAGTTATTATAGAGAAAGAACAGAAAATGAGTCAATCCAAATCTAGGAAAATGGAGAGAGCGCTTCAGGAGGTCCAAGATACAATTAGGAAGCCTAATTTAAGGCTAGTTGTATTGAGGAGGGCGTGGAGAAAGAGGTCAATGGTATTGGAAATATACTTCAGGGAATCATCTCAGAGAATTTCCCAAATATCCAGAAGGGCAGGCCCATCCAGATATGAGAAGCTTTTAGAACCCCAAACAGACCTGACCAGAAAAGAACATCCCACCGCCACATTGTGATCCGAACTGGATCAATAGAAACGAAAGAAAGATCCTAAAGGCAGCCAGGGAAAAGGGATCAGTAACCTATAAAGGCAAACCAATCAGAATAACCCCAGATTTCTCAGCAGAGACCATGCAATCACGAAGTGACTGGAAGCATATATTTCATGCCCTTAAATCAAATAACTACCAACCAAGAATACTGTAGCCAGCTAAGCTCTCATTCATAACTGAGGGAACAATAAAAACATTCCATTCCAGGGAAAAGCTGCAACAATATGTCGAAACAAAACCAACACTACAGAGAATTCTCAAAGATGCTCTATACATAGAAAACCAAAATAAATGCAATATAGGGAAAGAAATGGCACCTAAACAGCATACCATCTAAGGACCACAAGAACTGTCAAGACACAGGCCCTACTAAAAGCTTTTAAACATGGTAGGAACTAATAAATATCTCTCAATCCTAACTCTCAATATCAATAGACTTAACTCTCCAATTAAACGGCATAGGCTGTCTAGTTGGATCAAAAAGCAAGAGCCATCGTTCTGCTGTCTTCAAGAGACACATCTTACCCAAAACAATCATCTTTTGAAAGTGAGAGGTTGGAATAAACTCTATCAAGCTAACTGCCCCCATAAACAGGCTGGAGTTGCCATCCCCATATCAGATACAATAGACTTCAAACTAAAATTAGTAAGAAAAGACAAAGAAGGTGACTACATACTACTAAAGGGATCTTTCCTCCAGGAAGACATAACGATCCTAAATATTTACACACCCAATCCCGGAGCTCCAAACTTCATCATGCAAACTTTACTTACACTGAAACAATACATAGATCGAAATACAGTGATTGTTGGTGAGTTTAACACACCACTCTCACCTATGGACAGATCAACAAGGCAAAACTCAACAGAGAAACCTTAGACCTGAACAACTATATAGACCAACTAGATCTAACAGACATCTGCAGAATATTCCACCCAGTAACAACACAATATACGTTTTTCTCAGCAGCACATGGAACATTTTCCACAATAGACCACATCTTAGGCCATAAAACAAACCTGGACAGATTCAGAAACACTGAAATTATTCCATGCACACTCTCAGACCATAAAGGCATCAAATTGGAGCTGAACACATATCTCCACCAACGAAAACCCTGTAACTCATGGAGACTGAAAAACACATTGTTGAATCAAAAACAATGGGTAATCAAAGAGATCAGAACAGATATCCAACTGTTTATGAAATTTAACAATAAGGAGCACACAAATATCAACTCCTTAGGGACACAACAAAGGCAGTACTCAGAGGAAAATTTATAGTGCTGAGTGCCTACAACAGCAAGTTGGAAAAATGGCAAATCAACTAGTTAATGTCTCACTTTAACTTCCTGGAAAAAGAGCAACAAACCAACCCTAAACGCATTAGGAGAAAGCAAATTATTAAAATCAAAGCAGAATTAAATGATTTGGAATAAAAAAAACTATAGAAAGAACAAAACAAGGGGTTGGTTCTTTGAAAGAATTAACAAAATTGACAAGCCCTTAGCAAATCTTACCAAAAAAACCAAGAGAGCATATCGAAATAAACAAAATCGCAGATGAAAATGGTAATATCACGACAGAAATTACCAAGATCCAGAATACCATGGGGGAATACTTCTGAAACCTTTACGCCAAGAAATTTGAGAACCTAGAAGAAATGGATGAATTCCTAGACAATATTAACATACCCACACTGAACCAAGAAGAGCTAAGCCAACTCAACAGGCCTATTTCAAGCTCTGAAATAGAAATGGAAATTAGACAACTTCCACTTAAAAAGAGCCCAGGGCCAGATGGATTCACAGCTGAATTCTATAAGGTCTTCAAAGCAGAGCTCACACCAATACTCCTCAAGCTCTTCAACGAAATTGAAAATGAAGGTTGTTTACCAAACTCATTCTGTGAAGCCAGTATATCCCTCATCCCCAAACCAGACAGAGATTCATCAAAGAAAGAGAACTATAGACTCATTTCTTTGATGAACATCGATGCAAAACTACTCAACAAAATACTGGCCAACCGTCTACAACAACTCATCAAAAAATTATACACTATGATCAAACTGGATTCATCACAGGGAGGCAAAGCTGGTTCAACATACAGAAATCAATTAATATAATTCAACACATCAACAAGAGCAAGGACAAAAATCACATGATTGTCTCAATAGATGCGGAAAAGGCATTTGACAAGATCCAAAACCCCTTTATGTTAAAAGATGTTGAGAAACTAGGACTCCATGGAACATTTCTCAATGTAATGAAGGCTGTGTATGAGAAACCCACTGCTAGTATTATACTTAATGGTGAAAATCTAAAGCCATTCCCTCTAAAATCAGGAACGAGACAAGGATCCCACTCTCTCCACTCCTTTCTAACATAGTACTAAATTTCCTAGGCAGTGCAATAAGGCAAGAAGCAAGCATAAAGGGGATCCAAGTAGGGAAAGAGGAAATAAAACTATCCCTCTTTGCAGATGACATGATTCTGTATTTAAAGAATCCTATAGACTCTACTCCAAAGCTCCTTGAGCTGATTCAAAGCTTTGGAAGGGTAGCAGGCCATAAAATCAACCCTCACATATCAACTGCCTTCCTTTACGCCAATAGTGAGAGGAATGAGGCAATAATCAGGGAAGAAACTCCTTTCACAATAGCCTCAAAGAAAATAAAGTACCTAGGAATTAGCTTAACTAAGAATGTAAAGGACCATTTAGATGAAAACTTTAAAACCCTAAAAAAGGAAATTAAAGCAGAACTAAGGAAATGGAAAAAACTCCCATGCTCCTGGATTGGAAGAATCAACATTGTGAAAATGACAATCTTGCCAAGGGCTATCTACAAATTCAATGCAATACCCATCAACATCCCAATGTCATTCTTTAAAGAAATAGAAGAGGCAATTCAAAATTTCATATGCAATAATAAAAGACCCCGTAAGCAAAAACACTTCTTAGCAGAAAGATCAGCGCTGGAGGAATTTCAATTCCAAACTTTAGACTCTATTACAGAGCTATAATTCTCAAAACATCTTGGTACTGGCCAGGCCTGAAGTCCAATGGAATAGAACTGCGGACCCAGATATTAAACCACAGACCTATGGCCACCTAATCTTTGACAAGGGAGCCAAAAAACAGAATGGAAGAAAGATAGCCTCTTCAACAAGTTGTGCTGGCAGAACTGGTTAAGCACCAGCAGAAAACTAAAGTTGGATCCTTCTTTGTCACCTTGCACTAGAATTAACTCCAAATGGATCAAAGACCTGGAGGTAAAACTGACACACTGAAAGTTTACAGGAAGGAATAGGAGATACACTAGGCCTCCTTGGCAGAGGTCGAAACTTTCTTAATAAGGACCAAGAATCACAACAAATCAGAGAAAGGCTGGATAAGTGGGACTGCATTAAACTGCAGAGCTTTTGTATGGCAAAGGATGTAGCTAGTAAACTAATCAGGAAGCCTACAGAGTGGGAGAAGATCTTCACCAACCAAACAATGGACAAAGGCCTCATATCTAAAATATATCAACAACTCAAAAAATTGAATCACTCCAAAACTAACCTCCAAAGTAACAACCATCCCATTAAAAAATGGGCCAAAGACTTAAAGAGAGTCTTCTCTGAAGAAGAAACAAAAATGGCCTATAGACACATGAAGAAATGCTCAACATCTCTGGTCATAAAAGAATTGCATATCAAAAGAACTCTAAGATTCCACCTCACTCCAGTTAGAATGGCCAGGATCAGGAAAAGGAATGACAACAGATGCTGGAGGGGATGTGGCCAGGAGGGATCACTACTACACTGTTGGTGGGAGTGCAAACTCATTCAACCACTATGGAAAGCAGTGTGGCAGTGCCTCAAAAGGCTAAACATAGAACTCCCCTATGATCCAGCAATAGAACTACTTGGCGTTTACCCAACAATCCAGAAACAAGGGCATACTAAACCCACTAGCACAACAATGTTCATTGCAGCACTATTCACCATAGCAAAGATATGGAACCAACCCAGATGTCCCTCAGTTGATGAGTGGATCAACAAGTTGTGGTATTTGTACACAATGGAATTCTATGCTGCTGTCAGAAGAATGACATCGCCCCATTTGTTAGGATATGGCAAGACTTAGAAAAAATCATATTAAGTGAAGTAAGCCAGACTCAAAGGAACTTAGGCTCAGTGGTTTCCCTCATTCGTCATAATCAGTAGAAACCTTGGGCTCTACTAGCAGAGATTTGCAATAGAGCAAAAGGCCATACATAAGGCCATATAATGTGAAGCTAATTGAAAGGACCTCCAGGATATTGAAGCAAAAGCCATATAATGAATGATTGTTGTCCTTAATGTACTATGTTGTCTCTCATCTCCTTTGCTGTCCCTTGGTTATCCCATATTGGTATAGTATCTCACTTTGTTATCTGATATATTGAATTTATTTGTATTCGAATATTTGAAATTTGATAGGGAAGGGGGGAAAACCAAGACGGGTGGGGGGTGTGGGGTTGGAGGGAAATGGGTACCAAGACATGTGAAAGGGTATCAATGTATGTGAATTAATGCACCTTCTACCTGGCAAATATCATGTCACCCTTTTACAAATTACAATAAAATAATGAAAAAAAAAGAAAGTTGTAGTGTGTGGGGAGGATGATGGGGTCAAATACATTTCTTCTTAGAAATTTACCTCATCTGGTTGCCCTGGATTTTCCTGGCCTTCTTCTTAGAGAAAGGCCTGTTATACTGGATTTGTGGCTTGGCAAAGATCTAGCATGTACATCTTCGAGTAAGACATCCACAACTTCCATGCCTGAGACTCGAGTTTCCTGACCTTTGGCAACAGCACAGCAACATCTTTCTTCCTCCTGAGCCACAGGCCAAGTGAGCTGGCTTGAGCTGGTTGTTAGTTACAGTGGCTTGGTTACCAGGGTTCCATATTCTGTTCCATTGTGAGGGAGGCAGCGTCACCTTTCAGGGCCCAATGACCAAAGATCCTTGCTCACAGAAGACCTCACCAAAGACATACTGGAGGCTGAATCTCTCCTCCAATCTCACAATATACATGTGGATGTAGTAAACAGCACACCTTATTTGTCCATTCCCAATGTCTTCCACTAGGCCCAACTACCAGTCTGGTCTCAGGCTCAAGGAGCCTTTCTTAGGTAAGATCCAAACTTAAGGGTCAATATTGCCCTCATCCTTTACAAAACATTTGCTTCACAGTGCCTTCTCTGCCTGCATTTTGCCCCTTGTCGAATTTTTTTTTTGTTTTTGCTAGTCTTGGGACTTGACCTCAGAGTGTGAACATTGTTCTTGTACTTTCTTTAGGCTTTAGCAGTCCCACCGAGCCACAGCACCACTTGCAGCGTTTTCTATGTATGTGGTAATGAGGAATTAAATCTGAGTCTTTTTGCGTGGTACCCAAGGACTCTACCACTAGGTCAAACACACAGGGCATCTTGCACATATTTTTGACGTCAATCTACTAGGATATTAGTAGGTTTCTGTATCCTAATCAATTTTTTCCTGATGATTAGCTTTGCTGTCATGTGTAAAAAATGCAAGAGGGAAAAACACAGAAGAATTAGTGAAATTTAAAAAAAAGCATTACACACATAGATAAGTGTTCATTCTTTGTAGGAGAAAGGATATTTTGATATGATGATGATGACTTTATAATTACTATGTCAGGGTTGAGAGTTTGGCATAGTGGTAGAGTGCTTGCCTAGCATCCATGAAGATCTGGGTTTGATTGCTCAGTATCACATAGATAGAAAATCTAGATGTGGCACTGTGGCTCAAGTGGCAGAGGGCTAGACTTGAGAAAACCCGAGGACAGTGCTCAGGCCCTGAATTCCAGGCCCAAGACTGGCAGAAAGATAAAAGAAAATCAAAATGCTGTTTACGAGCTAATTCACTCACAGCATTGGCTTCTGAAATCTTCGCTTCTGCATCTTGTGAAATACCTCTTTCCCTCAACGTAGACAAGAAAAACAGATCCATCACATGGTCCACTGTGAGGCCACTGGTTGGGCTAAGAGCTAGTCGTGCAGCAACACATAAGTTTTATTCTAATACTTTCCAAACTTTGTACTCAAATATGCTACCTACTTACCAACTTAGGTCAGTTATCCTTATGCTATACCTTTTCTTCATGACTACAATATTCTTACACTCCTACGTTAATTCTCTTGTACCTCCCCTGACCACTCTCATTCTTTTTTTCTATCTCTGGACCTGTGCTCGTCTTTCAACCCTTATACTGCACGGATCTACACTTGATGGCTGTTGAGCAATATTGTATATGTAGGTGGTTAATTATTCTCTAGGCTCAGAGGGACTTAAAGACAATAGAGTTTGGATTGAGAGGCTTATTGTTTTGGGTATAAATCGCTTATCAGTGGTTGTATTAGACTGGTCTGTAAGTGCACAAAAAGAAAGAGTGATAATACCAATCAAAACTTGTGAACATCTAGTGTCTGCCAGCTAGAGAGGTCTAGGTTGGTTATATCTGAAAAACTATAATCGTATTTAGTAGTAATCTTGCTCCCATTTTCAAATGAGAAGAACAAGAAACTCAAGAAAAATGTCAAATCAAGAAACAACATCCACCACCCAATGTAAACAGACAATGGAACAGTCACTGGCACACCTAGAGGAGAGTCTTCCAAGTGCTACACAAATGCAATTGATAAACATCATTAATGGAAAATGTGAAAATAAAAAGAAAGAGATAATGGAGGAAGCCATAGCTGAACAAGAGGAAAGCATAAACAAGGTGATAAGTGAAAAAGAAGAAGCCATAAAGGAGGCCATAATAAAGGTTTTTCAAAGAAAGATGGATGAATTCATAGAATCCACAAATAAAAACCTGACCAAACTCCAGCAAATGTCCAAAGAAAATAAAGCTACTGAGCTAACCATTCAAAAGGAAATCTAGGAGATAAAGAAATCCATACATGATCTAAAACAAGAGATGCAAGGCATCAAAGGGAGCAATTATAAGCAAGGGAGATGAAAAATAAAGTAGATAGCTTTGATAGCAGGTTAGACAATGCATAGGGGAGAATTTCCGGGGCTGAAGATAATTTAGTTATTATAGAGAAAGAACAGAAAATGAGTCAATCCAAATCTAGGAAAATGGAGAGAGCGCTTCAGGAGGTCCAAGATACAATTAGGAAGCCTAATTTAAAGCTAGTTGGTATTGAGGAGGGCGTGGAGAAAGAGGTCAATGGTATTGGAAATATACTTCACGGAATCATCTCAGAGAATTTCCCAAATATCCAGAAGGGCAGGCCCATCCAGATATGAGAAGCTTTTAGAACCCCAAACAGACCTGACCAGAAAAGAACATCCCACCGCCACATTGTGATCCGAACTGGATCAATAGAAACGAAAGAAAGATCCTAAAGGCAGCCAGGGAAAAGGGATCAGTAACCTATAAAGGCAACCCAATCAGAATAACCCCAGATTTCTCAGCAGAGACCATGCAATCACGAAGTGACTGGAAGCATATATGTCATTCCCTTAAATCAAATAACTACCAACCAAGAATACTGTAGCCAGCTAAGCTCTCATTCATAACTGAGGGAACAATAAAAACATTCCATTCCAGGGAAAAGCTGCAACAATATGTCGAAACAAAACCAACACTACAGAGAATTCTCAAAGATGCCCTATACATAGAAAACCAAAATAAATGCAATATAGGGAACGAAATGGCAGCTAAACAGCATACCATCTAAGGACCACAAGAACTGTCAAGATACAGGCCCTACTAAAAGCTTTTAAACATGGTAGGAACTAATAAATATCTCTCAATCCTAACTCTCAATATCAATGGACTTAACTCTCCAATTAAACGGCATAGGCTGTCTAGTTGGATCAAAAAGCAAGAGCCATCGTTCTGCTGTCTTCAAGAGACACATCTTACCCAAAAAAATCATCTTTTGAAAGTGAGAGGTTGGAATAAACTCTATCAAGCTAACTGCCCCCATAAACAGGCTGGAGTTGCCATCCCCATATCAGATACAATAGACTTCAAACTAAAATTAGTAAGAAAAGACAAAGAAGGTGACTACATACTACTAAAGGGATCTTTCCTCCAGGAAGACATAACGATCCTAAATATTTACACACCCAATCCCGGATCTCCAAACTTCATCATGCAAAGTTTACTTACACTGAAACAATACATATATCGAAATACAGTGATTGTTGCTGAGTTTAACACAACACTCTCACCTATGGACAGATCAACAAGGCAAAACTCAGCAGAGAAACCTTAGACCTGAACAACTATATAGACCAACTAGATCTAACAGACATATGCAGAATATTCCACCCAGTAACAACACAATATACGTTTTTCTCAGCAGCACATGGAACATTTTCCACAATAGACCACATCTTAGGCCATAAAACAAACCTGGACAGATTCAGAAACACTGAAATTATTCCATGCACACTCTCAGACCATAAAGGCATCAAATTGAAGCTGAACAGATATCTCCACCAACGAAAACCCTGTAACTCATGGAGACTGAAAAACACATTGTTGAATCAAAAACAATGGGTAACCAAAGAGATCAGAACAGATATCCAACTGTTTATGAAATTTAACAATAAGGAGCACACAAATATCAACTCCTTAGGGACACAACAAAGGCAGTACTCAGAGGAAAATTTATAGTGCTGAGTGCCTACAACAGCAAGTTGGAAAAATGGCAAATCAACTAGTTAATGTCTCACTTTAACCTCCTGGAAAAAGAGCAACAAACCAACCCTAAACGCATTAGGAGAAAGAAAATTATTAAAATCAAAGCAGAATTACATGATTTGGAATAAAAAAAACTATAGAAAGAATCAACAAAACAAGGAGTTGGTTCTTTGAAAGAATTAACAAAATTGACAAGCCCTTAGCAAATCTTACCAAAAAAACCAAGAGAGCATATCGAAATAAACAAAATCGCAGATGAAAATGGTAATATCACGACAGAAATTACCAAGATCCAGAATACCATGGGGGAATACTTCTGAAAACTTTACGCCAAGAAATTTGAGAACCTAGAAGAAATGGATGAATTCCTACACAATATTAACATACCCACACTGAACCAAGAAGAGCTAATCCAACTCAACAGGCCTATTTCAAGCTCTGAAATAGAAATGGAAATTACACAACTTCCACTTAAAAAGAGCCCAGGGCCAGATGGATTCACAGCTGAATTCTATAAGGTCTTCCAAGCAGAGCTCACACCAATACTTCTCAAGCTCTTCAACGAAATTGAAAATGAAGGTTGTTTACCAAACTCATTCTGTGAAGCCAGTATATCCCTCATCCCCAAACCACACAGAGATTCATCAAAGAAAGAGAACTGTAGACTCATTTCTTTGATGAACATCGATGCAAAACTTCTCAACAAAATACTGGCCAACCGTCTACAACAACTCATCAAAAAATTATACACTATGATCAAACTGGATTCATTACAGGGAGGCAAAGCTGGTTCAACATACACAAATCAATTCATATAATTCATCACATCAACAGGAGCAAGGACAAAAGTCACATGATTGTCTCAATAGATGCGGAAAAGGCATTTGACAAGATCCAAAACCCCTTTATGTTAAAAGATGTTGAGAAACTAGGACTCCATGGAACATTTCTCAATGTAATGAAGGCTGTGTATGAGAAACCCACTGCTAGTATTATACTTAATGGTGAAAATCTAAAGCCATTCCCTCTAAAATCAGGAACGAGACAAGGATCCCACTCTCTCCACTCCTTTCTAACATAGTACTAAATTTCCTAGGCAGTGCAATAAGGCAAGAAGCAAGCATAAAGGGGATCCAAGTAGGGAAAGAGGAAATAAAATTATCCCTCTTTGCAGATGACATGATTCTGTATTTAAAGAATCCTATAGACTCTACTCCAAAGCTCCTTGAGCTGATTCAAAGCTTTGGAAGGGTAGCAGGCCATAAAATCAACCCTCACAAATCAACTGCCTTCCTTTACGCCAATAGTGAGAGGAATGAGGCAATAATCAGGGAAGAAACTCCTTTCACAATAGCCTCAATGAAAATAAAGTACCTAGGAATTAGCTTAACTAAGAATGTAAAGGACCATTTAGATGAAAACTTTAAAACCCTAAAAAAGGAAATTAAAGCAGAACTAAGGAAATGGAAAAAGCTCCCATGCTCCAGGATTGGAAGAATCAACATTGTGAAAATGACAATCTTGCCAAGGGCTATCTACAAATTCAATGCAATACCCATCAACATCCCAATGTCATTCTTTAAAGAAATAGAAGAGGCAATTCAAAATTTCATATGCAATAATAAAAGACCCCGTAAGCAAAAACACTTCTTAGCAGAAAGATCAGCGCTGGAGGAATTTCAATTCCAAACTTTAGACTCTATTACAGAGCTATAATTCTCAAAACAGCTTGGTACTGGCACAAGAACAGGCCTGAAGTCCAATGGAATAGAACTGGGGACCCAGATATTAAACCACAGACCTATGGCCACCTAATCTTTGACAAGGGAGCCAAAAAATAGAATGGAAGAAAGATAGCCTCTTCAACAAGTTGTGCTGGCAGAACTGGTTAAGCACCAGCAGAAAACTAAAGTTGGATCCTTCTTTGTCACCTTGCACTAGAATTAACTCCAAATGGATCAAAGACCTGGAGGTAAAACTGACACACTGAAAGTTTACAGGAAGGAATAGGAGATACACTAGGCCTCCTTGGCAGAGGTCGAAACTTTCTTAATAAGGACCAAGAATCACAACAAATCAGAGAAAGGCTGGATAAGTGGGACTGCATTAAACTGCAGAGCTTTTGTATGGCAAATGATATAGCTAGTAAACTAATCAGGAAGCCTACAGAGTGGGAGAAGATCTTCACCAACCAAACAATGGACAAAGGCCTCATATCTAAAATATATCAACAACTCAAAAAATTGAATCACTCCAAAACTAACCTCCAAAGTAACACCCATCCCATTAAAAAATGGGCCAAAGACTTAAAGAGAGTCTTCTCTGAAGAAGACACAAAAATGGCCTAGACACATGAAGAAATGCTCAACATCTCTGGTCATAAAAGAATTGCATATCAAAAGAACTCTAAGATTCCACCTCACTCCAGCTAGAATGGCCAGGATCAGGAAAACGAATGACAACAGATGCTGGAGGGGATGTGGCCAGGAGGGATCACTACTACACTGTTGGTGGGAGTGCAAACTCGTTCAACCACTATGGAATGCAGTGTGGCAGTGCCTCAAAAGGCTAAACATAGAACTCCCCTATGACCCAGCAATACCACTGCTTGGCTTTTACCCAACAATCCAGAAACAAGGGCATACTAAACCCACTAGCACAACAATGTTCATTGCAGCACTATTCACCATAGCAAAGATATGGAACCAACCCAGATGTCCCTCAGTTGATGACTGGATCAATAAGTTGTGGTATTTGTACACAATGGAATTCTATGCTGCTGTCAGAAAGAATGACATCGTCCCATTTCTTAGGATATGGAAAGACTTAGAAAAAATTATATTAAGTGAAGTAAGCCAGACTCAAAGGAACTTAGGCTCAGAGGTTTCCCTCATTCATCATAATCAGTAGAAACCTTGGGCTCTACTAGCAGAAATTTGCAATAGAGCAAAACACCACATATAAGGCCATATAATGTGAAGCTAATTGAAAGGACCTCCAGGATATTGAAACAAAAGCCAAATAATGAATGATTGTTGTCCTTAATGTTCTATGTTGTCTCTCATCTCCTTTACTGTCCCTTGGTTATCCCATATTGGTATAGTATCTCACTTTGTTATCTGATATATTGAATTTATTTGTATTTGGATATTTGAAATTTGATAGGGAAGGAGGGAAAACCAAGAAGGGTAGGGGGTGGGGGGTTGGAGGGAAATGGGTACCAAGACATGTGAAAGGGTATCAATGTATGTGAATTAATGCACCTTCTCCCTGGCAAATATCATGTAACCCTTTTACTAATTGCAGAAAAAAATTGAAAAAAAAAAGAAAGTTGTAGTGTGTGGGGAGGATGATGGGATCAAATACATTTCTTCTTAGAAATTTACCTCATCTGGTTGCCCTGGATTTTCCTGGCCTTCTTCTTAGAGAAAGGCCTGTTATACTGGATTTGTGGCTTGGCAAAGATCTAGCATGTACATCTTCGAGTAAGACATCCACAACTTCCATGCCTGAGACACGAGTTTCCTGACCTTTGGCAACAGCACAGCAACATGTTTCTTTCTCCTGAGCCACAGTCCAAGTGAGCTGGCTTGAGCTGGTTGTTAGTTACAGTGGCTTGATTACCAGGGTTCCATATTCTGTTCCATTGTGAGGGAGGCAGCGTCACCTTTCAGGGCCCAATGACCAAAGATCCTTGCTCACAGAAGACCTCACCAAAGACATACTGGAGGCTGAATCTCTCCTCCAATCTCACAATATACATGTGGATGTAGTAAACAGCACACCTTATTTGTCCATTCCCAATGTCTTCCACTAGGCCCAACTACCAGTCTGGTCTCAGGCTCAAGGAGCCTTTCTTAGGTAAGATCCAAACTTAAGGGTCAATATTGCCCTCATCCTTTACAAAACATTTGCTTCACAGTGCCTTCTCTGCCTGCATTTTGCCCCTTGTCGAATTTTTTTTTGTTTTTGCTAGTCTTGGGACTTGACCTCAGAGTGTGAACATTCTTCTTGGGCTTTCTTTAGGCTTTAGCTGTCAAACCGAGCCACAGCACCACTTGCAGCGTTTTCTATGTATGTGGTAATGAGGAATTAAATCTGAGTCTTTTTGCGTGGTAGCCAAGGACTCTACCACTAGGTCAAACACACAGGGCATCTTGCACATATTTTTGACGTCAATCTACTAGGATATTATTAGGTTTCTGTATCCTAATCAATTTTTTCCTGATGATTAGCTTTGCTGTCATGTGTAAAAATTGCAAGAGGGAAAGACACAGAAGAATTAGTGAAATTTAAAAAAAAGCATTACACACATAGATAAGTGTTCATTCTTTGTAGGAGAAATGATATTTTATATGACGATGATGACTTTGTAATTACTATGTCAGGGTTGAGAATGTGGCATAGTGGTAGAGTGCTTGCCTAGCATCCATGAAGATCTGGGTTTGATTGCTCAGTATCACATAGATAGAAAATCTAGATGTGGCATTGTGGCTCAAGTGGCAGAGCGGTAGACTTGAGAAAACCCGAGGACAGTGCTCAGGCCCTGAATTCAAGCCCCAAGACTGGCAGAAAGATAAAAGATAATAAAAATGCTTTTTACGAGCTAATTCACTCACAGCATTGGCTTCTGAATTCTTCGCTTCTGCATCTTGTGATATACCCCTTTCCCTCAACGTAGACAAGACAAACAGATCCATCCCATGGTCTACTGTGAGGCCACTGGTTGTCCCAAGAGCTAGTTGTGCAGCAACACATAAGTTTTATTCTAATACTTTCCAAACTTTGTACTCAAATATGCTACCTACTTACCAACTTAGGTCAGTTATCCTTACGCTATACCTTTTCTTCATGACTACAATATTCTTACACTCCTACGTTAATCCTCTTGTACCTCCACTGACCTCTCTCATTCTTTTTTTCTATCTCTGGACCTCTGCTCGTCTTTCAACCCTTATACTCCACGGATCTACACTTGATGGCTGTTGAGCAATATTGTATATGTAGGTGGTTAATTATTCTCTAGGCTCAGAGGGACTTAAAGACAATAGAGATTGGATTGAGAGGCTTATTGTTTTGGGTATAAATCGCTTATCAGTGGTTGTATTAGACTGGTCTGTAAGTGCACAAAAAGAAAGAGTGCTAATACCAATCAAAACTTGTGAGCATCTAGTGTCTGCCAGCTACAGAGGTCTAGGTTGGTTATATCTGAAAAACTATAATCGTATTTAGTAGTAATCTTGCCCCCATTTTCAAATGGGCAGAACAAGAAACTCAAGAAAAATGTCAAATCAAGAAACAACATCCCCCACCCTATGTAAACAGACAATGGAAGAGTCACTGGCAAACCTAGAGGAGAGTCTTCCAAGTGCTACAAAAATGCAATTGATAAACATCATTAATGGAAAATGTGAAAATATAAAGAAATAGATAATGGAGGAAGTCATAGCTGAAGAAGAGGAAAGCATAAACAAGGTGATAAGTGAAAAAGAAGAAGCCATAAAGGAGGCCATAATAAAGGATTTTCAAAGAAAGATGGATGAATTCATAGAATCCACAAATAAAAACGTGACCAAACTCCAGCAAATGTCCAAAGAAAATAAAGCTACTGAGCTAACCACTCAAAAGGAAATCAAGGAGATAAAGAAATCCATACATGATCTAAAACAAGAGATGCAAGGCATCAAAAATGAGCAATTAGAACCAAGGGAGATGAAAAATAAAGTAGATAGTTTGATAGCAGGTTAAACAATGCAGAGGAGAGAATTTCTGGGGCTGAAGATAATTTAGTTATTATAGAGAAAGAACAGAAAATGAGTCATACAAATCTAGGAAAATTGAGAGAGCGCTTCAGGAGGTCCAAAAGGCAATTAGGAAGCCTAATTTAAGGCTAGTTGGTATTGAGGAGGGCGTGGAGAAAGAGGTTAATGGTATTGGAAATATATTTCAGCGAATCATCTCAGAGAATTTCCCAAATATCCAGAAGGGCAGGCCCATCCAGATACGAGAAGCTTTTAGAACCCCAAACAGACCTGACCAGAAAAAAACATCCCACCGCCACATTGTGATCCGTACTGGATCAATAGAAACGAAAGAAAAGATCCTAAAGGCAGCCAGTTAAAAGGGATCAGTAACCTATAAAGGCAAACCAATCAGAATAACCCCAGATTTCTCAGCAGAGACCATGCGAGCACAAAGTGACTGGAAACATATATGTCATGCCCTTAAATCAAACCAAGAATACTGTAGCCAGCTAAGCTCTCATTCATAACTGAGGGAACAATAAAAACATTCCATTCCAGGGAAAAGCTGCAACAATATTTCGAAACAAAACCAACACTACAGAGAATTCTCAAAGATGCTCTATACATAGAAAACCAAAATAAATGCAATATAGGGAAAGAAATGGCACCTAAACAGCATACCATCTAAGGACCACAAGAACTGTCAAGACACAGGCCCTACTAAAAGCTTTTAAACATGGTAGGAACTAATAAATATCTCTCAATCCTAACTCTCAATATCAATGGACTTAACTCTCCAATTAAACGGCATAGGCTGTCTAGTTGGATCAAAAAGCAAGAGCCATCGTTCTGCTGTCTTCAAGAGACACATCTTACCCAAAACAATCATCTTTTGAAAGTGAGAGGTTGGAATAAACTCTATCAAGCTAACTGCCCCCATAAACAGGCTGGAGTTGCCATACTCAAACCAGATACAATAGACTTCAAACTAAAATTAGTAAGAAAAGACAAAGAAGGTTACTACATACTACTAAAGGGATCTTTCCTCCAGGAAGACATAACTATCCTAAATATTTACACACCCTTTTGAAGATTCTCAAAAGATTGAAGATTCTGCCAGTGTAAGTTAGATTCTGGCATTGATATTAAATAATGCAATGAGTAGGGATTTATATTTGAAATATCACTGTTGACAAAATCTAACACACATTTGCTTTTGATTTCCCAAGAAGTTCAGTACAAGCTAACATGTGTGGCATATATCGACTGGGAGAAATGATTCAGAATATGTGACTCATTTGAACAGGAGTCAGTGAAAAGATACAGAAGCAGGATACCCATATTGTGATAATTTGTTTAAAAGTATATTTATATTAACATATTTAAAGTAATGATTTCATTGTAATTATAATTTTTCTCATGACTGTTAATATTGAACTTCTTTCTACATTTGAACTACAATTTCTATATATTCTTTTTAGAAAATCCTCTACAATCTCCAATATTTTCCCTTTTTTGTGGGGTGTGGGGAAAGTCATGGGGCTTGGACCTTGGGCCGTGAGCTCTTTAGTTTAAGGCTATTGTCCTACCCTGAGTATTGCCCCTCAGTTCTTCTGCTCACAGCTCCCTACCCATCTTCCCATTACATACAGAACAAGGTCATCCTCAGTCTTTTGAAAAAGTAAAACATACACTAAATTTGTAGTATAAAACAGTAAGAAATAAATTTCTTGCCAGGTGCAGTGACTTCTACCTGTAATCCTAGCTACTCAGATATCAGGCTGATATCTAAAGATTTGGTTCAAAGCCAGCCTGGGCATTAGAAAGTCTATGAGACTCTCATCTACAGTTAACCACTAGAATATGGGAAATGGCACTGTGGCTTCATAGGTAGGGTGATAGCCTTGAGTTGAAGAGCTCAGGAACAGTGCCCAGGCCCAGAGTTCAAGCCTTACAAATCCCCCAGCCAAAAAAAAGAAAAAAAAGTTTCTTCCCCAAGTGATTATTATGTCAGACATAGAATATTAACATTCTGGGTGTACTTCACAGTATTATTACTTGATACCCTAAGATTTTGCAATATTCTCACAGTACCTGCATATGTCATCATATAACGTAGTTCCTTTTCAATGGAATAATTCCAATTATAACCTAAATCTACTCCCCCGACTTATTTTTGTCGATACCACAATTGCTCTACCATGATATGCCACAAGCCATTAAACATTTTATGGTGGGTAATTGGAAAGGAGTCTCATGGAATTTTGTGCCAGGCTGGCTTTGAACCATGGTCCTCAGATCTCAGTCTCCTGAGTAGCTAGGATGGCAGGCGTGAGCCACCAACACCTGGCTTGCCTTTTTATTTTTTTGTGGGTCTTGGGACTTGAACTCTGGGCCTAGGCACCATCCATAAGCTTTTCAGGTCAATATTTCATGTAAGTCTAAACATTTAAGTAAAGGAATAAAATTCCAACAAAAAAAGAATACAATTCCAGACATGGTGTGTTTATAACTCAGTGCTAATTACTTGATGAAAATGTGCCATTCCAGAAGCTGGTGTCATTTGATGATGTAGCTGTGGATTTCAGCTGGGAGGAGTGGCAGCATCTGGACAATGCTCAGAGGACCCTGTAAAGAGATGTAATGCTGGAGACCTACATCAACCTGGTGTCCTTAGGTGAGCAAAAGTCAAATTCACTTGCAAGGCCAAGTGCCTTGTTATTTTGCAGATACGTGAATGTTTATCAAACTTTCAATACTATTTAAATGAAAGATTCCAGGCCCTGAGAAGTATCATTACTTTCTAAAGAAAACCTAAGGTAATTTTGTACTCATTCTTCAGGATACCTTCAGGATACTTTGACAACAGTTCTAAATTATGTTTGCTCTAATGGAGGCCTTGTGCATGGGAGGGTCCAATATCAGCACACAGTGAAATAAAGTCCGTGATTTCTCCCTTATTCCTATGGGGTCTGATAGCCGCCTGACAGGCGGCATTGGCATTTTCATAGGCTATGTGTCTAACTATAATCCTCCTTGCGTTCTCATCTTGTACTAGGCGGTCTGCAGTCTCCATTAATCGAGACAAAAATTCTAGATAAGTTTCATTCGGTCCCTGTTTAACTTCTACTAGATTTTTTGTATGATTGGAATTGCTTAACCTTTTCCAAGCCTCTCTCGCCGCAGCATTTATTTGCAAATAGGCCTCCTTTGCATAACCCAATTGATCTTCGTTGTTTTTATAGGTTCCCTCTCCTAACAACTGATCAACAGTGTAAGGCAGGTTCTTAGACCTATTTGTTTCAATTTTAGCCCGACACTGTGCAGTGAACTCTGTCTCCCATAATAAGTACTCTCTTGCACTAAGGCATGCTATGGCAAGCCGCTTCCAGTCATTTGGGCATGCAATACCAGCACACGCGGCCTCCAATATTACTTGAGTAAAAGGGGCAGTTGGCCCATATTGGGAGCAGGCACTCTTTAAATCCTGTAACAGTTTAACAGGAACAGGTTGATGATATACTTGTTCATCATGATCAACTAAACTAGGGAAGCATCGAGGCCCTGAAATATCTTCCCTCTCTCTAGCAGCCTGAGTCAGGTTTAATTGCGATGCACTGTGCCTGGTTGTAGTGCCTGTTAAAAGGGACTTGTTGCTAGGGCCTTTAGGCTTGCCTAAAGGTTGAAAAAGGGATTGAGGCTGTAAGGCTGCAGCCGGTGGCGGTGGGTGTGAGGGGTAAGGTTTAGAATCAGACACCATAGAGGCCTGAGGGTCATCTTTCTTTCCTACTTCTGGGGGGGCTCTCTGCTCCATCCCCATTTTCGATAGAAAATGTAGCATTTCTTCTAACTTCTTCTCTATCGTAGCCGTCCGTCCCTCCATTGACTCATCATAACTTTCCTCCTTGATATTCAAACCTGAATTCTGATACTCAATATCTACTGGTTGTTGTTCCCTTTTCAAGATCTCACTTAGACTCTCTTGGGCTGCGGCATATGGCTCAGCCTTAGGGTTTTCAGAAGGGTCCTTTAATTCATAAAGTTCCCTTAATTCAAGATTAAGTTCAGCATTCTCATGTTGAGGATCTATGCATTCACTTACTAAATTCCATACATCAATAGCCTCTACTGGGGTCTTTTCAGGGCCATATACATTATAATATTCTTGAATTCTTTTTCCTATCCGCTGCCAGGTTTTTTGGAATTCCTCCTCTATAAACCTTGGGCATGCCTCCTCGACAAACTGTAGGAAGCTCTGAAGCACCCCTTTTTCCACCCACGTTCCGTGGGCTTCAAGTAGGCCTGTTAAGATCGGTAGAAATAACCTATGGCTATTAACTTGACCCATAATTTTTCCTCCTGACTATACACTCTCTTAAGAACCTCTCTTAATAGTCCTACGATGTGTTACTCACCACAGGGAGGGGTCCTTCACCTTCGTCTCAGATTTTCAGGGTCCCTGTTCGGGCGCCAGATGCCGGGGCCAACCGGCAGCAAACCAGGGTTCGCAAATTGGGATTCCTGAAATAGGGGTCAAGGACTAGGAAAAAATAGGAGAGAGACAAACAGATGGGGTTCAGGAGGGCTACAGCCCAAATCAGGAACCACAGCTTAAGAAGCCTGTAGCCCAAGACCGTAGCCCCGATTATTTCCAGTTCTCAATCTTAAATACACTTCTTTAAACTAGGGAACTGCCAGGGGCTACATTCCTACAAACAGTATCAAGTCTGAAATAGGTTGAATGAGAAGCTATCAAGTCCCAAACAGGTTAAATGAGAAGCTATTGACACAGCCCAAAATCATGATAAGAGCTTACTTCCTTGTGTACTCAATTGTGCGGGTCCAAGGACACTGACCCCACAGTCAGTCCCCAACAGCTATCAAAGAAAATAAAATACCTAGGAATTAACTTAGAATGTAAAGCACGTTTTTGATGGAACTATAAACCCTGGAGAAGGAAATTAACGCAGAACTGAAGAAATGCAAAAACCTATGCTCCTGCTTTGGAAGAAGTAATATTGTAAAATGGCAATCTTGATAAGGACTATCTACAAATTTAGTGCAATATTCATCAATATCCCAATGTCATTCTTTAAAGAAACAGAAGAGGAAATCCAAAATTTCACTTGGAATAATAAAAGACCCCTTATAGTCTGTCTTCTTGCATGATACATAATGTTTAATCTCACCTTCTCCACCAAAATCTCACCTTTCTCATTGAGACATAGGTGGCCCTGTTTACTAGCAGCAAAGGCTCAAACGCGCAGTTTCAGGTGTCACCATTTCCTCTGTTACTGGGTAGATCCAACTCTGTCATCGATTCTGAGGTCTGCTCTGGGAGTCTTGGTCACAAGTTGTTCTGTGGCATCTGCTGCCAGCCTGAGCCTATTTGCTTCCTTTTCCTCCAGCAGCCTACAACAGGGAATGAAGTTCAGGCGCTGATGCTCTCCTTCATATGTAGGGCAGGATGAGCCCAACCCTCCCTCATCTTCCTCTTCCAATTTTTGGGAAAAATGTGCTGGCAGAAGTCCTCAGGTGTGGGGCATGGCTGATCCACACTTTTAATCCAGGCTGGTCAGGAGGCTGAGATCTGAGTATGGAAGTTCCAAGTCACCTAGAACAGGAAAGTCTGATAGATTCTTACTACCAAAAATAAAAACAGCTGGGAATGGAGTTTTTGCTCAAGTGGTAAAGGGCTAGTCTTGAGTACAAATGCTTAGTGCCCAGGCCCTGAGTTCAGGCTCCAGCACTGCCAACAACTTCACTTCTCAATGTAAAGGTCCTCCTGGGGTAGTACACAAAAGGTGTCATGGAGAGAGGAGCCCCACTTGCTCCAGGTTTGAAGATGGCATAGGTCAAGCCAGCATGGAGTTGGCACATCAGGCTTTTTCCTAGCACCACCTACCAGTGAATGTCAAATGACATTGATTGTTGTGGGATTGTGTGATTGAAGTGCCCCATTAAGGGCAGTGTTAGCACATCCAAACTTGGATACCAGGAATGCTGAAATCTCAAAGCTAAGATTTCTGTTGGCTACAGAAATGCTGGTGTGTCTGTTATTCACTAAAAGTTCAGGTGCAAAGATTCTGAAGCTTGATGCCATGTGTTTATTCCATTTAGTAAAATTATTTTAATGCACTGTATAAGTTAAAACATTTGATAAGGGTCAGGGGTAGTGAAAACATTGTTCTTGAATTCAGGTGTCTGGCAGGGTAATGGGGGGGTGTTGGTGGCTGGGACTATGAAGCTGGAGCTGCTATCAAACCATGGATCATGTTCCTCTTTGTCTGGGAGAAATGACTCCAAAGATGAAATTTGAATGGTGAGGAAAAGATGATGATGTACTCAGGAAATTTCTCCTAAACAAATGCTCATGTGGAAGTGGGATGGGGGCTGGGCATATCTGAGGAAGAGCTTAAGGGGGCTTCTCATGGCGTTGAGAACGTTCCTTGCGACTTCAGGCATGCAGCAGGGTGTTTTAGATGGCCATTGTGAGATGGATGGAATAAGATTGGAGACAAGATGAATGCTGGGATCCTGCAATGCTCTTGCATGAGTGGCTGGTGGCTCACCTGAAAGAACTAATTATGTCTAAAAAAGAGATCCTGAATTTGTTTTGATTAGATAATACCTGTAATCCGAGGCATATTCAGGATCCTGATCTTAGTATTGTGGTTTAAAACCAACCCAGAAAAGGGAAAAATGCATGAGACTCTTACTCCCAGTTTAGAGCAAGAACAAAGATTGAAGTAGAGCTGTGGCTCAAGAGCTAGAGTGCTACCTTGAGCAAAGAAAAGCTAAGAAAAAGCTCCAGGTCTTGAGTTCAAGGCCAGGAATGAAAGAAGGCAGGTAAAAAAGGGAAGTATGTGAGGAAGGGAAATATATAAATGAAAGAGAGAAGGAACTAGAAATTTAAAACTAGAGAATATTTAAAAGTCATCAGTCCTTCTAAGAAAAGTGTTGGAGTATGTGTTCTATATGTATTGAACTGGAAGCCCAGCAGTGACTTGTTAACCAAAGAGTCACCATGATGAGCAAAGGATAGAAATCTGCATGAGCCTCTTAGCGGATGGAGTCACAGAAGAGAACCTCAGCTCCCATCCCATAGTTAGAAGTATATAGAGATGGGGAAGTTGGCATCACCTTGATGTCATTGTGTCCATGGAGACTGGAAGCCATGGCTCTGTGAAAGCACAATGTTCTGGTTACTGAGCTGAGAGGCTGAGGAGAGCCAAGTCCTGGCCATGAAGAAATCAGGGTGGCAGCAGAGCAACTCTGCTGCAGTGTGTGCCTGCTTGGCTGTTCTTATTCTGTGGTGGATCAGGCCGCAGCGGGTGATAGTAACTGTTTTGTGGTCACAAGCCGTTCACCAAGAACTTCCTGTGGGATCCTCATAAGCTACAGGGTGGCTGGTGGTGGGATGTGTGTGGGGTGGAAGTGACAGAGGGATGGACGCATGGCATGGTGGGTGAAGAGATGAGAGGAATGATGAGAGCCCAGTTCATTGGTTTCCAAGGTTAATGGGTGGGAGGTAGAGAGGCATGATGGAGGAAAGATGGAGGCAGGGGAAGGTGGTGACAGAGTGAGGCCATCTGTAGTGCCAACCTGGCCATCATCTGAAGCCCATGGTCAGCTTCCTGATCCCTCACTTTGTCCTGCTCCTTGTGGATGGAATGTCACGTGTACCCAGAGCTAGGGGTGGGGCAATGTTAGTAGCACCTGGAGAACCATTGGCCTCTACCTGGGTGAGGTGTGGTTATGGCTCCCATGCTGGGTGGCCTGATAGCTATGGAACAGATCTCTCCTTAGCTACCACAGTCAGTGGCTGCTCTCCATCTAGGGTTAGGGCACCTGCTCAGCCATCAGGACACCCCATGCCAGGACAGAGGCCTACAATTGAGATGGCAGCACAGGGGTGAAGGTGATCTCACCATAGCCCTAGTTACATGGCTGTCCCTGCATGCAGGACAGGATGAGCTGGGGGAAGATGTTCTCTGTGTTTTTCCACAGCCTATCCCGGCCTCTTCTTGTGTCTGATTAGACCAAGAGAGTACCAGGTTCCCTCTCATAGTCCTGGTTCTTTTTCTTTTACAGTCATGAGGCTTGAACTCAGGTCCTGGGTTCTGTCCCTGAGCTCTTTTGCTCAAGGTTGATGCTCTACCATTTGAACCATAGTGCCATTTCCAGCATTTCCTTTTCATGTGGATCTCTGATATCTCCAGTGCTGTGCCTGCAGGGAGGCACTCACCCCACAGACAGAGCCACCTCTGCCGTGACTGTGACTGCCCACAACCCTCACACCCACTCCTTGCACACCCCTTGACTCCAGTTTTAGCTCCTCTTGGACTGGGTGTCCAGCCTACCCCTTCCTACACTCACAAAGGGTCTACAATTGTATTCCCAGGGTACTTTCTTCTGCCAGCCAGAGTACAGACTGTGCACATCTTGACGATCACAGAGCTCAAAGCCAAAGGCTGAGATGCAGAAGGGGGTGACCCAGTAGCTGCACAGGGCCCATGGATCATCCTGTGCATCCCCCAGCCTGTGACTTCCCCCACCCCCTTGGCAGGGAAGCTCCATGCCCACATCATGATCCCTGGTCCCCTCCAATTCCATTCTCCCTTGGATTTTGCAGACTGTCTACCATCAGGATCTAAAATTCTATTCATCACTTTATGTCCTTATCACTGATTTGCTACTTTGGCAGGATCTCCCCGTGCCTGGAGAGTGGGCATGTCATGTACTCTCTGTGGAGAAGTTGCCCCAGGAGAAGAAATATGCACTTCATGTCAGTGTTGGACAGGGCAGGAGGGCTCCCTAGGATCAGAAGCCACAGGAGGGGTGTAGATGGGGGAATGCTAGAGGCCCCAGGGGACAGTGGGAGTTAGGGCACAGTTGGTTCCTTCTGCAGGGTTGACACCGCTTCACAAACCCAACAGAATGAGGTTCACATTACAGATGTCAGAGACAGTGCAGATTGCCAATGGGCGCAGGGGTCACTGTCACCCCCAGATGCTGGCTGCATGCTGGGATGCACGCAGAAATGGTTTCAAGATCAGATAATGAGGATGTTGCAGGGTGTAACCATTCTTTTCAGATGGCTCTCTACCTCTCTTGAGCTTCATCTATATCTTTGGCTTTTTCTTGGCAGTTAACTGGAAATGAGGGTTTCATGGACTTTCCTTTCTGGACTGGCTTCAAACAGAAGCTATGCACAGTTTTCAAACCATACCCTACTGAAGAAGGGAAGCTTGATCTGGTGCTTAACTGGGTTGCACTTTGGCTCTGTTTGCTATGCCTCACGGGAGGGGGCTCATCATTTGTAGACTAAGATCTCATGACCTTCAAAGCCAAATGCTACCTGAAAGTTCAGGGTCCCAGCCTATGTGTTGGGCCTGGGTGAATACATTCTCTGTTATGCTGGGTCATCAACCCATGTTTTAAGCTGGAAGTAGGCAGTGCCACATTTGAGAAGAACATCTGCCAGAGATTGTCACCTCATGAAAGCAGATACTAAATTTGTATTCCATTTCCTGTGGTGGAGAAATCCCCTCCAAGTTAGACAGGCTCACATCCCCCTGTAGGTCACACTCCTAATGCACCCTTGAATGTCCTCATGGTATTGGGATCTAAGTTTGTAGGGAATGCTGGTTTAGTCCATGAATTAGCTGGACAAGTGATGACAAACGTGTTGTGGATTAATATGAGAACAATTTAAGAAGCCCTGGAGGAGCATCAACCTGACCCTCTGTGGTGCTATAAATCTGATAGGATGTTCCAGACTGAGAAACAATCACATGGCTTTGTGTTTGGCATCCAGACAAGTGAGTGCATGTCTTAGCTGTCAGCCAATACAGAGGAGGACATGAATAAGTGGGTGGAAAGCATCTGTCAGACCCCTGTCTGTGGGCAGGTGGAGAGAACATAGGAAGGTAGATACCAAGGCTGTGGTGGGGCCAAAGAAAGGGTAAAAGAGGCAAAGGAACCAGGTACTGGTAGCTCAAGACTGTCATCCTACCTACTCAGGAGTTTGAGATCTGAGGATCACAATTCAAAGCCAGCCCAGGACAGAAACTCCATGAGACTCTTATCTGCAATAAACTACTGAATGCAAGAAGCTCAAGCTCAGTGACAGCATCCAGGCCTAGCGTTCAAAACATAGGACCAGCAGAAAAAAGTATCAAAGGACAAGAAGCTGGCCAAAAGTTAGAGGGACTCTATCTTGACAAACAATACAATGGTAAGTTGCACTCAGAAGACTTGCACAAAATCTGGAAATGCCTGAGACCTATCTATGCATGTTTCCTGTTTGTCTAAATACATATGTTTATGCATTCATATATTAGCATAGAGAGACAGATCAATACATATGACTATACATATATACATAGCTAAACACTTATGGGTGGGTGGTATACTGTGTGAGAGTTTGTGTTTGTGTTTTGTGGATGGCTATCTCTGTTTAGGAAAGGTAGAAAATATGTAAATATCTTTAAAAAAACTTGATAAAATATAGAGAGACATAAGCTCTTGAGGGAATCTGAAATGACAAGATTATTCACAGGCACGTTTATCCTTATGGATTCCTCAGCAAGTTTTAATTTTTTTCATTATTTTCTTTCTTTTTTTGAACCAGTGCTAAGGATTTCTCTCAGGGACCAGGTGCTGCCAATTACTAATTTTCTCATGGCTGGTACAAGAGGAACTGAGCCACAGTTCCACTTTTGCCTTATTTATTCGTGCTTAACTGAAGATAAAGATTTCTATCAGTGACTTTCTTTCAGGGGCTGGATTCTAACGAGGATCCCCAGACCTCAGCCTTCTCTATAGCTACAATTAACAATATGAGAACCCAGCACTGGGTTCCAATGCACAGGGCAAGAACTTGAGTGAATCTCTCAACTTCAATTAGCTATAATAAGCTAGAAGTGAAAGACCAATACGTTTGAGGAAAAGATGCTGAGGGTTATCACACAGGCCCTATGAGTAAGCCCTAAATGTGTGCATGCACACATTGGCAGATACACACACACATGCACACACACAATATCTCAGGCAATATTTTATTTTGAATTAATATCCAAAGATTGGACAACAGGATAGCAAGTAATAAAATCTGTTTTTCTTGTCTACATTGATGGAAAGGGATAAGTCACAAGATGCAGAAGCGAAGAATTCAGAGGCAAATGCTGTGAGTGAATAACTTGTAAAAAGCACATTTCTTTTCTTTTCTTTTCTGTTGTTTTCTCTGCCATTCCTGGGGCTTGAACTCAGGGCTTGAGCACTGCTCTTGGCTTTGCCCAGGTCTATCCCTCTGCCACTTGAGCCACATTGCCATATGGATTTTTATATCTGTGTGATATTAAGGACTCAAACCTAGATGTTCATGGATGATAGGCAAGCACTCTACCACTGGGCCAAACTCTAAACCCAGATAAAGTATTTATAAATAGTCATCATCATCATATCAAAATATCCTTTCTCCTACAAAGAATGAACACTTCTCTATGTCTGTAAGACTATTTTATGTCACCAATGCTTCTGTGATTTTCCCACTTGCATTTTTACAGATGACAGCACAGATATTCATCAGGAAGAAAAATAGATTAGGATACAGAAACCTAACAACGTCCTAGTAGATTGAAGTGAAAAATATGTGCAAGATGGCCTGGGTGTTTCATCTATTTGTAGAGTGCTTGGCTACCACACAAAAAGACTCCGGTTTGATTCTGCAGTACCATATACATAGAAAACGCTGGAAGTGGTGCTGTGGCTTGGTGGGACAACTATAGCCTAAAGAAAGCCTAAGAACAATGGTCAGGCTCTGAGGTCAAGTCCCAGGACTAGCAAAATAAAATGTGCAAGAGGCAAAAAGCAAGCTGAGAAGGCACTGTGAAGCAAAATGTCTTGTGAAGGGTAAGGGGAATAGTGACAGTTAAGTTTGGATCTTACCTAAGAAAGGCTCCTTGAGCCTGAGACCAGGCTAGCACTTATGCCTAGTTAATGACTTGGGATTTGAACAAAAAGGTGTGCTGTTTACTACATCCATATGTGAGGTGGGAAGGGAGATTCAGCCTCCAGTATGTCTTTGGGGAGGTCTTCTGTGAGCAAGGAGCTTTGGTCATTGGGCCTTGAAAGGTGACCCTACCTCCCTCACAATGGAACAGAATATGGAACCCTAGTAACCAAGCCAGTGTATGTGACAAGCAGCTCAAGCCAGCTCCCTTGGCCTGTGGCTCAGGAACCAGAAAGATGTTGCTGTGCTGTTGCCAAAGGTCAGGAGGCTCGCATCTCAAGCATGAGAGATATGGATGTCTCACTTGAAGAAGTAGATGCTGGATCAGTGCCAAGCCAAAATTCCAGTATATCAGGCATTTTTCTAGGAAGAATGCCAGGAAACTCCAGGGCAACTCAGATGAGGTATATTGAGAGGAAACCTATTTGAACCCATCATCCTGCCCACACACGACAACCTTCTTGTGTGCTTTCAAGTGAATATACTGAGATTAGAGTGTGTCATTTCCAATCTACTCTATTCCAATTTCTCAGTGTGAAGTATGGTCCCATTCCTACGTTTGAAATATCCACTGTTTTGCCAACATAGTGTGATGGTAAGTCAGCTCAGACTCTGAATGAGCCTTGTAACCTATGGATCCTGGAGGAAGGCATGTTGGAGATGCTGCTGACAAAGCTGATCCCTGCCTACCAGAAAGGTGATCTCTTTTATGTGGGAAACTTCCTGCACAATTTCAAATAGTGGAGGACAATGTAGTAGTTGCTGGAAATTCTCTTGAAAAAGTGAGTGTTCCCCCTCCAAACCCAGGTTTGATCACCCCTCCTGGCCAAGTCTTGGAATACTTGGCTCCTCTCTGAGCCTGTTTGGTTCACTGCGGTGTTCACAGGGGAGCTAAGCATGATACAAGTGCACAAACTACTTTATTATGATTGGGACACCATGCCATTTCATTTCCCTCACAAGCTACTGGAGTCTCAACAGTGTGCTTACTGAGAAGTTGGATTTCAGGCATGAGTAAGTGGCTCCCAACTGCAGCCCTCACCTAGGTGACATCCTAGGAAATCCCATTTCCCAGTAAGAAATGAGGTGTCAGTACTAATGGCGGAGGCCTGTGAAATAATGGAGTCAGAGGAAAAGCTGGGGGCTGAATCACTTTTGAGCCATCAGGGAGGGATTGTGATAGCTTTGCCGGTTAGAACCTGAAAGCATTTACATTTTGGTGTGTGGTCCAGTGCTGCCACTTGAACCTGAACCCAGGTCTAAATGCCATCCCTTTGGTGTTCAAAAATTAGCACTGTACCATTTGAGTCATAGGTCAAGTTCTGGCCTTTTGCTGCCTAATTGAAGACAAGTGCCTTTAGACTTTTACTGACTAGACTGGCTTTCCACTGTGATCATCAGAGCTCAGCCTGCTGGGTGGCTAAGATTAGAGGAATGAGCATTTAGTTCTTTATTTAGAGCATTCACTTATTGATTTATTTAGAGCATTTACTTAGTTAATTTAAGGTGCGTTTACTTTGGACAGATGCATAGAGGCCTCTCTCAGAAGCTTCTGGAAGTGGGGTGTAAAAGTCATCCTGTTCTCAAGTGTCTCTTACCCCCCTCCCAGCACATAAGTGCACATCTCTGCAGGACAGCCACAGCATTAGAGTCCTGCAAGAAAGGGGCTTTGGTAGAAGGCTCAGGATGGAGAGAGAAGGCTCTCACTTTCCTTGTACCGAATGTGCCCACAGCATCATGTGTTCCATCTATACGATGTGAATGGACTTCTACCCCAGTGATTTCTACGAGTTCAAGAACTGCCACATCCTGACACAACTCAAGCTCTATATGAGGCTCCACATGCCGGCTTTGGACCTGCTCTTCTAAACACATACTTTTTGACCAGCTGGAGGAATGTGCGACCAGTAAGACCAAGAAAAAGTAGAAGTCCTGGTGTGGGTGCCTCAGAGCCTGTGAGGAGGAAGCCCATGTGGTCTAGATATTGGTTGGCCCTTACTTCTACAGAGCATGGCAAAATGCCCTTTATGGGTGATGTCAGCCAGGTAATGTCTGTCCTCTGAAAGGACTCGGAATAAGCACTCATTAGAAAGACCCTACACCTCCTCAGAGTTCAGTCCAAACTCCAGTTCTACAGGTTCCTCCATTGGAGCCTCATGGAAGTTGAGTGACACTTCAACTTGCAGAGTCTACTCTGTCCACTCTGTATCTATTTCCATTCTTAGGTTTGGGGCATTGTGGAAGAGCTTATCCTGAACTCGGGATGAAAAACCCACCAATGGAGCTGGTGACTGATGGAGACAGAGAATCATCACTGCACTCCAGAAAGCATGGGCCTTCTGTAGAAATTACCAAACAGGTTTAGAGTCCTGTGGATATACCTTTTGCTCTGAACCCCATGTGTGACACAGTTGAACCTGTAGATACTATGCAGGAAAAAAATGGCAGCCAGATTTCCTTCCGTTTCCTTTCACACTCCACCCAGAGTCAGTCCATCTGAGTCAGAGTAACACTCCACTTATTGTGCAAGCTGAAGGGGCACACGCTGGGCTCATGGAAAATGTCCCCATGGGAAGCAGAAAGTGTACTCTCAATACTGGATTCATTGGAGGAAAATGAATCCATCCTCACAGAATATCCAGACCCATCCATCTCACTAAAAGAGACTCAATCTCCATTCGACAAACCAGAATCCATCCCCCTCTTAACTCAGGAAGGACATTCTGTTTCTCATGAGGAAGGAGACCCTTCTGAGGACTCTGAAGTAGAATTACTGTCTGAAGGCAACTTGGAGGCCAGTCTGGATTTAGAGCTTCCCTGTCCCCTTCCTAAAAAGACATCTCTTTATCTTGCTCTTATGATTCTTGTCAAGTATTCATTGTATTTACTTTGCTATTAAACTCTCATTGTTAATATTATGGTGTGCAGTTCTTCAGTCCTTATTATACTGTGTTTTATTGTCCACTTAGAATGTGAGACCTCAGACACATAGGTCCTGGGTGGGCCAAAAACCAGACAGGTCTGGTCCCATAGAAGACAACCTTACTGGATATACAGGGAACTATGAAATGCATGGAATCACCAGGAATCCAGGCCAGGCCTCCATGGAAAGACAAGTCAGCTACCAAAGCTTAAGGACAGAGCAGATGCCTGGAAATGTGTTTTGTCAATTGGGAGAAGTGCCAGAGTAACTGTAATATTATGGGGGACTCTGTTCTGTGAGTTCAAGTCTGTTTATATATCCATTGTGCTTTGTACAAATATTTAAGAAAATTAAAACTCCACAATAGCATCAAAAATCTACTTTGGCTTTGAAAGTGGCCTAGTTGTAGAGACCTCGCCTAGTATACAAGAAGACCTTGATTCAATTCCTCGGCACTGCATACACAGAAAAAGCAGATGGGGCACTGAGCCTCAGGTGTCACAGTGACACCCTTGAACAAATGTGGCCAAGGACAGTTCCTGGTCCCTCAGTTCAAGCCCCAGGACTAGCCAAACAAGAAATCATACCATTTTCCACACATTTGGAAATAAATCTGTTTTTATCTAACCCTACTTCTTTTTTGCCAGTTCAGGGTGTGTGCCACCAAGCCAAACTACTGGCCCCCAACCTTACTATTTTTAATCATTTAATTTTTTTACATAATCATATTTCATGCTGTCTGTATTAATACCATAAACAGCATGCTTAGTGTAATAATGTTAAAGGTAAAACATAAGAAATTAATAATTAAAATTCCTTTTTATTAGTTTTATAGCATTACTACAATTTTATGAGAAAAATTACCTAGAATGTTTATTTTAGAGTTCAAGTAATCCATTTTGATAAATATATCAACCTACATCATTAATTTGAACACATTTTAATCTATTTCTTTCAGGAATGAAAATACATATATATTTGTTGTAAATGAAATTTATGACTTGGGGGGAAGGGAAAGAGACCAGGGTGGAGGGGGTAACAGTGTTTACAAGAAATGTACTCATTACATATGTAACAGCAATCTCTATGTATATCACCTTCACAACAAATTTTTTGAAAAGTACAGTAAGTTTAAATGTCTACTTTGGGCAGAATTTTTTTTTGCCAGTACTGGGGTTAGACTCACGACCTGAGCACGATCCTTGTTTTTGTTTTTGTTTATTCTTAAGGCGCAAGTTCTATCACATGTGCCACAGCACCCCTTTTATCTTTTTTTATCTGTGTTGTACTGAGGAATTGAACTTGGGTCTTCATTCATGCTCGGCAAGAACTCTTCCACTAGGCTTAACTTATGGCCCCAGTGGGAAGGAAGTTTTCCATAAAATATGTAGGAAATATGTCCACTAAGGAAAAGCCATCAAAAAGAGAAGAAAAATTATATACTTAGATAACAACATGCCAGTATTATGGCAGATCTCTGTAATTCTAGCTTCAACAGTGGCCTATTTGGACCGGGAGTTGGCTGGCTGAAGTAAGTGCTATCCTTGAGCAAGCCCTAGGACAGTGCTCTGGCCATGAGTTGAAGCCATAGGACATGCAAAAAATAATAATTTAATGCCCGTGACTGGTGGCTCACCCTGGTAATCCTAGCTACCCTGGAGGATCGAGGTTCAAAGACGGACCAGGCATAAAAATCTGTGAGAATCTGATTTCCAAATAATCCAGAAAATTCAAAATGACAATGTGCTTCAAGTGGTAGAGCTCTTGCCTTGAGCTGAAGAGCTTAAGGTAAACATCCAGGCCCAGAGTTCAAGCCCCATGAGTGAAAAAAAGAAAAAGAAAAAGAAAGCCCTTATCTAAGGCTGGAGTGCACACTAGTGGTAGTTTGCTTGCCTAGTATGCAGAAAGCCCTGTGTTCAATTACTCTGTACCACTTACACCAAAAAAAAAAGCTGGAAATGATCTCAGAAGGTTGGGTTCTGAGGATCACAGTTCAAAGCCAGGCCAGACACTAAAGTCCATGAAACTGTTACTTCCTCTTAAGCACCAGAAAACCAGAAGTGACACTGTGGCTCAAGGTGTTTAAGGTTGTAGCCTTGACCTGAAGAGCCCAGGGACACTGCCCAGGTGCACAATTAAACTCTTACAACCAAAAGACAGAGAGACAGAGAGAGAGAGAGAGAGAGAGAGAGAGAGAGAGAGAGAGAGAGAGAGAGAGAGAGAGAGAGAGAGAGAGAGAGAGAGAGAAAGAGAGAGACAGAGAGAGACAGAGAGAGACAGAGAGAGAGAGAGAGAGAGACAGACAGACAGACAGAGACAGACAGAGACAGACAGAGACAGAGAGACAGAGACAGTGACTCAAACAGTCAGGCACTGCTGGCTGAAGCGTGTAATTCTAGCTACTATGGAGGCTGAGATTGGAGGATCTTGGTTCAAAGCCCAAAGCCAGCCTGGACACATATGTTTGTGAGACTTACATCACCAATTAACTACCAGAAACCGAAAATGGAGCTGTAGAGGAAGAGCGCTAGCCTTGAGCTGAAGAGCTCAGGGACAGTGTCCAGGCCCAAAGTCCAAGCACCATGACGAATCAATAATAAAAAAGAGAAGATAGCTAATAGTAATGATGAATAATTTGGGCTGGGATTTTGGCCTAGTGGTAGAGTACTTGCCTAGCATGCACGAAGACCTGGGTTCAATTCCTCAATACCACATACATAGAAAAATGCTGGAAGTGGTGCTGAGGCTGAAGTGGTAGAGCCCTAGCCTTGAGAAAATATAAGGACAGTGCTCAGTCCCTGAGTTCAAGTCCAGGACTGGCCAAATCAAAAGTAGTAGAGCACTGGCATTGAACTGAAGATCTGAGGAACAGCCCAGGCACAGAGTTCAAGCACCGCAAACAACAACAACAAAATCTATGAAATGGCAGTGGTGGTTTTAAGCTAAGCAAAAATAGAGTAGAAACTGGTAAAATACATATTTGTGTGTAAGCAAAATAGCCAGACTTATGCATTAGAACTGGATGAATAGAAACGAAAGGAAAGATCCTAAAGGCAGCCAGGGAAACGGGATCAGTAACCTATAAAGGCAAACCAATCAGAATAACCCCAGATTTCTCAGCAGAGACCATGCAAGCACGAAGTGACTGGAAGCATATATATCATGCCCTTAAATGAAATAACTACCAACCAAGAATATTGTAGCCAGCTAGGCTCTCATTCATAACTGAGAAAACAATAAAAACATTCCATTCCAGGGAAAAGCTGCAACAATATGTCGAAACAAAACCAACACTACAGAGAATTCTCAAAGATGCTCTATACATAGAAAACCAAAATAAATGCAATATAGGGAAAGAAATGGCACCTAATCAGCATATCATCTAAGGGCCAAAAGAACTGTCAAGACACAGGCCCTACTAAAAGCTTTTAAAAATGGTAGGAACTAATAAATATCTCTCAATCCTAACTCTCAATATCAATGGACTTAACTCTCCAATAAAATGGCATAGGCTGTCTAGTTGGATCAAAAAGCAAGAGCCATCGTTCTGCTGTCTTCAAGAGACACATCCTACCCAAAAACAATCATCTTTTGAAAGTGAGAGGTTGGAATAAACTCTATCAAGCTAACTGCCCCCATAAACAGGCTGGAGTTGCCATCCTCATATCAGATACAATAGACTTCAAACTAAAATTAGTAAGAAAAGACAGAGAAGGTTACTACATACTACTAAAGGGATCTTTCCTCCAGGAAGACATAATGATCCTAAATATTTACACACCCAATCCCGGAGCTCCAAACTTCATCAAGCAAACTTTACTTACACTGAAACCATACATAGACCGAAATACAGTGATTGTTGGTGAGTTTAACACACCACTCTCACCTATGGACAGATCAACAAGGCAAAACTCAACAAAGAAACCTTAGAACTGAACAACTATATAGACCAACTAGATCTAACAGACATATGCAGAATATTCCACCCAGTAACAACACAACATACATTTTTCTCAGCAGCACATGGAACATTTTCCATAATAGACCACATCTTAGGCCATAAAACAAACCTGGACAGATTCAGAAACACTGAAATTATTCCATGCACACTCTCAGACCATAAAGGCATCAAATTGGAGCTGAACACATATCTCCACCAACGAAAACCCTGTAACTCATGGAGACTGAACAACACATTGTTGAATCAAAAACAATGGGTAATCGAAGAGATCAGAACAGATATCCAACTGTTTATGAAATTTAACAATAAGGAGCACACAAATATCAACTCCTTAGGGACACAACAAAGGCAGTACTCAGAGGAAAATTTATAGTGCTGAGTGCCTACAACAGCAAGTTGGAAAAATGGCAAACCAACTAGTTAATGTCTCACTTTAACCTCCTGGAAAAAGAGCAACAAACCAACCCTGAACCCATTAGGAGAAAGCAAATTATTAAAATCAAAACAGAATTAAATGATTTGGAACAAAAAAACCTATAGAAAGAATCAACAAAACAAGGAGTTGGTTCTTTGAAAGAATTAACGAAATCGAAAAGTCCTTAGCAAAACTTACCAAAAAAACAAGAGAGCATATCGAAATAAACAAAATCGCAGTTGAAAATGGTAATATCACGACAGAAATTACCAAGATCCAGAATACCATGGGGGAATACTTCTGAAAACTTTACGCCAAGAAATTTGAGAACCTAGAAGAAATGGATGAATTCCTACACAATATTAACATACCCACACTGAACCAAGAAGAGCTAATCCAACTCAACAGGCCTATTTCAAGCTCTGAAAAAGAAATGGAGAATAGACAATTTCCACGTAAAAAGAGCCCAGGGCCAGATGGATTCACAGTTGAATTCTATAAGGTCTTCAAAGCGGAACTCACACCAATACTCCTCAAGCGCTTCAACGAAATTGAAAATGAATGTTCTTTACCAAACTCATTCTGTGCAGCCAGTATATCCCTCATCCCCAAACCAGACAGAGATTCGTCAAAGAAAGAGAACTATAGACCCATTTCTTTGATGAACATCGATGCAAAACTTCTCAACAAAATACTGGAAGCATATATGTCATGCCCTTAAAGCAAATAAATACCAACCAAGAATACTCAAATATGCTACCTACTTACCAACTTAGGTCAGTTATCCTTATGCTATACCTTTTCTTCATTACTACAATATTCTTACACTCCTACGTTAATCCTCTTGTACCTCCCCTGACCTCTCTCATTCTTTTTTTCTATCTCTGGACCTCTGCTCGTCTTTCAACCCTTATACTGCACGGATCTACACTTGATGGCTGTTGAGCAACCGTCCAAAACAACTCATCAAAAAATTATACACTATGATCAAACTGGATTCATCACAGGGAGGCAAAGCTGGTTCAACATACACAAATCAATTAATACAATTCAACACATCAACAGGAGCAAGGACAAAAATCACATGATTGTCTCAATAGATGCGGAAAAGGCATTTGACAAGATCCAAAACCCCTTTATGTTAAAAGATGTGGAGAAACTAGGACTCCATGGAACACTTCTCAGTGAAATAAAGGGGGTGTATGAGAAACCCACTGCTAGTATTATACTTAATGGTGAAAATCTAAAGCCATTCCCTCTAAAATCAGGAACAAGACAAGGATCCCACTCTCTCCACTCCTTTCTAACATAGTACTAAATTTCCTAGGCAGTGCAATAAGGCAAAAAGCAAGCATAAAGGGGATCCAAGTAGGGAAAGAGGAAATAAAACTATCCCTCTTTGCAGATGACATGATTCTGTATTTAAAGAATCCTATAGACTCTACTCCCAAGCTCCTTGAGCTGATTCAAAGCTTTGGAAGTGTAGCAGGCCATAAAATCAACCCTCACAAATCAACTGCCTTCCTTTACGCCAATAGTGAGAGGAATGAGGCAATAATCAGGAAAGAAACTCCTTTCACAATAGCCTCAAAGAAAATAAAGTACCTAGGAATTAGCTTAACTAAGAATGTAAAGGACCATTTAGATGAAAACTTTAAAACCCTAAAAAAGGAAATTAAAGCAGAACTAAGGAAATGGAAAAAACTCCCATGCTCCTGGATTGGAAGAATCAACATTGTGAAAATGAGAATCTTGCCAAGGGCTATCTACAAATTCAATGCAATACCCATCAACATCCCAATGTCATTCTTTAAAGAAATAGAAGAGGCAATTAAAAATTTCATATGGAATAATAATAGACCCCGTAAGCAAAAACACTCCGTAGCAGAAACAACAGCGCTGAGGGAATTTCAATTCCAAACTTTAGACTCTATTACAGAGCTATAATTCTCAAAACAGCTTGGTACTGTCACAAGAACAGGCCTGAAGTCCAATGGAATAGAACTGCGGACCCAGATATTAAACCACAGACCTATGGCCACCTAATCTTTGACATGGAGCCAAAAAAATAGAATGGAAGAAAGATAGCCTTTTAAACAAGTTGTGCTGGCAGAACTGGTTAAGCAACTGCAGGAAACTAAAGCTGGATCCTTCTTTGTCACCTTGCACTAGAATTAACTCCAAATGGATCAAAGACCTGGAGGTAAAAGCTGACACACTGAAAAGTTTACAGGAAGGAATAGGAGATACACTAGGCCTCCTTGGCAGAGGTCGAAACTTTCTTAATAAGGAACAAGAATCACAACAAATCAGAGAAAGGCTGGATAAGTGGGACCGTAGTAAACTACAGAGCTTTTGTATGGCAAAGGACATAGCTAGTAAACTAATAAGGAAGCCTACAGAGTGGGAGAAGATCTTCACCAACCAAACAATGGACAAAGGCCTCATATCTAAAATATATCAACAACTCAAAAAATTGAATCACTCCAAAACTAACCTCCAAAGTAACAACCATCCCATTAAAAAATGGGCCAAAGACTTAAAGAGAGTCTTCTCTGAAGAAGAAACAAAAATGGCCTATAGACACATGAAGAAATGCTCAACATCTCTGGTCATAAAAGAATTGCATATCAAAAGAACTCTAAGATTCCACCTCACTCCAGTTAGAATGGCCAGGATCAGGAAAACGAATGACAACAGATGCTGGAGGGGATGTGGCCAGGAGGGATCACTACTACACTGTTGGTGGGAGTGCAAACTCGTTCAACCACTATGGAAAGCAGTGTGGCAGTGCCTCAAAAGGCTAAACATAGAACTCCCCTATGACCCAGCAATAGAACTACTTGGCGTTTACCCAACAATCCAGAAACAAGGGCATACTAAACCAACTAGCACAACAATGTTCATTGCAGCGCTATTCATCATAGCAAAGATATGGAACCAACCCAGATGTCCCTCAGTTGATGACTGGATCAACAAGTTGTGGTATTTGTACACAATGGAATTCTATGCTGCTGTCAGAAAGAATGACATCGCCCCATTTGTTAGGATATGGAAAGACTTAGAAAAAATCATATTAAGTGAAGTAAGCCAGACTCAAAGGAACTTAGGCTCAGTGGTTTCCCTCATTCGTCATAATCAGTAGAAACCTTGGGCTCTACTAGCAGAGATTTGCAATAGAGCAAAAGGCCATATATAAGGCCATATAATGTGAAGCTAATTGAAAGGACCTCCAGGATATTGAAACAAAAGCCATATAATGAATGACTGTTGTCCTTAATGTACTATGTTGTCTCTCATCTCCTTTGCTGTCCCTTGGTTATCCCATATTGGTATAGTATCTCACTTTGTTATCTGATATATTGAATTTATTTGTATTTGGATATTTGAAATTTGATAAGGAAGGGGGGAAAACCAAGACGGGTGGGGGGTGTGGGGTTGGAGGGAAATGGGTACCAAGACATGTGAAAGGGTATCAATGTATGTGAATTAATGCACCTTCTACCTGGCAAATATCATGTAACCCTTTTACAAATTACAATAAAAAATGAAAAAAAAAAGAAAGTTGTAGTGTGTGGGAGGATGATGGGGTCAAATACATTTCTTCTTAGAAATTTACCTCATCTGGTTGCCCTGGATTTCCTGGCCTTCTTCTTAGAGAAAGGCCTGTTATACTGGATTTGTGGCTTGGCAAAGATCTAGCATGTACATCTTCGAGTAAGACATCCACAACTTCCATGCCTGAGACTCGAGTTTCCTGACCTTTGGCAACAGCACAGCAACATCTTTCTTCCTCCTGAGCCACAGGCCAAGTGAGCTGGCTTGAGCTGGTTGTTAGTTACAGTGGCTTGGTTACCAGGGTTCCATATTCTGTTCCATTGTGAGGGAGGCAGCGTCACCTTTCAGGGCCCAATGACCAAAGATCCTTGCTCACAGAAGACCTCACCAAAGACATACTGGAGGCTGAATCTCTCCTCCAATCTCACAATATACATGTGGATGTAGTAAACAGCACACCTTATTTGTCCATTCACAATATCTTCCACTAGGCCCAACTACCAGTCTGGTCTCAGGCTCAAGGAGCCTTTCTTAGGTAAGATCCAAACTTAAGGGTCAATATTGCCCTCATCCTTTACAAAACATTTGCTTCACAGTGCCTTCTCTGCCTGCATTTTGCCCCTTGTCGAATTTTTTTTTGTTTTTGCTAGTCTTGGGACTTGACCTCAGAGTGTGAACATTCTTCTTGGGCTTTCTTTAGGCTTTAGCTGTCAAACCGAGCCACAGCACCACTTGCAGCGTTTTCTATGTATGTGGTAATGAGGAATTAAATCTGAGTCTTTTTGCGTGGTACCCACGGACTCTATCACTAGGTCAAACACACAGGGCATCTTGCACATATTTTTGACGTCAATCTACTAGGATATTAGTAGGTTTCTGCATCCTAATCAATTTTTTCCTGATGATTAGCTTTGCTGTCATGTGTAAAAAATGCAAGAGGGAAAAACACAGAAGAATTAGTGAAATTTAGAAAAAAGCATTACACACAGAGATAAGTGTTCATTCTTTTAGGAGAAAGGATATTTTGATATGATGATGATGACTTTATAATTACTATGTCAGGGTTGAGAGTTTGGCATAGTGGTAGAGTGCTTGCCTAGCATCCATGAAGATCTGGGTTTGATTGCTCAGTATCACATAGATAGAAAATCTAGATGTGGCACTGTGGCTCAAGTGGCAGGGGGCTAGATTTGAGAAAACCCGAGGACAGTGGTCAGGCCCTGAATTCTAGCCCCAAGACTGGCAGAAAGATAAAAGAAAATAAAAATGCTGTTTACGAGCTAATTCACTCACAGCATTGGCTTCTGAAATCTTCGCTTCTACATCTTGTGAAATACCCCTTTCCCTCAACGTAGACGAGAAAAACAGATCCATCCCATGGTCCACTGTGAGGCGACTGGTTGGGCTAAGAGCTAGTCGTGCAGCAACACATAAGTTTTATTCTAATACTTTCCAAACTTTGTACTCAAATATGCTACCTACTTACCAACTTAGGTCAGTTATCCTTATGCTATACCTTTTCTTCATGACTACAATATTCTTACACTCCTACGTTAATTCTCTTGTACCTCCCCTGACCTCTCTCATTCTTTTTTTCTATTTCTGGACCTCTGCTCATCTTTCAACCCTTATACTGCACGGACCTACACTTGATGGCTGTTGAGCAATATTGTATATGTAGGTGGTTAATTATTCTCTAGGCTCAGAGGGACTTAAAGACAATAGAGATTGGATTGAGAGGCTTATTGTTTTGGGTATAAATCGCTTATCAGTGGTTGTATTAGACTGGTCTGTAAGTGCACAAAAAGAAAGAGTGGTAATACCAATCAAAACTTGTGAACATTTAGTGTCTGCCAGCTACAGAGGTCTAGGTTGGTTATATCTGAAAAACTATAATCGTATTTAGTAGTAATCTTGCTCCCATTTTCAAATGAGAAGAACAAGAATCTCAAGAAAAATGTCAAATCAAGAAACAACATCCCCCACCCAATGTAAACAGACAATGGAACAGTCACTGGCACACCTAGAGGAGAGTCTTCCAAGTGCTACACAAATGCAATTGATAAACATCATTAATGGAAAATGTGAAAATATAAAGAAAGAGGTAATGGAGGAAGCCATAGCTGAACAAGAGGAAAGCATAAACAAGGTGATAAGTGAAAAAGAAGAAGCCATAAAGGAGGCCATAATAAAGGTTTTTCAAAGAAAGATGGATGAATTCATAGAATCCACAAATAAAAACGTGACCAAACTCCAGCAAATGTCCAAAGAAAATAAAGATACTGAGCTAACCACTCAAAAGGAAATCTAGGAGATAAAGAAATCCATACATGATCTAAAACAAGAGATGCCAGGCATCAAAGGGAGCAATTAGAAGCAAGGGAGATGAAAAATAAAGTAGATAGCTTTGATAGCAGGTTAGACAATGCAGAGGGGAGAATTTCCGGGGCTGAAGATAATTTAGTTATTATAGAGAAAGAACAGAAAATGAGTCAATCCAAATCTAGGAAAATGGAGAGAGCGCTTCAGGAGGTCCAAGATACAATTAGGAAGCCTAATTTAAGGCTAGTTGTATTGAGGAGGGCGTGGAGAAAGAGGTCAATGGTATTGGAAATATACTTCAGGGAATCATCTCAGAGAATTTCCCAAATATCCAGAAGGGCAGGCCCATCCAGATATGAGAAGCTTTTAGAACCCCAAACAGACCTGACCAGAAAAGAACATCCCACCGCCACATTGTGATCCGAACTGGATCAATAGAAACGAAAGAAAGATCCTAAAGGCAGCCAGGGAAAAGGGATCAGTAACCTATAAAGGCAAACCAATCAGAATAACCCCAGATTTCTCAGCAGAGACCATGCAATCACGAAGTGACTGGAAGCATATATTTCATGCCCTTAAATCAAATAACTACCAACCAAGAATACTGTAGCCAGCTAAGCTCTCATTCATAACTGAGGGAACAATAAAAACATTCCATTCCAGGGAAAAGCTGCAACAATATGTCGAAACAAAACCAACACTACAGAGAATTCTCAAAGATGCTCTATACATAGAAAACCAAAATAAATGCAATATAGGGAAAGAAATGGCACCTAAACAGCATACCATCTAAGGACCACAAGAACTGTCAAGACACAGGCCCTACTAAAAGCTTTTAAACATGGTAGGAACTAATAAATATCTCTCAATCCTAACTCTCAATATCAATGGACTTAACTCTCCAATTAAACGGCATAGGCTGTCTAGTTGGATCAAAAAGCAAGAGCCATCGTTCTGCTGTCTTCAAGAGACACATCTTACCCAAAAAAATCATCTTTTGAAAGTGAGAGGTTGGAATAAACTCTATCAAGCTAACTGCCCCCATAAACAGGCTGGAGTTGCCATCCCCATATCAGATACAATAGACTTCAAACTAAAATTAGTAAGAAAAGACAAAGAAGGTGACTACATACTACTAAAGGGATCTTTCCTCCAGGAAGACATAACGATCCTAAATATTTACACACCCAATCCCGGAGCTCCAAACTTCATCATGCAAACTTTACTTACACTGAAACAATACATAGATCGAAATACAGTGATTGTTGGTGAGTTTAACACACCACTCTCACCTATGGACAGATCAACAAGGCAAAACTCAACAGAGAAACCTTAGACCTGAACAACTATATAGACCAACTAGATCTAACAGACATATGCAGAATATTCCACCCAGTAACAACACAATATACGTTTTTCTCAGCAGCACATGGAACACTTTCCACAATAGACCACATCTTAGGCCATAAAACAAACCTGGACAGATTCAGAAACACTGAAATTATTCCATGCACACTCTCAGACCATAAAGGCATCAAATTGGAGCTGAACACATATCTCCACCAACGAAAACCCTGTAACTCATGGAGACTGAAAAACACATTGTTGAATCAAAAACAATGGGTAATCAAAGAGATCAGAACAGATATCCAACTGTTTATGAAATTTAACAATAAGGAGCACACAAATATCAACTCCTTAGGGACACAACAAAGGCAGTACTCAGAGGAAAATTTATAGTGCTGAGTGCCTACAACAGCAAGTTGGAAAAATGGCAAATCAACTAGTTAATGTCTCCCTTTAACTTCCTGGAAAAAGAGCAACAAACCAACCCTAAACGCATTAGGAGAAAGCAAATTATTAAAATCAAAGCAGAATTAAATGATTTGGAATAAAAAAAACTATAGAAAGAACAAAACAAGGGGTTGGTTCTTTGAAAGAATTAACAAAATTAACAAGCCCTTAGCAAATCTTACCAAAAAAACCAAGAGAGCATATCGAAATAAACAAAATCGCAGATGAAAATGGTAATATCACGACAGAAATTACCAAGATCCAGAATACCATGGGGGAATACTTCTGAAAACTTTACGCCAAGAAATTTGAGAACCTAGAAGAAATGGATGAATTCCTAGACAATATTAACATACCCACACTGAACCAAGAAGAGCTAAGCCAACTCAACAGGCCTATTTCAAGCTCTGAAATAGAAATGGAAATTAGACAACTTCCACTTAAAAAGAGCCCAGGGCCAGGTGGATTCACAGCTGAATTCTATAAGGTCTTCAAAGCAGAGCTCACACCAATACTCCTCAAGCTCTTCAACGAAATTGAAAATGAAGGTTGTTTACCAAACTCATTCTGTGAAGCCAGTATATCCCTCATCCCCAAACCAGACAGAGATTCATCAAAGAAAGAGAACTATAGACTCATTTCTTTGATGAACATCGATGCAAAACTACTCAACAAAATACTGGCCAACCGTCTACAACAACTCATCAAAAAATTATACACTATGATCAAACTGGATTCATCACAGGGAGGCAAAGCTGGTTCAACATACAGAAATCAATTAATATAATTCAACACATCAACAGGAGCAAGGACAAAAATCACATGATTGTCTCAATAGATGCGGAAAAGGCATTTGACAAGATCCAAAACCCCTTTATGTTAAAAGATGTTGAGAAACTAGGACTCCATGGAACATTTCTCAATGTAATGAAGGCTGTGTATGAGAAACCCACTGCTAGTATTATACTTAATGGTGAAAATCTAAAGCCATTCCCTCTAAAATCAGGAACGAGACAAGGATCCCACTCTCTCCACTCCTTTCTAACATAGTACTAAATTTCCTAGGCAGTGCAATAAGGCAAGAAGCAAGCATAAAGGGGATCCAAGTAGGGAAAGAGGAAATAAAACTATCCCTCTTTGCAGATGACATGATTCTGTATTTAAAGAATCCTATAGACTCTACTCCAAAGCTCCTTGAGCTGATTCAAAGCTTTGGAAGGGTAGCAGGCCATAAAATCAACCCTCACATATCAACTGCCTTCCTTTACGCCAATAGTGAGAGGAATGAGGCAATAATCAGGGAAGAAACTCCTTTCACAATAGCCTCAAAGAAAATAAAGTACCTAGGAATTAGCTTAACTAAGAATGTAAAGGACCATTTAGATGAAAACTTTAAAACCCTAAAAAAGGAAATTAAAGCAGAACTAAGGAAATGGAAAAAACTCCCATGCTCCTGGATTGGAAGAATCAACATTGTGAAAATGACAATCTTGCCAAGGGCTATCTACAAATTCAATGCAATACCCATCAACATCCCAATGTCATTCTTTAAAGAAATAGAAGAGGCAATTCAAAATTTCATATGCAATAATAAAAGACCCCGTAAGCAAAAACACTTCTTAGCAGAAAGATCAGCGCTGGAGGAATTTCAATTCCAAACTTTAGACTCTATTACAGAGCTATAATTCTCAAAACAGCTTGGTACTGGCCAGGCCTGAAGTCCAATGGAATAGAACTGCGGACCCAGATATTAAACCACAGACCTATGGCCACCTAATCTTTGACAAGGGAGCCAAAAAACAGAATGGAAGAAAGATAGCCTCTTCAACAAGTTGTGCTGGCAGAACTGGTTAAGCACCAGCAGAAAACTAAAGTTGGATCCTTCTTTGTCACCTTGCACTAGAATTAACTCCAAATGGATCAAAGACCTGGAGGTAAAACTGACACACTGAAAGTTTACAGGAAGGAATAGGAGATACACTAGGCCTCCTTGGCAGAGGTCGAAACTTTCTTAATAAGGACCAAGAATCACAACAAATCAGAGAAAGGCTGGATAAGTGGGACTGCATTAAACTGCAGAGCTTTTCTATGGCAAAGGATATAGCTAGTAAACTAATCAGGAAGCCTACAGAGTGGGAGAAGATCTTCACCAACCAAACAATGGACAAAGGCCTCATATCTAAAATATATCAACAACTCAAAAAATTGAATCACTCCAAAACTAACCTCCAAAGTAACACCCATCCCATTAAAAAATGGGCCAAAGACTTAAAGAGAGTCTTCTCTGAAGAAGAAACAAAAATGGCCTATAGACACATGAAGAAATGCTCAACATCTCTGGTCATAAAAGAATTGCATATCAAAAGAACTCTAAGATTCCACCTCACTCCAGTTAGAATGGCCAGGATCAGGAAAACGAATGACAACAGATGCTGGAGGGGATGTGGCCAGGAGGGATCACTACTACACTGTTGGTGGGAGTGCAAACTCATTCAACCCCTATGGAAAGCAGTGTGGCAGTGCCTCAAAAGGCTAAACATAGAACTCCCCTATGACCCAGCAATAGAACTACTTGGCGTTTACCCAACAATCCAGAAACAAGGGCATACTAAACCCACTAGCACAACAATGTTCATTGCAGCACTATTCACCATAGCAAAGATATGGAACCAACCCAGATGTCCCTCAGTTGATGAGTGGATCAACAAGTTGTGGTATTTGTACACAATGGAATTCTATGCTGCTGTCAGAAGAATGACATCGCCCCATTTGTTAGGATATGGCAAGACTTAGAAAAAATCATATTAAGTGAAGTAAGCCAGACTCAAAGGAACTTAGGCTCAGTGGTTTCCCTCATTCGTCATAATCAGTAGAAACCTTGGGCTCTACTAGCAGAGATTTGCAATAGAGCAAAAGGCCATATATAAGGCCATATAATGTGAAGCTAATTGAAAGGACCTCCAGGATATTGAAGCAAAAGCCATATAATGAATGATTGTTGTCCTTAATGTACTATGTTGTCTCTCATCTCCTTTGCTGTCCCTTGGTTATCCCATATTGGTATAGTATCTCACTTTGTTATCTGATATATTGAATTTATTTGTATTCGGATATTTGAAATTTGATAGGGAAGGGGGGAAAACCAAGACGGGTGGGGGGTGTGGGGTTGGAGGGAAATGGGTACATAGACATGTGAAAGGGTATCAATGTATGTGAATTAATGCACCTTCTACCTGGCAAATATCATGTCACCCTTTTACAAATTACAATAAAATAATGAAAAAAAAAAGAAAGTTGTAGTGTGTGGGGAGGATGATGGGGTCAAATACATTTCTTCTTAGAAATTTACCTCATCTGGTTGCCCTGGATTTTCCTGGCCTTCTTCTTAGAGAAAGGCCTGTTATACTGGATTTGTGGCTTGGCAAAGATCTAGCATGTACATCTTCGAGTAAGACATCCACAACTTCCATGCCTGAGACTCGAGTTTCCTGACCTTTGGCAACAGCACAGCAACATCTTTCTTCCTCCTGAGCCACAGGCCAAGTGAGCTGGCTTGAGCTGGTTGTTAGTTACAGTGGCTTGGTTACCAGGGTTCCATATTCTGTTCCATTGTGAGGGAGGCAGCGTCACCTTTCAGGGCCCAATGACCAAAGATCCTTGCTCACAGAAGACCTCACCAAAGACATACTGGAGGCTGAATCTCTCCTCCAATCTCACAATATACATGTGGATGTAGTAAACAGCACACCTTATTTGTCCATTCCCAATGTCTTCCACTAGGCCCAACTACCAGTCTGGTCTCAGGCTCAAGGAGCCTTTCTTAGGTAAGATCCAAACTTAAGGGTCAATATTGCCCTCATCCTTTACAAAACATTTGCTTCACAGTGCCTTCTCTGCCTGCATTTTGCCCCTTGTCGAATTTTTTTTTTGTTTTTGCTAGTCTTGGGACTTGACCTCAGAGTGTGAACATTGTTCTTGTACTTTCTTTAGGCTTTAGCAGTCCCACCGAGCCACAGCACCACTTGCAGCGTTTTCTATGTATGTGGTAATGAGGAATTAAATCTGAGTCTTTTTGCGTGGTACCCAAGGACTCTACCACTAGGTCAAACACACAGGGCATCTTGCACATATTTTTGACGTCAATCTACTAGGATATTAGTAGGTTTCTGTATCCTAATCAATTTTTTCCTGATGATTAGCTTTGCTGTCATGTGTAAAAAATGCAAGAGGGAAAAACACAGAAGAATTAGTGAAATTTAAAAAAAAGCATTACACACATAGATAAGTGTTCATTCTTTGTAGGAGAAAGGATATTTTGATATGATGATGATGACTTTATTATTACTATGTCAGGGTTGAGAGTTTGGCATAGTGGTAGAGTGCTTGCCTAGCATCCATGAAGATCTGGGTTTGATTGCTCAGTATCACATAGATAGAAAATCTAGATGTGGCACTGTGGCTCAAGTGGCAGAGGGCTAGACTTGAGAAAACCCGAGGACAGTGCTCAGGCCCTGAATTCCAGGCCCAAGACTGGCAGAAAGATAAAAGAAAATAAAAATGCTGTTTACGAGCTAATTCACTCACAGCATTGGCTTCTGAAATCTTCGCTTCTGCATCTTGTGAAATACCTCTTTCCCTCAACGTAGACAAGAAAAACAGATCCATCACATGGTCCACTGTGAGGCCACTGGTTGGGCTAAGAGCTAGTCGTGCAGCAACACATAAGTTTTATTCTAATACTTTCCAAACTTTGTACTCAAATATGCTACCTACTTACCAACTTAGGTCAGTTATCCTTATGCTATACCTTTTCTTCATGACTACAATATTCTTACACTCCTACGTTAATTCTCTTGTACCTCCCCTGACCACTCTCATTCTTTTTTTCTATCTCTGGACCTGTGCTCGTCTTTCAACCCTTATACTGCACGGATCTACACTTGATGGCTGTTGAGCAATATTGTATATGTAGGTGGTTAATTATTCTCTAGGCTCAGAGGGACTTAAAGACAATAGAGTTTGGATTGAGAGGCTTATTGTTTTGGGTATAAATCGCTTATCAGTGGTTGTATTAGACTGGTCTGTAAGTGCACAAAAAGAAAGAGTGATAATACCAATCAAAACTTGTGAACATCTAGTGTCTGCCAGCTAGAGAGGTCTAGGTTGGTTATATCTGAAAAACTATAATCGTATTTAGTAGTAATCTTGCTCCCATTTTCAAATGAGAAGAACAAGAAACTCAAGAAAAATGTCAAATCAAGAAACAACATCCACCACCCAATGTAAACAGACAATGGAACAGTCACTGGCACACCTAGAGGAGAGTCTTCCAAGTGCTACACAAATGCAATTGATAAACATCATTAATGGAAAATGTGAAAATAAAAAGAAAGAGATAATGGAGGAAGCCATAGCTGAACAAGAGGAAAGCATAAACAAGGTGATAAGTGAAAAAGAAGAAGCCATAAAGGAGGCCATAATAAAGGTTTTTCAAAGAAAGATGGATGAATTCATAGAATCCACAAATAAAAACCTGACCAAACTCCAGCAAATGTCCAAAGAAAATAAAGCTACTGAGCTAACCATTCAAAAGGAAATCTAGGAGATAAAGAAATCCATACATGATCTAAAACAAGAGATGCAAGGCATCAAAGGGAGCAATTATAAGCAAGGGAGATGAAAAATAAAGTAGATAGCTTTGATAGCAGGTTAGACAATGCATAGGGGAGAATTTCCGGGGCTGAAGATAATTTAGTTATTATAGAGAAAGAACAGAAAATGAGTCAATCCAAATCTAGGAAAATGGAGAGAGCGCTTCAGGAGGTCCAAGATACAATTAGGAAGCCTAATTTAAAGCTAGTTGGTATTGAGGAGGGCGTGGAGAAAGAGGTCAATGGTATTGGAAATATACTTCACGGAATCATCTCAGAGAATTTCCCAAATATCCAGAAGGGCAGGCCCATCCAGATATGAGAAGCTTTTAGAACCCCAAACAGACCTGACCAGAAAAGAACATCCCACCGCCACATTGTGATCCGAACTGGATCAATAGAAACGAAAGAAAGATCCTAAAGGCAGCCAGGGAAAAGGGATCAGTAACCTATAAAGGCAACCCAATCAGAATAACCCCAGATTTCTCAGCAGAGACCATGCAATCACGAAGTGACTGGAAGCATATATGTCATTCCCTTAAATCAAATAACTACCAACCAAGAATACTGTAGCCAGCTAAGCTCTCATTCATAACTGAGGCAACAATAAAAACATTCCATTCCAGGGAAAAGCTGCAACAATATGTCGAAACAAAACCAACACTACAGAGAATTCTCAAAGATGCCCTATACATAGAAAACCAAAATAAATGCAATATAGGGAACGAAATGGCAGCTAAACAGCAAACCATCTAAGGACCACAAGAACTGTCAAGACACAGGCCCTACTAAAAGCTTTTAAACATGGTAGGAACTAATAAATATCTCTCAATCCTAACTCTCAATATCAATGGACTTAACTCTCCAATTAAACGGCATACGCTGTCTAGTTGGATCAAAAAGCAAGAGCCATCGTTCTGCTGTCTTCAAGAGACACATCTTACCCAAAAAAATCATCTTTTGAAAGTGAGAGGTTGGAATAAACTCTATCAAGCTAACTGCCCCCATAAACAGGCTGGAGTTGCCATCCCCATATCAGATACAATAGACTTCAAACTAAAATTAGTAAGAAAAGACAAAGAAGGTGACTACATACTACTAAAGGGATCTTTCCTCCAGGAAGACATAACGATCCTAAATATTTACACACCCAATCCCGGATCTCCAAACTTCATCATGCAAACTTTACTTACACTGAAACAATACATATATCGAAATACAGTGATTGTTGCTGAGTTTAACACAACACTCTCACCTATGGACAGATCAACAAGGCAAAACTCAGCAGAGAAACCTTAGACCTGAACAACTATATAGACCAACTAGATCTAACAGACATATGCAGAATATTCCACCCAGTAACAACACAATATACGTTTTTCTCAGCAGCACATGGAACATTTTCCACAATAGACCACATCTTAGGCCATAAAACAAACCTGGACAGATTCAGAAACACTGAAATTATTCCATGCACACTCTCAGACCATAAAGGCATCAAATTGAAGCTGAACAGATATCTCCACCAACGAAAACCCTGTAACTCATGGAGACTGAAAAACACATTGTTGAATCAAAAACAATGGGTAATCAAAGAGATCAGAACAGATATCCAACTGTTTATGAAATTTAACAATAAGGAGCACACAAATATCAACTCCTTAGGGACACAACAAAGGCAGTACTCAGAAGAAAATTTATAGTGCTGAGTGCCTACAACAGCAAGTTGGAAAAATGGCAAATCAACTAGTTAATGTCTCACTTTAACCTCCTGGAAAAAGAGCAACAAACCAACCCTAAACGCATTAGGAGAAAGAAAATTATTAAAATCAAAGCAGAATTACATGATTTGGAATAAAAAAAACTATAGAAAGAATCAACAAAACAAGGAGTTGGTTCTTTGAAAGAATTAACAAAATTGACAAGCCCTTAGCAAATCTTACCAAAAAAACCAAGAGAGCATATCGAAATAAACAAAATCGCAGATGAAAATGGTAATATCACGACAGAAATTACCAAGATCCAGAATACCATGGGGGAATACTTCTGAAAACTTTACGCCAAGAAATTTGAGAACCTAGAAGAAATGGATGAATTCCTACACAATATTAACATACCCACACTGAACCAAGAAGAGCTAATCCAACTCAACAGGCCTATTTCAAGCTCTGAAATAGAAATGGAAATTAGACAACTTCCACTTAAAAAGAGCCCAGGGCCAGATGGATTCACAGCTGAATTCTATAAGGTCTTCCAAGCAGAGCTCACACCAATACTTCTCAAGCTCTTCAACGAAATTGAAAATGAAGGTTGTTTACCAAACTCATTCTGTGAAGCCAGTATATCCCTCATCCCCAAACCACACAGAGATTCATCAAAGAAAGAGAACTGTAGACTCATTTCTTTGATGAACATCGATGCAAAACTTCTCAACAAAATACTGGCCAACCGTCTACAACAACTCATCAAAAAATTATACACTATGATCAAACTGGATTCATCACAGGGAGGCAAAGCTGGTTCAACATACACAAATCAATTCATATAATTCATCACATCAACAGGAGCAAGGACAAAAGTCACATGATTGTCTCAATAGATGCGGAAAAGGCATTTGACAAGATCCAAAACCCCTTTATGTTAAAAGATGTTGAGAAACTAGGACTCCATGGAACATTTCTCAATGTAATGAAGGCTGTGTATGAGAAACCCACTGCTAGTATTATACTTAATGGTGAAAATCTAAAGCCATTCCCTCTAAAATCAGGAACGAGACAAGGATCCCACTCTCTCCACTCCTTTCTAACATAGTACTAAATTTCCTAGGCAGTGCAATAAGGCAAGAAGCAAGCATAAAGGGGATCCAAGTAGGGAAAGAGGAAATAAAACTATCCCTCTTTGCAGATGACATGATTCTGTATTTAAAGAATCCTATAGACTCTACTCCAAAGCTCCTTGAGCTGATTCAAAGCTTTGGAAGGGTAGCAGGCCATAAAATCAACCCTCACAAATCAACTGCCTTCCTTTACGCCAATAGTGAGAGGAATGAGGCAATAATCAGGGAAGAAACTCCTTTCACAATAGCCTCAATGAAAATAAAGTACCTAGGAATTAGCTTAACTAAGAATGTAAAGGACCATTTAGATGAAAACTTTAAAACCCTAAAAAAGGAAATTAAAGCAGAACTAAGGAAATGGAAAAAGCTCCCATGCTCCAGGATTGGAAGAATCAACATTGTGAAAATGACAATCTTGCCAAGGGCTATCTACAAATTCAATGCAATACCCATCAACATCCCAATGTCATTCTTTAAAGAAATAGAAGAGGCAATTCAAAATTTCATATGCAATAATAAAAGACCCCGTAAGCAAAAACACTTCTTAGCAGAAAGATCAGCGCTGGAAGAATTTCAATTCCAAACTTTAGACTCTATTACAGAGCTATAATTCTCAAAACAGCTTGGTACTGGCACAAGAACAGGCCTGAAGTCCAATGGAATAGAACTGGGGACCCAGATATTAAACCACAGACCTATGGCCACCTAATCTTTGACAAGGGAGCCAAAAAATAGAATGGAAGAAAGATAGCCTCTTCAACAAGTTGTGCTGGCAGAACTGGTTAAGCACCAGCAGAAAACTAAAGTTGGATCCTTCTTTGTCACCTTGCACTAGAATTAACTCCAAATGGATCAAAGACCTGGAGGTAAAACTGACACACTGAAAGTTTACAGGAAGGAATAGGAGATACACTAGGCCTCCTTGGCAGAGGTCGAAACTTTCTTAATAAGGACCAAGAATCACAACAAATCAGAGAAAGGCTGGATAAGTGGGACTGCATTAAACTGCAGAGCTTTTGTATGGCAAATGATATAGCTAGTAAACTAATCAGGAAGCCTACAGAGTGGGAGAAGATCTTCACCAACCAAACAATGGACAAAGGCCTCATATCTAAAATATATCAACAACTCAAAAAATTGAATCACTCCAAAACTAACCTCCAAAGTAACACCCATCCCATTAAAAAATGGGCCAAAGACTTAAAGAGAGTCTTATCTGAAGAAGAAACAAAAATGGCCTAGACACATGAAGAAATGCTCAACATCTCTGGTCATAAAAGAATTGCATATCAAAAGAACTCTAAGATTCCACCTCACTCCAGCTAGAATGGCCAGGATCAGGAAAACGAATGACAACAGATGCTGGAGGGGATGTGGCCAGGAGGGATCACTACTACACTGTTGGTGGGAGTGCAAACTCGTTCAACCACTATGGAATGCAGTGTGGCAGTGCCTCAAAAGGCTAAACATAGAACTCCCGTATGACCCAGCAATACCACTGCTTGGCTTTTACCCAACAATCCAGAAAGAAGGGCATACTAAACCCACTAGCACAACAATGTTCATTGCAGCACTATTCACCATAGCAAAGATATGGAACCAACCCAGATGTCCCTCAGTTGATGACTGGATCAATAAGTTGTGGTATTTGTACACAATGGAATTCTATGCTGCTGTCAGAAAGAATGACATCGCCCCATTTGTTAGGATATGGAAAGACTTAGAAAAAATTATATTAAGTGAAGTAAGCCAGACTCAAAGGAACTTAGGCTCAGAGGTTTCCCTCATTCATCATAATCAGTAGAAACCTTGGGCTCTACTAGCAGAAATTTGCAATAGAGCAAAACACCACATATAAGGCCATATAATGTGAAGCGAATTGAAAGGACCTCCAGGATATTGAAACAAAAGCCAAATAATGAATGATTGTTGTCCTTAATGTACTATGTTGTCTCTCATCTCCTTTACTGTCCCTTGGTTATCCCATATTGGTATAGTATCTCACTTTGTTATCTGATATATTGAATTTATTTGTATTTGGATATTTGAAATTTGATAGGGAAGGAGGGAAAACCAAGAAGGGTAGGGGGTGGGGGGTTGGAGGGAAATGGGTACCAAGACATGTGAAAGGGTATCAATGTATGTGAATTAATGCACCTTCTCCCTGGCAAATATCATGTAACCCTTTTACTAATTGCAGAAAAAAATTGAAAAAAAAAAGAAAGTTGTAGTGTGTGGGGAGGATGATGGGATCAAATACATTTCTTCTTAGAAATTTACCTCATCTGGTTGCCCTGGATTTTCCTGGCCTTCTTCTTAGAGAAAGGCCTGTTATACTGGATTTGTGGCTTGGCAAAGATCTAGCATGTACATCTTCGAGTAAGACATCCACAACTTCCATGCCTGAGACACGAGTTTCCTGACCTTTGGCAACAGCACAGCAACATCTTTCTTTCTCCTGAGCCACAGTCCAAGTGAGCTGGCTTGAGCTGGTTGTTAGTTACAGTGGCTTGATTACCAGGGTTCCATATTCTGTTCCATTGTCAGGGAGGCAGCGTCACCTTTCAGGGCCCAATGACCAAAGATCCTTGCTCACAGAAGACCTCACCAAAGACATACTGGAGGCTGAATCTCTCCTCCAATCTCACAATATACATGTGGATGTAGTAAACAGCACACCTTATTTGTCCATTCACAATATCTTCCACTAGGCCCAACTACCAGTCTGGTCTCAGGCTCAAGGAGCCTTTCTTAGGTAAGATCCAAACTTAAGGGTCAATATTGCCCTCATCCTTTACAAAACATTTGCTTCACAGTGCCTTCTCTGCCTGCATTTTGCCCCTTGTCGAATTTTTTTTGTTTTTGCTAGTCTTGGGACTTGACCTCAGAGTGTGAACATTCTTCTTGGGCTTTCTTTAGGCTTTAGCTGTCAAACCGAGCCACAGCACCACTTGCAGCGTTTTCTATGTATGTGGTAATGAGGAATTAAATCTGAGTCTTTTTGCGTGGTAGCCAAGGACTCTACCACTAGGTCAAACACACAGGGCATCTTGCACATATTTTTGACGTCAATCTACTAGGATATTATTAGGTTTCTGTATCCTAATCAATTTTTTCCTGATGATTAGCTTTGCTGTCATGTGTAAAAATTGCAAGAGGGAAAGACACAGAAGAATTAGTGAAATTTAAAAAAAAGCATTACACACATAGATAAGTGTTCATTCTTTGTAGGAGAAATGATATTTTATATGACGATGATGACTTTGTAATTACTATGTCAGGGTTGAGAATGTGGCATAGTGGTAGAGTGCTTGCCTAGCATCCATGAAGATCTGGGTTTGATTGCTCAGTATCACATAGATAGAAAATCTAGATGTGGCATTGTGGCTCAAGTGGCAGAGCGGTAGACTTGAGAAAACCCGAGGACAGTGCTCAGGCCCTGAATTCAAGCCCCAAGACTGGCAGAAAGATAAAAGATAATAAAAATGCTTTTTACGAGCTAATTCACTCACAGCATTGGCTTCTGAATTCTTCGCTTCTGCATCTTGTGATATACCCCTTTCCCTCAACGTAGACAAGACAAACAGATCCATCCCATGGTCTACTGTGAGGCCACTGGTTGTCCCAAGAGCTAGTTGTGCAGCAACACATAAGTTTTATTCTAATACTTTCCAAACTTTGTACTCAAATATGCTACCTACTTACCAACTTAGGTCAGTTATCCTTACGCTATACCTTTTCTTCATGACTACAATATTCTTACACTCCTACGTTAATCCTCTTGTACCTCCACTGACCTCTCTCATTCTTTTTTTCTATCTCTGGACCTCTGCTCGTCTTTCAACCCTTATACTCCACGGATCTACACTTGATGGCTGTTGAGCAATATTGTATATGTAGGTGGTTAATTATTCTCTAGGCTCAGAGGGACTTAAAGACAATAGAGATTGGATTGAGAGGCTTATTGTTTTGGGTATAAATCGCTTATCAGTGGTTGTATTAGACTGGTCTGTAAGTGCACAAAAAGAAAGAGTGCTAATACCAATCAAAACTTGTGAGCATCTAGTGTCTGCCAGCTACAGAGGTCTAGGTTGGTTATATCTGAAAAACTATAATCGTATTTAGTAGTAATCTTGCCCCCATTTTCAAATGGGCAGAACAAGAAACTCAAGAAAAATGTCAAATCAAGAAACAACATCCCCCACCCTATGTAAACAGACAATGGAAGAGTCACTGGCAAACCTAGAGGAGAGTCTTCCAAGTGCTACAAAAATGCAATTGATAAACATCATTAATGGAAAATGTGAAAATATAAAGAAATAGATAATGGAGGAAGTCATAGCTGAAGAAGAGGAAAGCATAAACAAGGTGATAAGTGAAAAAGAAGAAGCCATAAAGGAGGCCATAATAAAGGATTTTCAAAGAAAGATGGATGAATTCATAGAATCCACAAATAAAAACGTGACCAAACTCCAGCAAATGTCCAAAGAAAATAAAGCTACTGAGCTAACCACTCAAAAGGAAATCAAGGAGATAAAGAAATCCATACATGATCTAAAACAAGAGATGCAAGGCATCAAAAATGAGCAATTAGAACCAAGGGAGATGAAAAATAAAGTAGATAGTTTGATAGCAGGTTAAACAATGCAGAGGAGAGAATTTCTGGGGCTGAAGATAATTTAGTTATTATAGAGAAAGAACAGAAAATGAGTCATACAAATCTAGGAAAATTGAGAGAGCGCTTCAGGAGGTCCAAAAGGCAATTAGGAAGCCTAATTTAAGGCTAGTTGGTATTGAGGAGGGCGTGGAGAAAGAGGTTAATGGTATTGGAAATATATTTCAGCGAATCATCTCAGAGAATTTCCCAAATATCCAGAAGGGCAGGCCCATCCAGATACGAGAAGCTTTTAGAACCCCAAACAGACCTGACCAGAAAAAAACATTGTGATCCGTACTGGATCAATAGAAACGAAAGAAAAGATCCTAAAGGCAGCCAGTTAAAAGGGATCAGTAACCTATAAAGGCAAACCAATCAGAATAACCCCAGATTTCTCAGCAGAGACCATGCGAGCACAAAGTGACTGGAAACATATATGTCATGCCCTTAAATCAAACCAAGAATACTGTAGCCAGCTAAGCTCTCATTCATAACTGAGGGAACAATAAAAACATTCCATTCCAGGGAAAAGCTGCAACAATATTTCGAAACAAAACCAACACTACAGAGAATTCTCAAAGATGCTCTATACATAGAAAACCAAAATAAATGCAATATAGGGAAAGAAATGGCACCTAAACAGCATACCATCTAAGGACCACAAGAACTGTCAAGACACAGGCCCTACTAAAAGCTTTTAAACATGGTAGGAACTAATAAATATCTCTCAATCCTAACTCTCAATATCAATGGACTTAACTCTCCAATTAAACGGCATAGGCTGTCTAGTTGGATCAAAAAGCAAGAGCCATCGTTCTGCTGTCTTCAAGAGACACATCTTACCCAAAACAATCATCTTTTGAAAGTGAGAGGTTGGAATAAACTCTATCAAGCTAACTGCCCCCATAAACAGGCTGGAGTTGCCATCCTCATACCAGATACAATAGACTTCAAACTAAAATTAGTAAGAAAAGACAAAGAAGGTTACTACATACTACTAAAGGGATCTTTCCTCCAGGAAGACATAACTATCCTAAATATTTACACACCCTTTTGAAGATTCTCAAAAGATTGAAGATTCTGCCAGTGTAAGTTAGATTCTGGCATTGATATTAAATAATGCAATGAGTAGGGATTTATATTTGAAATATCACTGTTGACAAAATCTAACACACATTTGCTTTTGATTTCCCAAGAAGTTCAGTACAAGCTAACATGTGTGGCATATATCGACTGGGAGAAATGATTCAGAATATGTGACTCATTTGAACAGGAGTCAGTGAAAAGATACAGAAGCAGGATACCCATATTGTGATAATTTGTTTAAAAGTATATTTATATTAACATATTTAAAGTAATGATTTCATTGTAATTATAATTTTTCTCATGACTGTTAATATTGAACTTCTTTCTACATTTGAACTACAATTTCTATATATTCTTTTTAGAAAATCCTCTACAATCTCCAATATTTTCCCTTTTTTTGTGGGGTGTGGGGAAAGTCATGGGGCTTGAACCTTGGGCCGTGAGCTCTTTAGTTTAAGGCTATTGTCCTACCCTGAGTATTGCCCCTCAGTTCTTCTGCTCACAGCTCCCTACCCATCTTCCCATTACATACAGAACAAGGTCATCCTCAGTCTTTTGAAAAAGTAAAACATACACTAAATTTGTAGTATAAAACAGTAAGAAATAAATTTCTTGCCAGGTGCAGTGACTTCTACCTGTAATCCTAGCTACTCAGATATCAGGCTGATATCTAAAGATTTGGTTCAAAGCCAGCCTGGGCATTAGAAAGTCTATGAGACTCTCATCTACAGTTAACCACTAGAATATGGGAAATGGCACTGTGGCTTCATAGGTAGGGTGATAGCCTTGAGTTGAAGAGCTCAGGAACAGTGCCCAGGCCCAGAGTTCAAGCCTTACAAATCCCCCAGCCAAAAAAAAGAAAAAAAAGTTTCTTCCCCAAGTGATTATTATGTCAGACATAGAATATTAACATTCTGGGTGTACTTCACAGTATTATTACTTGATACCCTAAGATTTTGCAATATTCTCACAGTACCTGCATATGTCATCATATAACGTAGTTCCTTTTCAATGGAATAATTCCAATTATAACCTAAATCTACTCCCCCGACTTATTTTTGTCAATACCACAATTGCTCTACCATGATATGCCACAAGCCATTAAACATTTTATGGTGGGTAATTGGAAAGGAGTCTCATGGAATTTTGTGCCAGGCTGGCTTTGAACCATGGTCCTCAGATCTCAGTCTCCTGAGTAGCTAGGATGGCAGGCGTGAGCCACCAACACCTGGCTTGCCTTTTTATTTTTTTGTGGGTCTTGGGACTTGAACTCTGGGCCTAGGCACCATCCATAAGCTTTTCAGGTCAATATTTCATGTAAGTCTAAACATTTAAGTAAAGGAATAAAATTCCAACAAAAAAAGAATACAATTCCAGACATGGTGTGTTTATAACTCAGTGCTAATTACTTGATGAAAATGTGCCATTCCAGAAGCTGGTGTCATTTGATGATGTAGCTGTGGATTTCAGCTGGGAGGAGTGGCAGCATCTGGACAATGCTCAGAGGACCCTGTACAGAGATGTAATGCTGGAGACCTACATCAACCTGGTGTCCTTAGGTGAGCAAAAGTCAAATTCACTTGCAAGGCCAAGTGCCTTGTTATTTTGCAGATACGTGAATGTTTATCAAACTTTCAATACTATTTAAATGAAAGATTTCAGGCCCTGAGAAGTATCATTACTTTCTAAAGAAAACCTAAGGTAATTTTGTACTCATTCTTCAGGATACCTTCAGGATACTTTGACAACAGTTCTAAATTATGTTTGCTCTAATGGAGGCCTTGTGCATGGGAGGGTCCAATATCAGCACACAGTGAAATAAAGTCCGTGATTTCTCCCTTATTCCTATGGGGTCTGATAGCCGCCTGACAGGCGGCATTGGCATTTTCATAGGCTATGTGTCTAACTATAATCCTCCTTGCGTTCTCATCTTGTACTAGGCGGTCTGCAGTCTCCATTAATCGAGACAAAAATTCTAGATAAGTTTCATTCGGTCCCTGTTTAACTTCTACTAGATTTTTTGTATGATTGGAATTGCGTAACCTTTTCCAAGCCTCTCTCGCCGCAGCATTTATTTGCAAATAGGCCTCCTTTGCATAACCCAATTGATCTTCGTTGTTTTTATAGGTTCCCTCTCCTAACAACTGATCAACAGTGTAAGGCAGGTTCTTAGACCTATTTGTTTCAATTTTAGCCCGACACTGTGCAGTGAACTCTGTCTCCCATAATAAGTACTCTCTTGCACTAAGGCATGCTATGGCAAGCCGCTTCCAGTCATTTGGGCATGCAATACCAGCACACGCGGCCTCCAATATTACTTGAGTAAAAGGGGCAGTTGGCCCATATTGGGAGCAGGCACTCTTTAAATCCTGTAACAGTTTAACAGGAACAGGTTGATGATATACTTGTTCATCATGATCAACTAAACTAGGGAAGCATCGAGGCCCTGAAATATCTTCCCTCTCTCTAGCAGCCTGAGTCAGGTTTAATTGCGATGCACTGTGCCTGGTTGTAGTGCCTGTTAAAAGGGACTTGTTGCTAGGGCCTTTAGGCTTGCCTAAAGGTTGAAAAAGGGATTGAGGCTGTAAGGCTGCAGCCGGTGGCGGTGGGTGTGAGGGGTAAGGTTTAGAATCAGACACCATAGAGGCCTGAGGGTCATCTTTCTTTCCTACTTCTGGGGGGGCTCTCTGCTCCATCCCCATTTTCGATAGAAAATGTAGCATTTCTTCTAACTTCTTCTCTATCGTAGCCGTCCGTCCCTCCATTGACTCATCATAACTTTCCTCCTTGATATTCAAACCTGAATTCTGATACTCAATATCTACTGGTTGTTGTTCCCTTTTCAAGATCTCACTTAGACTCTCTTGGGCTGCGGCATATGGCTCAGCCTTAGGGTTTTCAGAAGGGTCCTTTAATTCATAAAGTTCCCTTAATTCAAGATTAAGTTCAGCATTCTCATGTTGAGGATCTATGCATTCACTTACTAAATTCCATACATCAATAGCCTCTACTGGGGTCTTTTCAGGGCCATATACATTATAATATTCTTGAATTCTTTTTCCTATCCGCTGCCAGGTTTTTTGGAATTCCTCCTCTATAAACCTTGGGCATGCCTCCTCGACAAACTGTAGGAAGCTCTGAAGCACCCCCTTTTCCACCCACGTTCCGTGGGCTTCAAGTAGGCCTGTTAAGATCGGTAGAAATAACCTATGGCTATTAACTTGACCCATAATTTTTCCTCCTGACTATACACTCTCTTAAGAACCTCTCTTAATAGTCCTACGATGTGTTACTCACCACAGGGAGGGGTCCTTCACCTTCGTCTCAGATTTTCAGGGTCCCTGTTCGGGCGCCAGATGCCGGGGCCAACCGGCAGCAAACCAGGGTTCGCAAATTGGGATTCCTGAAATAGGGGTCAAGGACTAGGAAAAAATAGGAGAGAGACAAACAGATGGGGTTCAGGAGGGCTACAGCCCAAATCAGGAACCACAGCTTAAGAAGCCTGTAGCCCAAGACCGTAGCCCCGATTATTTCCAGTTCTCAATCTTAAATACACTTCTTTAAACTAGGGAACTGCCAGGGGCTACATTCCTACAAACAGTATCAAGTCTGAAATAGGTTGAATGAGAAGCTATCAAGTCCCAAACAGGTTAAATGAGAAGCTATTGACACAGCCCAAAATCATGATAAGAGCTTACTTCCTTGTGTACTCAATTGTGCGGGTCCAAGGACACTGACCCCACAGTCAGTCCCCAACAGCTATCAAAGAAAATAAAATACCTAGGAATTAACTTAGAATGTAAAGCACGTTTTTGATGGAACTATAAACCCTGGAGAAGGAAATTAACGCAGAACTGAAGAAATGCAAAAACCTATGCTCCTGCTTTGGAAGAAGTAATATTGTAAAATGGCAATCTTGATAAGGACTATCTACAAATTTAGTGCAATATTCATCAATATCCCAATGTCATTCTTTAAAGAAACAGAAGAGGAAATCCAAAATTTCACTTGGAATAATAAAAGACCCCTTATAGTCTGTCTTCTTGCATGATACATAATGTTTAATCTCACCTTCTCCACCAAAATCTCACCTTTCTCATTGAGACATAGGTGGCCCTGTTTACTAGCAGCAAAGGCTCAAACGCGCAGTTTCAGGTGTCACCATTTCCTCTGTTACTGGGTAGATCCAACTCTGTCATCGATTCTGAGGTCTGCTCTGGGAGTCTTGGTCACAAGTTGTTCTGTGGCATCTGCTGCCAGCCTGAGCCTATTTGCTTCCTTTTCCTCCAGCAGCCTACAACAGGGAATGAAGTTCAGGCGCTGATGCTCTCCTTCATATGTAGGGCAGGATGAGCCCAACCCTCCCTCATCTTCCTCTTCCAATTTTTGGGAAAAATGTGCTGGCAGAAGTCCTCAGGTGTGGGGCATGGCTGATCCACACTTTTAATCCAGGCTGGTCAGGAGGCTGAGATCTGAGTATGGAAGTTCCAAGTCACCTAGAACAGGAAAGTCTGATAGATTCTTACTACCAAAAATAAAAACAGCTGGGAATGGAGTTTGGGCTCAAGTGGTAAAGGGCTAGTCTTGAGTACAAATGCTTAGTGCCAGGCCCTGAGTTCAGGCTCCAGCACTGCCAACAACTTCACTTCTCAATGTAAAGGTCCTCCTGGGGTAGTACACAAAAGGTGTCATGGAGAGAGGAGCCCCACTTGCTCCAGGTTTGAAGATGGCATAGGTCAAGCCAGCATGGAGTTGGCACATCAGGCTTTTTCCTAGCACCACCTACCAGTGAATGTCAAATGACATTGATTGTTGTGGGATTGTGTGATTGAAGTGCCCCATTAAGGGCAGTGTTAGCACATCCAAACTTGGATACCAGGAATGCTGAAATCTCAAAGCTAAGATTTCTGTTGGCTACAGAAATGCTGGTGTGTCTGTTATTCACTAAAAGTTCAGGTGCAAAGATTCTGAAGCTTGATGCCATGTGTTTATTCCATTTAGTAAAATTATTTTAATGCACTGTATAAGTTAAAACATTTGATAAGGGTCAGGGGTAGTGAAAACATTGTTCTTGAATTCAGGTGTCTGGCAGGGTAATGGGGGGGTGTTGGTGGCTGGGACTATGAAGCTGGAGCTGCTATCAAACCATGGATCATGTTCCTCTTTGTCTGGGAGAAATGACTCCAAAGATGAAATTTGAATGGTGAGGAAAAGATGATGATGTACTCAGGAAATTTCTCCTAAACAAATGCTCATGTGGAAGTGGGATGGGGGCTGGGCATATCTGAGGAAGAGCTTAAGGGGGCTTCTCATGGCGTTGAGAACGTTCCTTGCGACTTCAGGCATGCAGCAGGGTGTTTTAGATGGCCATTGTGAGATGGATGGAATAAGATTGGAGACAAGATGAATGCTGGGATCCTGCAATGCTCTTGCATGAGTGGCTGGTGGCTCACCTGAAAGAACTAATTATGTCTAAAAAAGAGATCCTGAATTTGTTTTGATTAGATAATACCTGTAATCCGAGGCATATTCAGGATCCTGATCTTAGTATTGTGGTTTAAAACCAACCCAGAAAAGGGAAAAATGCATGAGACTCTTACTCCCAGTTTAGAGCAAGAACAAAGATTGAAGTAGAGCTGTGGCTCAAGAGCTAGAGTGCTACCTTGAGCAAAGAAAAGCTAAGAAAAAGCTCCAGGTCTTGAGTTCAAGGCCAGGAATGAAAGAAGGCAGGTAAAAAAGGGAAGTATGTGAGGAAGGGAAATATATAAATGAAAGAGAGAAGGAACTAGAAATTTAAAACTAGAGAATATTTAAAAGTCATCAGTCCTTCTAAGAAAAGTGTTGGAGTATGTGTTCTATATGTATTGAACTGGAAGCCCAGCAGTGACTTGTTAACCAAAGAGTCACCATGATGAGCAAAGGATAGAAATCTGCATGAGCCTCTTAGCGGATGGAGTCACAGAAGAGAACCTCAGCTCCCATCCCATAGTTAGAAGTATATACAGATGGGGAAGTTGGCATCACCTTGATGTCATTGTGTCCATGGAGACTGGAAGCCATGGCTCTGTGAAAGCACAATGTTCTGGTTACTGAGCTGAGAGGCTGAGGAGAGCCAAGTCCTGGCCATGAAGAAATCAGGGTGGCAGCAGAGCAACTCTGCTGCAGTGTGTGCCTGCTTGGCTGTTCTTATTCTGTGGTGGATCAGGCCGCAGCGGGTGATAGTAACTGTTTTGTGGTCACAAGCCCTTCACCAAGAACTTCCTGTGGGATCCTCATAAGCTACAGGGTGGCTGGTGGTGGGATGTGTGTGGGGTGGAAGTGACAGAGGGATGGACGCATGGCATGGTGGGTGAAGAGATGAGAGGAATGATGAGAGCCCAGTTCATTGGTTTCCAAGGTTAATGGGTGGGAGGTAGAGAGGCATGATGGAGGAAAGATGGAGGCAGGGGAAGGTGGTGACAGAGTGAGGCCATCTGTAGTGCCAACCTGGCCATCATCTGAAGCCCATGGTCAGCTTCCTGATCCCTCACTTTGTCCTGCTCCTTGTGGATGGAATGTCACGTGTACCCAGAGCTAGGGGTGGGGCAATGTTAGTAGCACCTGGAGAACCATTGGCCTCTACCTGGGTGAGGTGTGGTTATGGCTCCCATGCTGGGTGGCCTGATAGCTATGGAACAGATCTCTCCTTAGCTACCACAGTCAGTGGCTGCTCTCCATCTAGGGTTAGGGCACCTGCTCAGCCATCAGGACACCCCATGCCAGGACAGAGGCCTACAATTGAGATGGCAGCACAGGGGTGAAGGTGATATCACCATAGCCCTAGTTACATGGCTGTCCCTGCATGCAGGACAGGATGAGCTGGGGGAAGATGTTCTCTGTGTTTTTCCACAGCCTATCCCGGCCTCTTCTTGTGTCTGATTAGACCAAGAGAGTACCAGGTTCCCTCTCATAGTCCTGGTTCTTTTTCTTTTACAGTCATGAGGCTTGAACTCAGGTCCTGGGTTCTGTCCCTGAGCTCTTTTGCTCAAGGTTGATGCTCTACCATTTGAACCATAGTGCCATTTCCAGCATTTCCTTTTCATGTGGATCTCTGATATCTCCAGTGCTGTGCCTGCAGGGAGGCACTCACCCCACAGACAGAGCCACCTCTGCCGTGACTGTGACTGCCCACAACCCTCACACCCACTCCTTGCACACCCCTTGACTCCAGTTTTAGCTCCTCTTGGACTGGGTGTCCAGCCTACCCCTTCCTACACTCACAAAGGGTCTACAATTGTATTCCCAGGGTACTTTCTTCTGCCAGCCAGAGTACAGACTGTGCACATCTTGACGATCACAGAGCTCAAAGCCAAAGGCTGAGATGCAGAAGGGGGTGACCCAGTAGCTGCACAGGGCCCATGGATCATCCTGTGCATCCCCCAGCCTGTGACTTCCCCCACCCCCTTGGCAGGGAAGCTCCATGCCCACATCATGATCCCTGGTCCCCTCCAATTCCATTCTCCCTTGGATTTTGCAGACTGTCTACCATCAGGATCTAAAATTCTATTCATCACTTTATGTCCTTATCACTGATTTGCTACTTTGGCAGGATCTCCCCGTGCCTGGAGAGTGGGCATGTCATGTACTCTCTGTGGAGAAGTTGCCCCAGGAGAAGAAATATGCACTTCATGTTAGTGTTGGACAGGGCAGGAGGGCTCCCTAGGATCAGAAGCCACAGGAGGGGTGTAGATGGGGGAATGCTAGAGGCCCCAGGGGACAGTGGGAGTTAGGGCACAGTTGGTTCCTTCTGCAGGGTTGACACCGCTTCACAAACCCAACAGAATGAGGTTCACATTACAGATGTCAGAGACAGTGCAGATTGCCAATGGGCGCAGGGGTCACTGTCACCCCCAGATGCTGGCTGCATGCTGGGATGCACGCAGAAATGGTTTCAAGATCAGATAATGAGGATGTTGCAGGGTGTAACCATTCTTTTCAGATGGCTCTCTACCTCTCTTGAGCTTCATCTATATCTTTGGCTTTTTCTTGGCAGTTAACTGGAAATGAGGGTTTCATGGACTTTCCTTTCTGGACTGGCTTCAAACAGAAGCTATGCACAGTTTTCAAACCATACCCTACTGAAGAAGGGAAGCTTGATCTGGTGCTTAACTGGGTTGCACTTTGGCTCTGTTTGCTATGCCTCACGGGAGGGGGCTCATCATTTGTAGACTAAGATCTCATGACCTTCAAAGCCAAATGCTACCTGAAAGTTCAGGGTCCCAGCCTATGTGTTGGGCCTGGGTGAATACATTCTCTGTTATGCTGGGTCATCAACCCATGTTTTAAGCTGGAAGTAGGCAGTGCCACATTTGAGAAGAACATCTGCCAGAGATTGTCACCTCATGAAAGCAGATACTAAATTTGTATTCCATTTCCTGTGGTGGAGAAATCCCCTCCAAGTTAGACAGGCTCACATCCCCCTGTAGGTCACACTCCTAATGCACCCTTGAATGTCCTCATGGTATTGGGATCTAAGTTTGTAGGGAATGCTGGTTTAGTCCATGAATTAGCTGGACAAGTGATGACAAACGTGTTGTGGATTAATATGAGAACAATTTAAGAAGCCCTGGAGGAGCATCAACCTGACCCTCTGTGGTGCTATAAATCTGATAGGATGTTCCAGACTGAGAAACAATCACATGGCTTTGTGTTTGGCATCCAGACAAGTGAGTGCATGTCTTAGCTGTCAGCCAATACAGAGGAGGACATGAATAAGTGGGTGGAAAGCATCTGTCAGACCCCTGTCTGGGGGCAGGTGGAGAGAACATAGGAAGGTAGATACCAAGGCTGTGGTGGGGCCAAAGAAAGGGTAAAAGAGGCAAAGGAACCAGGTACTGGTAGCTCAAGACTGTCATCCTACCTACTCAGGAGTTTGAGATCTAAGGATCACAATTCAAAGCCAGCCCAGGACAGAAACTCCATGAGACTCTTATCTGCAATAAACTACTGAATGCAAGAAGCTCAAGCTCAGTGACAGCATCCAGGCCTAGCGTTCAAAACATAGGACCAGCAGAAAAAAGTATCAAAGGACAAGAAGCTGGCCAAAAGTTAGAGGGACTCTATCTTGACAAACAATACAATGGTAAGTTGCACTCAGAAGACTTGCACAAAATCTGGAAATGCCTGAGACCTATCTATGCATGTTTCCTGTTTGTCTAAATACATATGTTTATGCATTCATATATTAGCATAGAGAGACAGATCAATACATATGACTATACATATATACATAGCTAAACACTTATGGGTGGGTGGTATACTGTGTGAGAGTTTGTGTTTGTGTTTTGTGGATGGCTATCTCTGTTTAGGAAAGGTAGAAAATATGTAAATATCTTTAAAAAAAACTTGATAAAATATAGAGAGACATAAGCTCTTGAGGGAATCTGAAATGACAAGATTATTCACAGGCACGTTTATCCTTATGGATTCCTCAGCAAGTTTTAATTTTTTTCATTATTTTCTTTCTTTTTTTGAACCAGTGCTAAGGATTTCTCTCAGGGACCAGGTGCTGCCAATTACTAATTTTCTCATGGCTGGTACAAGAGGAACTGAGCCACAGTTCCACTTTTGCCTTATTTATTCGTGCTTAACTGAAGATAAAGATTTCTATCAGTGACTTTCTTTCAGGGGCTGGATTCTAACGAGGATCCCCAGACCTCAGCCTTCTCTATAGCTACAATTAACAATATGAGAACCCAGCACTGGGTTCCAATGCACAGGGCAAGAACTTGAGTGAATCTCTCAACTTCAATTAGCTATAATAAGCTAGAAGTGAAAGACCAATACGTTTGAGGAAAAGATGCTGAGGGTTATCACACAGGCCCTATGAGTAAGCCCTAAATGTGTGCATGCACACATTGGCAGATACACACACACATGCACACACACAATATCTCAGGCAATATTTTATTTTGAATTAATATCCAAAGATTGGACAACAGGATAGCAAGTAATAAAATCTGTTTTTCTTGTCTACATTGATGGAAAGGGATAAGTCACAAGATGCAGAAGCGAAGAATTCAGAGGCAAATGCTGTGAGTGAATAACTTGTAAAAAGCACATTTCTTTTCTTTTCTTTTCTGTTGTTTTCTCTGCCATTCCTGGGGCTTGAACTCAGGGCTTGAGCACTGCTCTTGGCTTTGCCCAGGTCTATCCCTCTGCCACTTGAGCCACATTGCCATATGGATTTTTATATCTGTGTGATATTAAGGACTCAAACCTAGATGTTCATGGATGATAGGCAAGCACTCTACCACTGGGCCAAACTCTAAACCCAGATAAAGTATTTATAAATAGTCATCATCATCATATCAAAATATCCTTTCTCCTACAAAGAATGAACACTTCTCTATGTCTGTAAGACTATTTTATGTCACCAATGCTTCTGTGATTTTCCCACTTGCATTTTTACAGATGACAGCACAGATATTCATCAGGAAGAAAAATAGATTAGGATACAGAAACCTAACAACGTCCTAGTAGATTGAAGTGAAAAATATGTGCAAGATGGCCTGGGTGTTTCATCTATTTGTAGAGTGCTTGGCTACCACACAAAAAGACTCCGGTTTGATTCTGCAGTACCATATACATAGAAAACGCTGGAAGTGGTGCTGTGGCTTGGTGGGACAACTATAGCCTAAAGAAAGCCTAAGAACAATGGTCAGGCTCTGAGGTCAAGTCCCAGGACTAGCAAAATAAAATGTGCAAGAGGCAAAAAGCAAGCTGAGAAGGCACTGTGAAGCAAAATGTCTTGTGAAGGGTAAGGGGAATAGTGACAGTTAAGTTTGGATCTTACCTAAGAAAGGCTCCTTGAGCCTGAGACCAGGCTAGCACTTATGCCTAGTTAATGACTTGGGATTTGAACAAAAAGGTGTGCTGTTTACTACATCCATATGTGAGGTGGGAAGGGAGATTCAGCCTCCAGTATGTCTTTGGGGAGGTCTTCTGTGAGCAAGGAGCTTTGGTCATTGGGCCTTGAAAGGTGACCCTACCTCCCTCACAATGGAACAGAATATGGAACCCTAGTAACCAAGCCAGTGTATGTGACAAGCAGCTCAAGCCAGCTCCCTTGGCCTGTGGCTCAGGAACCAGAAAGATGTTGCTGTGCTGTTGCCAAAGGTCAGGAGGCTCGCATCTCAAGCATGAGAGATATGGATGTCTCACTTGAAGAAGTAGATGCTGGATCAGTGCCAAGCCAAAATTCCAGTATATCAGGCATTTTTCTAGGAAGAATGCCAGGAAACTCCAGGGCAACTCAGATGAGGTATATTGAGAGGAAACCTATTTGAACCCATCATCCTGCCCACACACGACAACCTTCTTGTGTGCTTTCAAGTGAATATACTGAGATTAGAGTGTGTCATTTCCAATCTACTCTATTCCAATTTCTCAGTGTGAAGTATGGTCCCATTCCTACGTTTGAAATATCCACTGTTTTGCCAACATAGTGTGATGGTAAGTCAGCTCAGACTCTGAATGAGCCTTGTAACCTATGGATCCTGGAGGAAGGCATGTTGGAGATGCTGCTGACAAAGCTGATCCCTGCCTACCAGAAAGGTGATCTCTTTTATGTGGGAAACTTCCTGCACAATTTCAAATAGTGGAGGACAATGTAGTAGTTGCTGGAAATTCTCTTGAAAAAGTGAGTGTTCCCCCTCCAAACCCAGGTTTGATCACCCCTCCTGGCCAAGTCTTGGAATACTTGGCTCCTCTCTGAGCCTGTTTGGTTCACTGCGGTGTTCACAGGGGAGCTAAGCATGATACAAGTGCACAAACTACTTTATTATGATTGGGACACCATGCCATTTCATTTCCCTCACAAGCTACTGGAGTCTCAACAGTGTGCTTACTGAGAAGTTGGATTTCAGGCATGAGTAAGTGGCTCCCAACTGCAGCCCTCACCTAGGTGACATCCTAGGAAATCCCATTTCCCAGTAAGAAATGAGGTGTCAGTACTAATGGCGGAGGCCTGTGAAATAATGGAGTCAGAGGAAAAGCTGGGGGCTGAATCACTTTTGAGCCATCAGGGAGGGATTGTGATAGCTTTGCCGGTTAGAACCTGAAAGCATTTACATTTTGGTGTGTGGTCCAGTGCTGCCACTTGAACCTGAACCCAGGTCTAAATGCCATCCCTTTGGTGTTCAAAAATTAGCACTGTACCATTTGAGTCATAGGTCAAGTTCTGGCCTTTTGCTGCCTAATTGAAGACAAGTGCCTTTAGACTTTTACTGACTAGACTGGCTTTCCACTGTGATCATCAGAGCTCAGCCTGCTGGGTGGCTAAGATTAGAGGAATGAGCATTTAGTTCTTTATTTAGAGCATTCACTTATTGATTTATTTAGAGCATTTACTTAGTTAATTTAAGGTGCGTTTACTTTGGACAGATGCATAGAGGCCTCTCTCAGAAGCTTCTGGAAGTGGGGTGTAAAAGTCATCCTGTTCTCAAGTGTCTCTTACCCCCCTCCCAGCACATAAGTGCACATCTCTGCAGGACAGCCACAGCATTAGAGTCCTGCAAGAAAGGGGCTTTGGTAGAAGGCTCAGGATGGAGAGAGAAGGCTCTCACTTTCCTTGTACCGAATGTGCCCACAGCATCATGTGTTCCATCTATACGATGTGAATGGACTTCTACCCCAGTGATTTCTACGAGTTCAAGAACTGCCACATCCTGACACAACTCAAGCTCTATATGAGGCTCCACATGCCGGCTTTGGACCTGCTCTTCTAAACACATACTTTTTGACCAGCTGGAGGAATGTGCGACCAGTAAGACCAAGAAAAAGTAGAAGTCCTGGTGTGGGTGCCTCAGAGCCTGTGAGGAGGAAGCCCATGTGGTCTAGATATTGGTTGGCCCTTACTTCTACAGAGCATGGCAAAATGCCCTTTATGGGTGATGTCAGCCAGGTAATGTCTGTCCTCTGAAAGGACTCGGAATAAGCACTCATTAGAAAGACCCTACACCTCCTCAGAGTTCAGTCCAAACTCCAGTTCTACAGGTTCCTCCATTGGAGCCTCATGGAAGTTGAGTGACACTTCAACTTGCAGAGTCTACTCTGTCCACTCTGTATCTATTTCCATTCTTAGGTTTGGGGCATTGTGGAAGAGCTTATCCTGAACTCGGGATGAAAAACCCACCAATGGAGCTGGTGACTGATGGAGACAGAGAATCATCACTGCACTCCAGAAAGCATGGGCCTTCTGTAGAAATTACCAAACAGGTTTAGAGTCCTGTGGATATACCTTTTGCTCTGAACCCCATGTGTGACACAGTTGAACCTGTAGATACTATGCAGGAAAAAAATGGCAGCCAGATTTCCTTCCGTTTCCTTTCACACTCCACCCAGAGTCAGTCCATCTGAGTCAGAGTAACACTCCACTTATTGTGCAAGCTGAAGGGGCACACGCTGGGCTCATGGAAAATGTCCCCATGGGAAGCAGAAAGTGTACTCTCAATACTGGATTCATTGGAGGAAAATGAATCCATCCTCACAGAATATCCAGACCCATCCATCTCACTAAAAGAGACTCAATCTCCATTCGACAAACCAGAATCCATCCCCCTCTTAACTCAGGAAGGACATTCTGTTTCTCATGAGGAAGGAGACCCTTCTGAGGACTCTGAAGTAGAATTACTGTCTGAAGGCAACTTGGAGGCCAGTCTGGATTTAGAGCTTCCCTGTCCCCTTCCTAAAAAGACATCTCTTTATCTTGCTCTTATGATTCTTGTCAAGTATTCATTGTATTTACTTTGCTAACTATTAAACTCTCATTGTTAATATTATGGTGTGCAGTTCTTCAGTCCTTATTATACTGTGTTTTATTGTCCACTTAGAATGTGAGACCTCAGACACATAGGTCCTGGGTGGGCCAAAAACCAGACAGGTCTGGTCCCATAGAAGACAACCTTACTGGATATACAGGGAACTATGAAATGCATGGAATCACCAGGAATCCAGGCCAGGCCTCCATGGAAAGACAAGTCAGCTACCAAAGCTTAAGGACAGAGCAGATGCCTGGAAATGTGTTTTGTCAATTGGGAGAAGTGCCAGAGTAACTGTAATATTATGGGGGACTCTGTTCTGTGAGTTCAAGTCTGTTTATATATCCATTGTGCTTTGTACAAATATTTAAGAAAATTAAAACTCCACAATAGCATCAAAAATCTACTTTGGCTTTGAAAGTGGCCTAGTTGTAGAGACCTCGCCTAGTATACAAGAAGACCTTGATTCAATTCCTCGGCACTGCATACACAGAAAAAGCAGATGGGGCACTGAGCCTCAGGTGTCACAGTGACACCCTTGAACAAATGTGGCCAAGGACAGTTCCTGGTCCCTCAGTTCAAGCCCCAGGACTAGCCAAACAAGAAATCATACCATTTTCCACACATTTGGAAATAAATCTGTTTTTATCTAACCCTACTTCTTTTTTGCCAGTTCAGGGTGTGTGCCACCAAGCCAAACTACTGGCCCCCAACCTTACTATTTTTAATCATTTAATTTTTTTACATAATCATATTTCATGCTGTCTGTATTAATACCATAAACAGCATGCTTAGTGTAATAATGTTAAAGGTAAAACATAAGAAATTAATAATTAAAATTCCTTTTTATTAGTTTTATAGCATTACTACAATTTTATGAGAAAAATTACCTAGAATGTTTATTTTAGAGTTCAAGTAATCCGTTTTGATAAATATATCAACCTACATCATTAATTTGAACACATTTTAATCTATTTCTTTCAGGAATGAAAATACATATATATTTGTTGTAAATGAAATTTATGACTTGGGGGGAAGGGAAAGAGAAAAGGGGGGAGGGGGTAACAGTGTTTACAAGAAATGTACTCATTACATATGTAACAGCAATCTCTATGTATATCACCTTCACAACAAATTTTTTGAAAAGTACAGTAAGTTTAAATGTCTACTTTGGGCAGAATTTTTTTTTGCCAGTACTGGGCTTAGACTCACGACCTGAGCACGATCCTTGTTTTTGTTTTTGTTTATTCTTAAGGCGCAAGTTCTATCACATGTGCCACAGCACCCCTTTTATCTTTTTTTATCTGTGTTGTACTGAGGAATTGAACTTGGGTCTTCATTCATGCTCGGCAAGAACTCTTCCACTAGGCTTAACTTATGGCCCCAGTGGGAAGGAAGTTTTCCATAAAATATGTAGGAAATATGTCCACTAAGGAAAAGCCATCAAAAAGAGAAGAAAAATTATATACTTAGATAACAACATGCCAGTATTATGGCAGATCTCTGTAATTCTAGCTTCAACAGTGGCCTATTTGGACCGGGAGTTGGCTGGCTGAAGTAAGTGCTATCCTTGAGCAAGCCCTAGGACAGTGCTCTGGCCATGAGTTGAAGCCATAGGACATGCAAAAAATAATAATTTAATGCCCGTGACTGGTGGCTCACCCTGGTAATCCTAGCTACCCTGTAGGATCGAGGTTCAAAGACGGACCAGGCATAAAAATCTGTGAGAATCTGATTTCCAAATAATCCAGAAAATTCAAAATGACAATGTGCTTCAAGTGGTAGAGCTCTTGCCTTGAGCTGAAGAGCTTAAGGTAAACATCCAGGCCCAGAGTTCAAGCCCCATGAGTGAAAAAAAGAAAAAGAAAAAGAAAGCCCTTATCTAAGGCTGGAGTGCACACTAGTGGTAGTTTGCTTGCCTAGTATGCAGAAAGCCCTGTGTTCAATTACTCTGTACCACTTACACCAAAAAAAAAAGCTGGAAATGATCTCAGAAGGTTGGGTTCTGAGGATCACAGTTCAAAGCGGGGCCAGACACTAAAGTCCATGAAACTGTTACTTCCTCTTAAGCACCAGAAAACCAGAAGTGACACTGTGGCTCAAGGTGTTTAAGGTTGTAGCCTTGACCTGAAGAGCCCAGGGACACTGCCCAGGTGCACAATTAAACTCTTACAACCAAAAGACAGAGAGACAGAGAGAGAGAGAGAGAGAGAGAGAGAGAGAGAGAGAGAGAGAGAGAGAGAGAGAGAGAGAGAGAGAGAGAGAGAGAAAGAGAGAGACAGAGAGAGACAGAGAGAGACAGAGAGAGAGACAGAGAGAGAGAGAGACAGACAGACAGACAGAGACAGACAGAGACAGACAGAGACAGAGAGACAGAGACAGAGACTCAAACAGTCAGGCACTGCTGGCTGAAGCGTGTAATTCTAGCTACTATGGAGGCTGAGATTGGAGGATCTTGGTTCAAAGCCCAAAGCCAGCCTGGACACATATGTTTGTGAGACTTACATCACCAATTAACTACCAGAAACCGAAAATGGAGCTGTAGAGGAAGAGTGCTAGCCTTGAGCTGAAGAGCTCAGGGACAGTGTCCAGGCCCAAAGTCCAAGCACCATGACGAATCAATAATAAAAAAGAGAAGATAGCTAATAGTAATGATGAATAATTTGGGCTGGGATTTTGGCCTAGTGGTAGAGTACTTGCCTAGCATGCACGAAGTCCTGGGTTCAATTCCTCAATACCACATACATAGAAAAATGCTGGAAGTGGTGCTGAGGCTGAAGTGGTAGAGCCCTAGCCTTGAGAAAATATAAGGACAGTGCTCAGTCCCTGAGTTCAAGTCCAGGACTGGCCAAATCAAAAGTAGTAGAGCACTGGCATTGAACTGAAGATCTGAGGAACAGCCCAGGCACAGAGTTCAAGCACCGCAAACAACAACAACAAAATCTATGAAATGGCAGTGGTGGTTTTAAGCTAAGCAAAAATAGAGTAGAAACTGGTAAAATACATATTTGTGTGTAAGCAAAATAGCCAGACTTATGCATTAGAACTGGATGAATAGAAACGAAAGGAAAGATCCTAAAGGCAGCCAGGGAAACGGGATCAGTAACCTATAAAGGCAAACCAATCAGAATAACCCCAGATTTCTCAGCAGAGACCATGCAAGCACGAAGTGACTGGAAGCATATATATCATGCCCTTAAATGAAATAACTACCAACCAAGAATATTGTAGCCAGCTAAGCTCTCATTCATAACTGAAGGAACAATAAAAACATTCCATTCCAGGGAAAAGCTGCAACAATATGTCGAAACAAAACCAACACTACAGAGAATTCTCAAAGATGCTCTATACATAGAAAACCAAAATAAATGCAATATAGGGAAAGAAATGGCACCTAATCAGCATATCATCTAAGGGCCAAAAGAACTGTCAAGACACAGGCCCTACTAAAAGCTTTTAAAAATGGTAGGAACTAATAAATATCTCTCAATCCTAACTCTCAATATCAATGGACTTAACTCTCCAATAAAATGGCATAGGCTGTCTAGTTGGATCAAAAAGCAAGAGCCATCGTTCTGCTGTCTTCAAGAGACACATCCTACCCAAAAACAATCATCTTTTGAAAGTGAGAGGTTGGAATAAACTCTATCAAGCTAACTGCCCCCATAAACAGGCTGGAGTTGCCATCCTCATATCAGATACAATAGACTTCAAACTAAAATTAGTAAGAAAAGACAGAGAAGGTTACTACATACTACTAAAGGGATCTTTCCTCCAGGAAGACATAATGATCCTAAATATTTACACACCCAATCCCGGAGCTCCAAACTTCATCAAGCAAACTTTACTTACACTGAAACCATACATAGACCGAAATACAGTGATTGTTGGTGAGTTTAACACACCACTCTCACCTATGGACAGATCAACAAGGCAAAACTCAACAAAGAAACCTTAGAACTGAACAACTATATAGACCAACTAGATCTAACAGACATATGCAGAATATTCCACCCAGTAACAACACAACATACATTTTTCTCAGCAGCACATGGAACATTTTCCATAATAGACCACATCTTAGGCCATAAAACAAACCTGGACAGATTCAGAAACACTGAAATTATTCCATGCACACTCTCAGACCATAAAGGCATCAAATTGGAGCTGAACACATATCTCCACCAACGAAAACCCTGTAACTCATGGAGACTGAACAACACATTGTTGAATCAAAAACAATGGGTAATCGAAGAGATCAGAACAGATATCCAACTGTTTATGAAATTTAACAATAAGGAGCACACAAATATCAACTCCTTAGGCACACAACAAAGGCAGTACTCAGAGGAAAATTTATAGTGCTGAGTGCCTACAACAGCAAGTTGGAAAAATGGCAAACCAACTAGTTAATGTCTCACTTTAACCTCCTGGAAAAAGAGCAACAAACCAACCCTGAACCCATTAGGAGAAAGCAAATTATTAAAATCAAAACAGAATTAAATGATTTGGAACAAAAAAACCTATAGAAAGAATCAACAAAACAAGGAGTTGGTTCTTTGAAAGAATTAACGAAATCGAAAAGTCCTTAGCAAAACTTACCAAAAAAACAAGAGAGCATATCGAAATAAACAAAATCGCAGTTGAAAATGGTAATATCACGACAGAAATTACCAAGATCCAGAATATCATGAGGGAATACTTCTCAAACCTTTACGCCAACAAATTTGAGAATCTAGAAGAAATGGATGAATTCTAGACAATATTAACATACCCACACTGAACCAAGAAGAGCTAACCCAACTCAACAGGCCTATTTCAAGCTCTGAAAAAGAAATGGAGAATAGACAATTTCCACGTAAAAAGAGCCCAGGGCCAGATGGATTCACAGCTGAATTCTATAAGGTCTTCAAAGCGGAACTCACACCAATACTCCTCAAGCGCTTCAACGAAATTGAAAATGAATGTTCTTTACCAAACTCATTCTGTGCAGCCAGTATATCCCTCATCCCCAAACCAGACAGAGATTCGTCAAAGAAAGAGAACTATAGACCCATTTCTTTGATGAACATCGATGCAAAACTTCTCAACAAAATACTGGAAGCATATATGTCATGCCCTTAAAGCAAATAAATACCAACCAAGAATACTCAAATATGCTACCTACTTACCAACTTAGGTCAGTTATCCTTATGCTATACCTTTTCTTCATTACTACAATATTCTTACACTCCTACGTTAATCCTCTTGTACCTCCCCTGACCTCTCTCATTCTTTTTTTCTATCTCTGGACCTCTGCTCGTCTTTCAACCCTTATACTGCACGGATCTACACTTGATGGCTGTTGAGCAACCGTCCAAAACAACTCATCAAAAAATTATACACTATGATCAAACTGGATTCATCACAGGGAGGCAAGGCTGGTTCAACATACACAAATCAATTAATACAATTCAACACATCAACAGGAGCAAGGACAAAAATCACATGATTGTCTCAATAGATGGGGAAAAGGCATTTGACAAGATCCAAAACCCCTTTATGTTAAAAGATGTGGAGAAACTAGGACTCCATGGAACATTTCTCAGTGAAATAAAGGGGGTGTATGAGAAACCCACTGCTAGTATTATACTTAATGGTGAAAATCTAAAGCCATTCCCTCTAAAATCAGGAACAAGACAAGGATCCCACTCTCTCCACTCCTTTCTAACATAGTACTAAATTTCCTAGGCAGTGCAATAAGGCAAAAAGCAAGCATAAAGGGGATCCAAGTAGGGAAAGAGGAAATAAAACTATCCCTCTTTGCAGATGACATGATTCTGTATTTAAAGAATCCTATAGACTCTACTCCCAAGCTCCTTGAGCTGATTCAAAGCTTTGGAAGTGTAGCAGGCCATAAAATCAACCCTCACAAATCAACTGCCTTCCTTTACGCCAATAGTGAGAGGAATGAGGCAATAATCAGGAAAGAAACTCCTTTCACAATAGCCTCAAAGAAAATAAAGTACCTAGGAATTAGCTTAACTAAGAATGTAAAGGACCATTTAGATGAAAACTTTAAAACCCTAAAAAAGGAAATTAAAGCAGAACTAAGGAAATGGAAAAAACTCCCATGCTCCTGGATTGGAAGAATCAACATTGTGAAAATGAGAATCTTGCCAAGGGCTATCTACAAATTCAATGCAATACCCATCAACATCCCAATGTCATTCTTTAAAGAAATAGAAGAGGCAATTAAAAATTTCATATGGAATAATAATAGACCCCGTAAGCAAAAACACTCCGTAGCAGAAACAACAGCGCTGGAGGAATTTCAATTCCAAACTTTAGACTCTATTACAGAGCTATAATTCTCAAAACAGCTTGGTACTGTCACAAGAACAGGCCTGAAGTCCAATGGAATAGAACTGCGGACCCAGATATTAAACCACAGACCTATGGCCACCTAATCTTTGACATGGAGCCAAAAAAATAGAATGGAAGAAAGATAGCCTTTTAAACAAGTTGTGCTGGCAGAACTGGTTAAGCAACTGCAGAAAACTAAAGCTGGATCCTTCTTTGTCACCTTGCACTAGAATTAACTCCAAATGGATCAAAGACCTGGAGGTAAAAGCTGACACACTGAAAAGTTTACAGGAAGGAATAGGAGATACACTAGGCCTCCTTGGCACAGGTCGAAACTTTCTTAATAAGGACCAAGAATCACAACAAATCAGAGAAAGGCTGGATAAGTGGGACCGTAGTAAACTACAGAGCTTTTGTATGGCAAAGGACATAGCTAGTAAACTAATAAGGAAGCCTACAGAGTGGGAGAAGATCTTCACCAACCAAACAATGGACAAAGGCCTCATATCTAAAATATATCAACAACTCAAAAAATTGAATCACTCCAAAACTAACCTCCAAAGTAACAACCATCCCATTAAAAAATGGGCCAAAGACTTAAAGAGAGTCTTCTCTGAAGAAGAAACAAAAATGGCCTATAGACACATGAAGAAATGCTCAACATCTCTGGTCATAAAAGAATTGCATATCAAAAGAACTCTAAGATTCCACCTCACTCCAGTTAGAATGGCCAGGATCAGGAAAACGAATGACAACAGATGCTGGAGGGGATGTGGCCAGGAGGGATCACTACTACACTGTTGGTGGGAGTGCAAACTCGTTCAACCACTATGGAAAGCAGTGTGGCAGTGCCTCAAAAGGCTAAACATAGAACTCCCCTATGACCCAGCAATACCACTACTTGGCGTTTACCCAACAATCCAGAAACAAGGGCATACTAAACCAACTAGCACAACAATGTTCATTGCAGCGCTATTCATCATAGCAAAGATATGGAACCAACCCAGATGTCCCTCAGTTGATGACTGGATCAACAAGTTGTGGTATTTTTACACAATGGAATTCTATGCTGCTGTCAGAAAGAATGACATCGCCCCATTTGTTAGGATATGGAAAGACTTAGAAAAAATCATATTAAGTGAAGTAAGCCAGACTCAAAGGAACTTAGGCTCAGTGGTTTCCCTCATTCGTCATAATCAGTAGAAACCTTGGGCTCTACTAGCAGAGATTTGCAATAGAGCAAAAGGCCATATATAAGGCCATATAATGTGAAGCTAATTGAAAGGACCTCCAGGATATTGAAACAAGAGCCATATAATGAATGACTGTTGTCCTTAATGTACTATGTTGTCTCTCATCTCCTTTGCTGTCCCTTGGTTATCCCATATTGGTATAGTATCTCACTTTGTTATCTGATATATTGAATTTATTTGTATTTGGATATTTGAAATTTGATAAGGAAGGGGGGAAAACCAAGACGGGTGGGGGGTGTGGGGTTGGAGGGAAATGGGTACCAAGACATGTGAAAGGGTATCAATGTATGTGAATTAATGCACCTTCTACCTGGCAAATATCATGTAACCCTTTTACAAATTACAATAAAAAATGAAAAAAAAAGAAAGTTGTAGTGTGTGGGAGGATGATGGGGTCAAATACATTTCTTCTTAGAAATTTACCTCGTCTGGTTGCCCTGGATTTCCTGGCCTTCTTCTTAGAGAAAGGCCTGTTATACTGGATTTGTGGCTTGGCAAAGATCTAGCATGTACATCTTCGAGTAAGACATCCACAACTTCCATGCCTGAGACTCGAGTTTCCTGACCTTTGGCAACAGCACAGCAACATCTTTCTTCCTCCTGAGCCACAGGCCAAGTGAGCTGGCTTGAGCTGGTTGTTAGTTACAGTGGCTTGGTTACCAGGGTTCCATATTCTGTTCCATTGTGAGGGAGGTAGCGTCACCTTTCAGGGCCCAATGACCAAAGATCCTTGCTCACAGAAGACCTCACCAAAGACATACTGGAGGCTGAATCTCTCCTCCAATCTCACAATATACATGTGGATGTAGTAAACAGCACACCTTATTTGTCCATTCCCAATGTCTTCCACTAGGCCCAACTACCAGTCTGGTCTCAGGCTCAAGGAGCCTTTCTTAGGTAAGATCCAAACTTAAGGGTCAATATTGCCCTCATCCTTTACAAAACATTTGCTTCACAGTGCCTTCTCTGCCTGCATTTTGCCCCTTGTCGAATTTATTTTTGTTTTTGCTAGTCTTGGGACTTGACCTCAGAGTGTGAACATTGTTCTTGGGCTTTCTTTAGGCTTTAGCTGTCCCACCGAGCCACAGCACCACTTGCAGCGTTTTCTATGTATGTGGTAATGAGGAATCAAACCTGAGTCTTATTGCGTGGTAGCCAAGGACTCTACCACTAGGTCAAACACACAGGGCATCTTGCACATATTTTTGACGTCAATCTACTAGGATATTAGTAGGTTTCTGCATCCTAATCAATTTTTTCCTGATGATTAGCTTTGCTGTCATGTGTAAAAAATGCAAGAGGGAAAAACACAGAAGAATTAGTGAAATTTAGAAAAAAGCATTACACACAGAGATAAGTGTTCATTCTTTTAGGAGAAAGGATATTTTGATATGATGATGATGACTTTATAATTACTATGTCAGGGTTGAGAGTTTGGCATAGTGGTAGAGTGCTTGCCTAGCATCCATGAAGATCTGGGTTTGATTGCTCAGTATCACATAGATAGAAAATCTAGATGTGGCACTGTGGCTCAAGTGGCAGGGGGCTAGATTTGAGAAAACCCGAGGACAGTGGTCAGGCCCTGAATTCTAGCCCCAAGACTGGCAGAAAGATAAAAGAAAATAAAAATGCTGTTTACGAGCTAATTCACTCACAGCATTGGCTTCTGAAATCTTCGCTTCTGCATCTTGTGAAATACCCCTTTCCCTCAACGTAGACAAGAAAAACAGATCCATCCCATGGTCCACTGTGAGGCGACTGGTTGGGCTAAGAGCTAGTCGTGCAGCAACACGTAAGTTTTATTCTAATACTTTCCAAACTTTGTACTCAAATATGCTACCTACTTACCAACTTAGGTCAGTTATCCTTATGCTATACCTTTTCTTCATGACTACAATATTCTTACACTCCTACGTTAATTCTCTTGTACCTCCCCTGACCACTCTCATTCTTTTTTTCTATTTCTGGACCTCTGCTCATCTTTCAACCCTTATACTGCACGGATCTACACTTGATGGTTGTTGAGCAATATTGTATATGTAGGTGGTTAATTATTCTCTAGGCTCAGAGGGACTTAAAGACAATAGAGATTGGATTGAGAGGCTTATTGTTTTGGGTATAAATCGCTTATCAGTGGTTGTATTAGACTGGTCTGTAAGTGCACAAAAAGAAAGAGTGATAATACCAATCAAAACTTGTGAACATTTAGTGTCTGCCAGCTACAGAGGTCTAGGTTGGTTATATCTGAAAAACTATAATCGTATTTAGTAGTAATCTTGCTCCCATTTTCAAATGAGAAGAACAAGAATCTGAAGAAAAATGTCAAATCAAGAAACAACATCCCCCACCCAATGTAAACAGACAATGGAACAGTCACTGGCACACCTAGAGGAGAGTCTTCCAAGTGCTACACAAATGCAATTGATAAACATCATTAATGGAAAATGTGAAAATATAAAGAAAGAGGTAATGGAGGAAGCCATAGCTGAACAAGAGGAAAGCATAAACAAGGTGATAAGTGAAAAAGAAGAAGCCATAAAGGAGGCCATAATAAAGGTTTTTCAAAGAAAGATGGATGAATTCATAGAATCCACAAATAAAAACGTGACCAAACTCCAGCAAATGTCCAAAGAAAATAAAGATACTGAGCTAACCACTCAAAAGGAAATCTAGGAGATAAAGAAATCCATACATGATCTAAAACAAGAGATGCCAGGCATCAAAGGGAGCAATTAGAAGCAAGGGAGATGAAAAATAAAGTAGATAGCTTTGATAGCAGGTTAGACAATGCAGAGGGGAGAATTTCCGGGGCTGAAGATAATTTAGTTATTATAGAGAAAGAACAGAAAATGAGTCAATCCAAATCTAGGAAAATGGAGAGAGCGCTTCAGGAGGTCCAAGATACAATGAGGAAGCCTAATTTAAGGCTAGTTGTATTGAGGAGGGCGTGGAGAAAGAGGTCAATGGTATTGGAAATATACTTCAGGGAATCATCTCAGAGAATTTCCCAAATATCCAGAAGGGCAGGCCCATCCAGATATGAGAAGCTTTTAGAACCCCAAACAGACCTGACCAGAAAAGAACATCCCACCGCCACATTGTGATCCGAACTGGATCAATAGAAACGAAAGAAAGATCCTAAAGGCAGCCAGGGAAAAGGGATCAGTAACCTATAAAGGCAAACCAATCAGAATAACCCCAGATTTCTCAGCAGAGACCATGCAATCACGAAGTGACTGGAAGCATATATTTCATGACCTTAAATCAAATAACTACCAACCAAGAATACTGTAGCCAGCTAAGCTCTCATTCATAACTGAGGGAACAATAAAAACATTCCATTCCAGGGAAAAGCTGCAACAATATGTCGAAACAAAACCAACACTACAGAGAATTCTCAAAGATGCTCTATACATAGAAAACCAAAATAAATGCAATATAGGGAAAGAAATGGCATCTAAACAGCATACCATCTAAGGACCACAAGAACTGTCAAGACACAGGCCCTACTAAAAGCTTTTAAACATGGTAGGAACTAATAAATATCTCTCAATCCTAACTCTCAATATCAATGGACTTAACTCTCCAATTAAACGGCATAGGCTGTCTAGTTGGATCAAAAAGCAAGAGCCATCGTTCTGCTGTCTTCAAGAGACACATCTTACCCAAAAAAATCATCTTTTGAAAGTGAGAGGTTGGAATAAACTCTATCAAGCTAACTGCCCCCATAAACAGGCTGGAGTTGCCATCCCCATATCAGATACAATAGACTTCAAACTAAAATTAGTAAGAAAAGACAAAGAAGGTGACTACATACTACTAAAGGGATCTTTCCTCCAGGAAGACATAACGATCCTAAATATTTACACACCCAATCCCGGAGCTCCAAACTTCATCATGCAAACTTTACTTACACTGAAACAATACATAGATCGAAATACAGTGATTGTTGGTGAGTTTAACACACCACTCTCACCTATGGACAGATCAACAAGGCAAAACTCAACAGAGAAACCTTAGACCTGAACAACTATATAGACCAACTAGATCTAACAGACATATGCAGAATATTCCACCCAGTAACAACACAATATACGTTTTTCTCAGCAGCACATGGAACATTTTCCACAATAGACCACATCTTAGGCCATAAAACAAACCTGGACAGATTCAGAAACACTGAAATTATTCCATGCACACTCTCAGACCATAAAGGCATCAAATTGGAGCTGAACACATATCTCCACCAACGAAAACCCTGTAACTCATGGAGACTGAAAAACACATTGTTGAATCAAAAACAATGGGTAATCAAAGAGATCAGAACAGATATCCAACTGTTTATGAAATTTAACAATAAGGAGCACACAAATATCAACTCCTTAGGGACACAACAAAGGCAGTACTCAGAGGAAAATTTATAGTGCTGAGTGCCTACAACAGCAAGTTGGAAAAATGGCAAATCAACTAGTTAATGTCTCACTTTAACTTCCTGGAAAAAGAGCAACAAACCAACCCTAAACGCATTAGGAGAAAGCAAATTATTAAAATCAAAGCAGAATTAAATGATTTGGAATAAAAAAAACTATAGAAAGAACAAAACAAGGGGTTGGTTCATTGAAAGAATTAACAAAATTGACAAGCCCTTAGCAAATCTTACCAAAAAAACCAAGAGAGCATATCGAAATAAACAAAATCGCAGATGAAAATGGTAATATCACGACAGAAATTACCAAGATCCAGAATACCATGGGGGAATACTTCTGAAACCTTTACGCCAAGAAATTTGAGAACCTAGAAGAAATGGATGAATTCCTAGACAATATTAACATACCCACACTGAACCAAGAAGAGCTAAGCCAACTCAACAGGCCTATTTCAAGCTCTGAAATAGAAATGGAAATTAGACAACTTCCACTTAAAAAGAGCCCAGGGCCAGATGGATTCACAGCTGAATTCTATAAGGTCTTCAAAGCAGAGCTCACACCAATACTCCTCAAGCTCTTCAACGAAATTGAAAATGAAGGTTGTTTACCAAACTCATTCTGTGAAGCCAGTATATCCCTCATCCCCAAACCAGACAGAGATTCATCAAAGAAAGAGAACTATAGACTCATTTCTTGATGAACATTGATGCAAAACTACTCAACAAAATACTGGCCAACCGTCTACAACAACTCATCAAAAAATTATACACTATGATCAAACTGGATTCATCACAGGGAGGCAAAGCTGGTTCAACATACACAAATCAATTCATATAATTCATCACATCAACAGGAGCAAGGACAAAAGTCACATGATTGTCTCAATAGATGCGGAAAAGGCATTTGACAAGATCCAAAACCCCTTTATGTTAAAAGATGTTGAGAAACTAGGACTCCATGGAACATTTCTCAATGTAATGAAGGCTGTGTATGAGAAACCCACTGCTAGTATTATACTTAATGGTGAAAATCTAAAGCCATTCCCTCTAAAATCAGGAACGAGACAAGGATCCCACTCTCTCCACTCCTTTCTAACATAGTACTAAATTTCCTAGGCAGTGCAATAAGGCAAGAAGCAAGCATAAAGGGGATCCAAGTAGGGAAAGAGGAAATAAAACTATCCCTCTTTGCAGATGACATGATTCTGTATTTAAAGAATCCTATAGACTCTACTCCAAAGCTCCTTGAGCTGATTAAAAGCTTTGGAAGGGTAGCAGGCCATAAAATCAACCCTCACATATCAACTGCCTTCCTTTACGCCAATAGTGAGAGGAATGAGGCAATAATCAGGGAAGAAACTCCTTTCACAATAGCCTCAAAGAAAATAAAGTACCTAGGAATTAGCTTAACTAAGAATGTAAAGGACCATTTAGATGAAAACTTTAAAACCCTAAAAAAGGAAATTAAAGCAGAACTAAGGAAATGGAAAAAACTCCCATGCTCCTGGATTGGAAGAATCAACATTGTGAAAATGACAATCTTGCCAAGGGCTATCTACAAATTCAATGCAATACCCATCAACATCCCAATGTCATTCTTTAAAGAAATAGAAGAGGCAATTCAAAATTTCATATGCAATAATAAAAGACCCCGTAAGCAAAAACACTTCTTAGCAGAAAGATCAGCGCTGGAGGAATTTCAATTCCAAACTTTAGACTCTATTACAGAGCTATAATTCTCAAAACAGCTTGGTACTGGCCAGGCCTGAAGTCCAATGGAATAGAACTGCGGACCCAGATATTAAACCACAGACCTATGGCCACCTAATCTTTGACAAGGGAGCCAAAAAACAGAATGGAAGAAAGATAGCCTCTTCAACAAGTTGTGCTGGCAGAACTGGTTAAGCACCAGCAGAAAACTAAAGTTGGATCCTTCTTTGTCACCTTGCACTAGAATTTACTCCAAATGGATCAAAGACCTGGAGGTAAAACTGACACACTGAAAGTTTACAGGAAGGAATAGGAGATACACTAGGCCTCCTTGGCAGAGGTCGAAACTTTCTTAATAAGGACCAAGAATCACAACAAATCAGAGAAAGGCTGGATAAGTGGGACTGCATTAAACTGCAGAGCTTTTGTATGGCAAAGGATATAGCTAGTAAACTAATCAGGAAGCCTACAGAGTGGGAGAAGATCTTCACCAACCAAACAATGGACAAAGGCCTCATATCTAAAATATATCAACAACTCAAAAAATTGAATCACTCCAAAACTAACCTCCAAAGTAACACCCATCCCATTAAAAAATGGGCCAAAGACGTAAAGAGAGTCTTCTCTGAAGAAGAAACAAAAATGGCCTATAGACACATGAAGAAATGCTCAACATCTCTGGTCATAAAAGAATTGCATATCAAAAGAACTCTAAGATTCCACCTCACTCCAGTTAGAATGGCCAGGATCAGGAAAAGGAATGACAACAGATGCTGGAGGGGATGTGGCCAGGAGGGATCACTACTACACTGTTGGTGGGAGTGCAAACTCATTCAACCACTATGGAAAGCAGTGTGGCAGTGCCTCAAAAGGCTAAACATAGAACTCCCCTATGACCCAGCAATAGAACTACTTGGCGTTTACCCAACAATCCAGAAACAAGGGCATACTAAACCCACTAGCACAACAATGTTCATTGCAGCACTATTCACCATAGCAAAGATATGGAACCAACCCAGATGTCCCTCAGTTGATGAGTGGATCAACAAGTTGTGGTATTTGTACACAATGGAATTCTATGCTGCTGTCAGAAGAATGACATCGCCCCATTTGTTAGGATATGGCAAGACTTAGAAAAAATCGTATTAAGTGAAGTAAGCCAGACTCAAAGGAACTTAGGCTCAGTGGTTTCCCTCATTCGTCATAATCAGTAGAAACCTTGGGCTCTACTAGCAGAGATTTGCAATAGAGCAAAAGGCCATATATAAGGCCATATAATGTGAAGCTAATTGAAAGGACCTCCAGGATATTGAAGCAAAAGCCATATAATGAATGATTGTTGTCCTTAATGTACTATGTTGTCTCTCATCTCCTTTGCTGTCCCTTGGTTATCCCATATTGGTATAGTATCTCACTTTGTTATCTGATATATTGAATTTATTTGTATTCGGATATTTGAAATTTGATAGGGAAGGGGGGAAAACCAAGACGGGTGGGGGGTGTGGGGTTGGAGGGAAATGGGTACATAGACATGTGAAAGGGTATCAATGTATGTGAATTAATGCACCTTCTACCTGGCAAATATCATGTCACCCTTTTACAAATTACAATAAAATAATGAAAAAAAAAGAAAGTTGTAGTGTGTGGGGAGGATGATGGGGTCAAATACATTTCTTCTTAGAAATTTACCTCATCTGGTTGCCCTGGATTTTCCTGGCCTTCTTCTTAGAGAAAGGCCTGTTATACTGGATTTGTGGCTTGGCAAAGATCTAGCATGTACATCTTCGAGTAAGACATCCACAACTTCCATGCCTGAGACTCGAGTTTCCTGACCTTTGGCAACAGCACAGCAACATCTTTCTTCCTCCTGAGCCACAGGCCAAGTGAGCTGGCTTGAGCTGGTTGTTAGTTACAGTGGCTTGGTTACCAGGGTTCCATATTCTGTTCCATTGTGAGGGAGGCAGCGTCACCTTTCAGGGCCCAATGACCAAAGATCCTTGCTCACAGAAGACCTCACCAAAGACATACTGGAGGCTGAATCTCTCCTCCAATCTCACAATATACATGTGGATGTAGTAAACAGCACACCTTATTTGTCCATTCCCAATGTCTTCCACTAGGCCCAACTACCAGTCTGGTCTCAGGCTCAAGGAGCCTTTCTTAGGTAAGATCCAAACTTAAGGGTCAATATTGCCCTCATCCTTTACAAAACATTTGCTTCACAGTGCCTTCTCTGCCTGCATTTTGCCCCTTGTCGAATTTTTTTTTTGTTTTTGCTAGTCTTGGGACTTGACCTCAGAGTGTGAACATTGTTCTTGTACTTTCTTTAGGCTTTAGCAGTCCCACCGAGCCACAGCACCACTTGCAGCGTTTTCTATGTATGTGGTAATGAGGAATTAAATCTGAGTCTTTTTGCGTGGTACCCAAGGACTCTACCACTAGGTCAAACACACAGGGCATCTTGCACATATTTTTGACGTCAATCTACTAGGATATTAGTAGGTTTCTGTATCCTAATCAATTTTTTCCTGATGATTAGCTTTGCTGTCATGTGTAAAAAATGCAAGAGGGAAAAACACAGAAGAATTAGTGAAATTTAAAAAAAAGCATTACACACATAGATAAGTGTTCATTCTTTGTAGGAGAAAGGATATTTTGATATGATGATGATGACTTTATAATTACTATGTCAGGGTTGAGAGTTTGGCATAGTGGTAGAGTGCTTGCCTAGCATCCATGAAGATCTGGGTTTGATTGCTCAGTATCACATAGATAGAAAATCTAGATGTGGCACTGTGGCTCAAGTGGCAGAGGGCTAGACTTGAGAAAACCCGAGGACAGTGCTCAGGCCCTGAATTCCAGGCCCAAGACTGGCAGAAAGATAAAAGAAAATAAAAATGCTGTTTACGAGCTAATTCACTCACAGCATTGGCTTCTGAAATCTTCGCTTCTGCATCTTGTGAAATACCTCTTTCCCTCAACGTAGACAAGAAAAACAGATCCATCACATGGTCCACTGTGAGGCCACTGGTTGGGCTAAGAGCTAGTCGTGCAGCAACACATAAGTTTTATTCTAATACTTTCCAAACTTTGTACTCAAATATGCTACCTACTTACCAACTTAGGTCAGTTATCCTTATGCTATACCTTTTCTTCATGACTACAATATTCTTACACTCCTACGTTAATTCTCTTGTACCTCCCCTGACCACTCTCATTCTTTTTTTCTATCTCTGGACCTGTGCTCGTCTTTCAACCCTTATACTGCACGGATCTACACTTGATGGCTGTTGAGCAATATTGTATATGTAGGTGGTTAATTATTCTCTAGGCTCAGAGGGACTTAAAGACAATAGAGTTTGGATTGAGAGGCTTATTGTTTTGGGTATAAATCGCTTATCAGTGGTTGTATTAGACTGGTCTGTAAGTGCACAAAAAGAAAGAGTGATAATACCAATCAAAACTTGTGAACATCTAGTGTCTGCCAGCTAGAGAGGTCTAGGTTGGTTATATCTGAAAAACTATAATCGTATTTAGTAGTAATCTTGCTCCCATTTTCAAATGAGAAGAACAAGAAACTCAAGAAAAATGTCAAATCAAGAAACAACATCCACCACCCAATGTAAACAGACAATGGAACAGTCACTGGCACACCTAGAGGAGAGTCTTCCAAGTGCTACACAAATGCAATTGATAAACATCATTAATGGAAAATGTGAAAATAAAAAGAAAGAGATAATGGAGGAAGCCATAGCTGAACAAGAGGAAAGCATAAACAAGGTGATAAGTGAAAAAGAAGAAGCCATAAAGGAGGCCATAATAAAGGTTTTTCAAAGAAAGATGGATGAATTCATAGAATCCACAAATAAAAACGTGACCAAACTCCAGCAAATGTCCAAAGAAAATAAAGCTACTGAGCTAACCATTCAAAAGGAAATCTAGGAGATAAAGAAATCCATACATGATCTAAAACAAGAGATGCAAGGCATCAAAGGGAGCAATTATAAGCAAGGGAGATGAAAAATAAAGTAGATAGCTTTGATAGCAGGTTAGACAATGCATAGGGGAGAATTTCCGGGGCTGAAGATAATTTAGTTATTATAGAGAAAGAACAGAAAATGAGTCAATCCAAATCTAGGAAAATGGAGAGAGCGCTTCAGGAGGTCCAAGATACAATTAGGAAGCCTAATTTAAAGCTAGTTGGTATTGAGGAGGGCGTGGAGAAAGAGGTCAATGGTATTGGAAATATACTTCACGGAATCATCTCAGAGAATTTCCCAAATATCCAGAAGGGCAGGCCCATCCAGATATGAGAAGCTTTTAGAACCCCAAACAGACCTGACCAGAAAAGAACATCCCACCGCCACATTGTGATCCGAACTGGATCAATAGAAACGAAAGAAAGATCCTAAAGGCAGCCAGGGAAAAGGGATCAGTAACCTATAAAGGCAACCCAATCAGAATAACCCCAGATTTCTCAGCAGAGACCATGCAATCACGAAGTGACTGGAAGCATATATGTCATGCCCTTAAATCAAATAACTACCAACCAAGAATACTGTAGCCAGCTAAGCTCTCATTCATAACTGAGGGAACAATAAAAACATTCCATTCCAGGGAAAAGCTGCAACAATATGTCGAAACAAAACCAACACTACAGAGAATTCTCAAAGATGCCCTATACATAGAAAACCAAAATAAATGCAATATAGGGAACGAAATGGCAGCTAAACAGCAAACCATCTAAGGACCACAAGAACTGTCAAGACACAGGCCCTACTAAAAGCTTTTAAACATGGTAGGAACTAATAAATATCTCTCAATCCTAACTCTCAATATCAATGGACTTAACTCTCCAATTAAACGGCATAGGCTGTCTAGTTGGATCAAAAAGCAAGAGCCATCGTTCTGCTGTCTTCAAGAGACACATCTTACCCAAAACAATCATCTTTTGAAAGTGAGAGGTTGGAATAAACTCTATCAAGCTAACTGCCCCCATAAACAGGCTGGAGTTGCCATCCCCATATCAGATACAATAGACTTCAAACCAAAATTAGTAAGAAAAGACAAAGAAGGTGACTACATACTACTAAAGGGATCTTTCCTCCAGGAAGACATAACGATCCTAAATATTTACACACCCAATCCCGGATCTCCAAACTTCATCATGCAAACTTTACTTACACTGAAACAATACATATATCGAAATACAGTGATTGTTGCTGAGTTTAACACAACACTCTCACCTATGGACAGATCAACAAGGCAAAACTCAGCAGAGAAACCTTAGACCTGAACAACTATATAGACCAACTAGATCTAACAGACATATACACAATATTCCACCCAGTAACAACACAATATACGTTTTTCTCAGCAGCACATGGAACATTTTCCACAATAGACCACATCTTAGGCCATAAAACAAACCTGGACAGATTCAGAAACACTGAAATTATTCCATGCACACTCTCAGACCATAAAGGCATCAAATTGAAGCTGAACAGATATCTCCACCAACGAAAACCCTGTAACTCATGGAGACTGAAAAACACATTGTTGAATCAAAAACAATGGGTAACCAAAGAGATCAGAACAGATATCCAACTGTTTATGAAATTTAACAATAAGGAGCACACAAATATCAACTCCTTAGGGACACAACAAAGGCAGTACTCAGAGGAAAATTTATAGTGCTGAGTGCCTACAACAGCAAGTTGGAAAAATGGCAAATCAACTAGTTAATGTCTCACTTTAACCTCCTGGAAAAAGAGCAACAAACCAACCCTAAACGCATTAGGAGAAAGAAAATTATTAAAATCAAAGCAGAATTACATGATTTGGAATAAAAAAAACTATAGAAAGAATCAACAAAACAAGGAGTTGGTTCTTTGAAAGAATTAACAAAATTGACAAGCCCTTAGCAAATCTTACCAAAAAAACCAAGAGAGCATATCGAAATAAACAAAATCGCAGATGAAAATGGTAATATCACGACAGAAATTACCAAGATCCAGAATACCATGGGGGAATACTTCTGAAAACTTTACGCCAAGAAATTTGAGAACCTAGAAGAAATGGATGAATTCCTACACAATATTAACATACCCACACTGAACCAAGAAGAGCTAATCCAACTCAACAGGCCTATTTCAAGCTCTGAAATAGAAATGGAAATTAGACAACTTCCACTTAAAAAGAGCCCAGGGCCAGATGGATTCACAGCTGAATTCTGTAAGGTCTTCCAAGCAGAGCTCACACCAATACTTCTCAAGCTCTTCAACGAAATTGAAAATGAAGGTTGTTTACCAAACTCATTCTGTGAAGCCAGTATATCCCTCATCCCCAAACCACACAGAGATTCATCAAAGAAAGAGAACTGTAGACTCATTTCTTTGATGAACATCGATGCAAAACTTCTCAACAAAATACTGGCCAACCGTCTACAACAACTCATCAAAAAATTATACACTATGATCAAACTGGATTCATCACAGGGAGGCAAAGCTGGTTCAACATACACAAATCAATTCATATAATTCATCACATCAACAGGAGCAAGGACAAAAGTCACATGATTGTCTCAATAGATGCGGAAAAGGCATTTGACAAGATCCAAAACCCCTTTATGTTAAAAGATGTTGAGAAACTAGGACTCCATGGAACATTTCTCAATGTAATGAAGGCTGTGTATGAGAAACCCACTGCTAGTATTATACTTAATGGTGAAAATCTAAAGCCATTCCCTCTAAAATCAGGAACGAGACAAGGATCCCACTCTCTCCACTCCTTTCTAACATAGTACTAAATTTCCTAGGCAGTGCAATAAGGCAAGAAGCAAGCATAAAGGGGATCCAAGTAGGGAAAGAGGAAATAAAACTATCCCTCTTTGCAGATGACATGATTCTGTATTTAAAGAATCCTATAGACTCTACTCCAAAGCTCCTTGAGCTGATTCAAAGCTTTGGAAGGGTAGCAGGCCATAAAATCAACCCTCACAAATCAACTGCCTTCCTTTACGCCAATAGTGAGAGGAATGAGGCAGTAATCAGGGAAGAAACTCCTTTCACAATAGCCTCAATGAAAATAAAGTACCTAGGAATTAGCTTAACTAAGAATGTAAAGGACCATTTAGATGAAAACTTTAAAACCCTAAAAAAGGAAATTAAAGCAGAACTAAGGAAATGGAAAAAGCTCCCATGCTCCAGGATTGGAAGAATCAACATTGTGAAAATGACAATCTTGCCAAGGGCTATCTACAAATTCAATGCAATACCCATCAACATCCCAATGTCATTCTTTAAAGAAATAGAAGAGGCAATTCAAAATTTCATATGCAATAATAAAAGACCCCGTAAGCAAAAACACTTCTTAGCAGAAAGATCAGCGCTGGAGGAATTTCAATTCCAAACTTTAGACTCTATTACAGAGCTATAATTCTCAAAACAGCTTGGTACTGGCACAAGAACAGGCCTGAAGTCCAATGGAATAGAACTGGGGACCCAGATATTAAACCACAGACCTATGGCCACCTAATCTTTGACAAGGGAGCCAAAAAATAGAATGGAAGAAAGATAGCCTCTTCAACAAGTTGTGCTGGCAGAACTGGTTAAGCACCAGCAGAAAACTAAAGTTGGATCCTTCTTTGTCACCTTGCACTAGAATTAACTCCAAATGGATCAAAGACCTGGAGGTAAAACTGACACACTGAAAGTTTACAGGAAGGAATAGGAGATACACTAGGCCTCCTTGGCAGAGGTCGAAACTTTCTTAATAAGGACCAAGAATCACAACAAATCAGAGAAAGGCTGGATAAGTGGGACTGCATTAAACTGCAGAGCTTTTGTATGGCAAATGATATAGCTAGTAAACTAATCAGGAAGCCTACAGAGTGGGAGAAGATCTTCACCAACCAAACAATGGACAAAGGCCTCATATCTAAAATATATCAACAACTCAAAAAATTGAATCACTCCAAAACTAACCTCCAAAGTAACACCCATCCCATTAAAAAATGGGCCAAAGACTTAAAGAGAGTCTTATCTAAAGAAGAAACAAAAATGGCCTAGACACATGAAGAAATGCTCAACATCTCTGGTCATAAAAGAATTGCATATCAAAAGAACTCTAAGATTCCACCTCACTCCAGCTAGAATGGCCAGGATCAGGAAAACGAATGACAACAGATGCTGGAGGGGATGTGGCCAGGAGGGATCACTACTACACTGTTGGTGGGAGTGCAAACTCGTTCAACCACTATGGAATGCAGTGTGGCAGTGCCTCAAAAGGCTAAACATAGAACTCCCCTATGACCCAGCAATACCACTGCTTGGCTTTTACCCAACAGTCCAGAAAGAAGGGCATACTAAACCCACTAGCACAACAATGTTCATTGCAGCACTATTCACCATAGCAAAGATATGGAACCAACCCAGATGTCCCTCAGTTGATGACTGGATCAATAAGTTGTGGTATTTGTACACAATGGAATTCTATGCTGCTGTCAGAAAGAATGACATCGCCCCATTTGTTAGGATATGGAAAGACTTAGAAAAAATTATATTAAGTGAAGTAAGCCAGACTCAAAGGAACTTAGGCTCAGAGGTTTCCCTCATTCATCATAATCAGTAGAAACCTTGGGCTCTACTAGCAGAAATTTGCAATAGAGCAAAACACCACATATAAGGCCATATAATGTGAAGCTAATTGAAAGGACCTCCAGGATATTGAAACAAAAGCCAAATAATGAATGATTGTTGTCCTTAATGTTCTATGTTGTCTCTCATCTCCTTTACTGTCCCTTGGTTATCCCATATTGGTATAGTATCTCACTTTGTTATCTGATATATTGAATTTATTTGTATTCGAATATTTGAAATTTGATAGGGAAGGGGGGAAAACCAAGACGGGTGGGGGGTGTGGGGTTGGAGGGAAATGGGTACCAAGACATGTGAAAGGGTATCAATGTATGTGAATTAATGCACCTTCTACCTGGCAAATATCATGTCACCCTTTTACAAATTACAATAAAATAATGAAAAAAAAAAGAAAGTTGTAGTGTGTGGGGAGGATGATGGGGTCAAATACATTTCTTCTTAGAAATTTACCTCATCTGGTTGCCCTGGATTTTCCTGGCCTTCTTCTTAGAGAAAGGCCTGTTATACTGGATTTGTGGCTTGGCAAAGATCTAGCATGTACATCTTCGAGTAAGACATCCACAACTTCCATGCCTGAGACACGAGTTTCCTGACCTTTGGCAACAGCACAGCAACATGTTTCTTTCTCCTGAGCCACAGTCCAAGTGAGCTGGCTTGAGCTGGTTGTTAGTTACAGTGGCTTGATTACCAGGGTTCCATATTCTGTTCCATTGTGAGGGAGGCAGCGTCACCTTTCAGGGCCCAATGACCAAAGATCCTTGCTCACAGAAGACCTCACCAAAGACATACTGGAGGCTGAATCTCTCCTCCAATCTCACAATATACATGTGGATGTAGTAAACAGCACACCTTATTTGTCCATTCCCAATGTCTTCCACTAGGCCCAACTACCAGTCTGGTCTCAGGCTCAAGGAGCCTTTCTTAGGTAAGATCCAAACTTAAGGGTCAATATTGCCCTCATCCTTTACAAAACATTTGCTTCACAGTGCCTTCTCTGCCTGCATTTTGCCCCTTGTCGAATTTTTTTTTGTTTTTGCTAGTCTTGGGACTTGACCTCAGAGTGTGAACATTCTTCTTGGGCTTTCTTTAGGCTTTAGCTGTCAAACCGAGCCACAGCACCACTTGCAGCGTTTTCTATGTATGTGGTAATGAGGAATTAAATCTGAGTCTTTTTGCGTGGTAGCCAAGGACTCTACCACTAGGTCAAACACACAGGGCATCTTGCACATATTTTTGACGTCAATCTACTAGGATATTATTAGGTTTCTGTATCCTAATCAATTTTTTCCTGATGATTAGCTTTGCTGTCATGTGTAAAAATTGCAAGAGGGAAAGACACAGAAGAATTAGTGAAATTTAAAAAAAAGCATTACACACATAGATAAGTGTTCATTCTTTGTAGGAGAAATGATATTTTATATGACGATGATGACTTTGTAATTACTATGTCAGGGTTGAGAATGTGGCATAGTGGTAGAGTGCTTGCCTAGCATCCATGAAGATCTGGGTTTGATTGCTCAGTATCACATAGATAGAAAATCTAGATGTGGCATTGTGGCTCAAGTGGCAGAGCGGTAGACTTGAGAAAACCCGAGGACAGTGCTCAGGCCCTGAATTCAAGCCCCAAGACTGGCAGAAAGATAAAAGATAATAAAAATGCTTTTTACGAGCTAATTCACTCACAGCATTGGCTTCTGAATTCTTCGCTTCTGCATCTTGTGATATACCCCTTTCCCTCAACGTAGACAAGACAAACAGATCCATCCCATGGTCTACTGTGAGGCCACTGGTTGTCCCAAGAGCTAGTTGTGCAGCAACACATAAGTTTTATTCTAATACTTTCCAAACTTTGTACTCAAATATGCTACCTACTTACCAACTTAGGTCAGTTATCCTTACGCTATACCTTTTCTTCATGACTACAATATTCTTACACTCCTACGTTAATCCTCTTGTACCTCCACTGACCTCTCTCATTCTTTTTTTCTATCTCTGGACCTCTGCTCGTCTTTCAACCCTTATACTCCACGGATCTACACTTGATGGCTGTTGAGCAATATTGTATATGTAGGTGGTTAATTATTCTCTAGGCTCAGAGGGACTTAAAGACAATAGAGATTGGATTGAGAGGCTTATTGTTTTGGGTATAAATCGCTTATCAGTGGTTGTATTAGACTGGTCTGTAAGTGCACAAAAAGAAAGAGTGCTAATACCAATCAAAACTTGTGAGCATCTAGTGTCTGCCAGCTACAGAGGTCTAGGTTGGTTATATCTGAAAAACTATAATCGTATTTAGTAGTAATCTTGCCCCCATTTTCAAATGGGCAGAACAAGAAACTCAAGAAAAATGTCAAATCAAGAAACAACATCCCCCACCCTATGTAAACAGACAATGGAAGAGTCACTGGCAAACCTAGAGGAGAGTCTTCCAAGTGCTACAAAAATGCAATTGATAAACATCATTAATGGAAAATGTGAAAATATAAAGAAATAGATAATGGAGGAAGTCATAGCTGAAGAAGAGGAAAGCATAAACAAGGTGATAAGTGAAAAAGAAGAAGCCATAAAGGAGGCCATAATAAAGGATTTTCAAAGAAAGATGGATGAATTCATAGAATCCACAAATAAAAACGTGACCAAACTCCAGCAAATGTCCAAAGAAAATAAAGCTACTGAGCTAACCACTCAAAAGGAAATCAAGGAGATAAAGAAATCCATACATGATCTAAAACAAGAGATGCAAGGCATCAAAAATGAGCAATTAGAACCAAGGGAGATGAAAAATAAAGTAGATAGTTTGATAGCAGGTTAAACAATGCAGAGGAGAGAATTTCTGGGGCTGAAGATAATTTAGTTATTATAGAGAAAGAACAGAAAATGAGTCATACAAATCTAGGAAAATTGAGAGAGCGCTTCAGGAGGTCCAAAAGGCAATTAGGAAGCCTAATTTAAGGCTAGTTGGTATTGAGGAGGGCGTGGAGAAAGAGGTTAATGGTATTGGAAATATATTTCAGCGAATCATCTCAGAGAATTTCCCAAATATCCAGAAGGGCAGGCCCATCCAGATACGAGAAGCTTTTAGAACCCCAAACAGACCTGACCAGAAAAAAACATCCCACCGCCACATTGTGATCCGTACTGGATCAATAGAAACGAAAGAAAAGATCCTAAAGGCAGCCAGTTAAAAGGGATCAGTAACCTATAAAGGCAAACCAATCAGAATAACCCCAGATTTCTCAGCAGAGACCATGCGAGCACAAAGTGACTGGAAACATATATGTCATGCCCTTAAATCAAACCAAGAATACTGTAGCCAGCTAAGCTCTCATTCATAACTGAGGGAACAATAAAAACATTCCATTCCAGGGAAAAGCTGCAACAATATTTCGAAACAAAACCAACACTACAGAGAATTCTCAAAGATGCTCTATACATAGAAAACCAAAATAAATGCAATATAGGGAAAGAAATGGCACATAACGGCATACCATCTAAGGACCACAAGAACTGTCAAGACACAGGCCCTACTAAAAGCTTTTAAACATGGTAGGAACTAATAAATATCTCTCAATCCTAACTCTCAATATCAATGGACTTAACTCTCCAATTAAACGGCATAGGCTGTCTAGTTGGATCAAAAAGCAAGAGCCATCGTTCTGCTGTCTTCAAGAGACACATCTTACCCAAAACAATCATCTTTTGAAAGTGAGAGGTTGGAATAAACTCTATCAAGCTAACTGCCCCCATAAACAGGCTGGAGTTGCCATACTCATACCAGATACAATAGACTTCAAACTAAAATTAGTAAGAAAAGACAAAGAAGGTTACTACATACTACTAAAGGGATCTTTCCTCCAGGAAGACATAACGATCCTAAATATTTACACACCCTTTTGAAGATTCTCAAAAGATTGAAGATTCTGCCAGTGTAAGTTAGATTCTGGCATTGATATTAAATAATGCAATGAGTAGGGATTTATATTTGAAATATCACTGTTGACAAAATCTAACACACATTTGCTTTTGATTTCCCAAGAAGTTCAGTACAAGCTAACATGTGTGGCATATATCGACTGGGAGAAATGATTCAGAATATGTGACTCATTTGAACAGGAGTCAGTGAAAAGATACAGAAGCAGGATACCCATATTGTGATAATTTGTTTAAAAGTATATTTATATTAACATATTTAAAGTAATGATTTCATTGTAATTATAATTTTTCTCATGACTGTTAATATTGAACTTCTTTCTACATTTGGACTACAATTTCTATATATTCTTTTTAGAAAATCCTCTACAATCTCCAATATTTTCCCTTTTTTTGTGGGGTGTGGGGAAAGTCATGGGGCTTGGACCTTGGGCCGTGAGCTCTTTAGTTTAAGGCTATTGTCCTACCCTGAGTATTGCCCCTCAGTTCTTCTGCTCACAGCTCCCTACCCATCTTCCCATTACATACAGAACAAGGTCATCCTCAGTCTTTTGAAAAAGTAAAACATACACTAAATTTGTAGTATAAAACAGTAAGAAATAAATTTCTTGCCAGGTGCAGTGACTTCTACCTGTAATCCTAGCTACTCAGATATCAGGCTGATATCTAAAGATTTGGTTCAAAGCCAGCCTGGGCATTAGAAAGTCTATGAGACTCTCATCTACAGTTAACCACTAGAATATGGGAAATGGCACTGTGGCTTCATAGGTAGGGTGATAGCCTTGAGTTGAAGAGCTCAGGAACAGTGCCCAGGCCCAGAGTTCAAGCCTTACAAATCCCCCAGCCAAAAAAAAGAAAAAAAAGTTTCTTCCCCAAGTGATTATTATGTCAGACATAGAATATTAACATTCTGGGTGTACTTCACAGTATTATTACTTGATACCCTAAGATTTTGCAATATTCTCACAGTACCTGCATATGTCATCATATAACGTAGTTCCTTTTCAATGGAATAATTCCAATTATAACCTAAATCTACTCCCCCGACTTATTTTTGTCGATACCACAATTGCTCTACCATGATATGCCACAAGCCATTAAACATTTTATGGTGGGTAATTGGAAAGGAGTCTCATGGAATTTTGTGCCAGGCTGGCTTTGAACCATGGTCCTCAGATCTCAGTCTCCTGAGTAGCTAGGATGGCAGGCGTGAGCCACCAACACCTGGCTTGCCTTTTTATTTTTTTGTGGGTCTTGGGACTTGAACTCTGGGCCTAGGCACCATCCATAAGCTTTTCAGGTCAATATTTCATGTAAGTCTAAACATTTAAGTAAAGGAATAAAATTCCAACAAAAAAAGAATACAATTCCAGACATGGTGTGTTTATAACTCAGTGCTAATTACTTGATGAAAATGTGCCATTCCAGAAGCTGGTGTCATTTGATGATGTAGCTGTGGATTTCAGCTGGGAGGAGTGGCAGCATCTGGACAATGCTCAGAGGACCCTGTAAAGAGATGTAATGCTGGAGACCTACATCAACCTGGTGTCCTTAGGTGAGCAAAAGTCAAATTCACTTGCAAGGCCAAGTGCCTTGTTATTTTGCAGATACGTGAATGTTTATCAAACTTTCAATACTATTTAAATGAAAGATTCCAGGCCCTGAGAAGTATCATTACTTTCTAAAGAAAACCTAAGGTAATTTTGTACTCATTCTTCAGGATACCTTCAGGATACTTTGACAACAGTTCTAAATTATGTTTGCTCTAATGGAGGCCTTGTGCATGGGAGGGTCCAATATCAGCACACAGTGAAATAAAGTCCGTGATTTCTCCCTTATTCCTATGGGGTCTGATAGCCGCCTGACAGGCGGCATTGGCATTTTCATAGGCTATGTGTCTAACTATAATCCTCCTTGCGTTCTCATCTTGTACTAGGCGGTCTGCAGTCTCCATTAATCGAGACAAAAATTCTAGATAAGTTTCATTCGGTCCCTGTTTAACTTCTACTAGATTTTTTGTATGATTGGAATTGCGTAACCTTTTCCAAGCCTCTCTCGCCGCAGCATTTATTTGCAAATAGGCCTCCTTTGCATAACCCAATTGATCTTCGTTGTTTTTATAGGTTCCCTCTCCTAACAACTGATCAACAGTGTAAGGCAGGTTCTTAGACCTATTTGTTTCAATTTTAGCCCGACACTGTGCAGTGAACTCTGTCTCCCATAATAAGTACTCTCTTGCACTAAGGCATGCTATGGCAAGCCGCTTCCAGTCATTTGGGCATGCAATACCAGCACACGCGGCCTCCAATATTACTTGAGTAAAAGGGGCAGTTGGCCCATATTGGGAGCAGGCACTCTTTAAATCCTGTAACAGTTTAACAGGAACAGGTTGATGATATACTTGTTCATCATGATCAACTAAACTAGGGAAGCATCGAGGCCCTGAAATATCTTCCCTCTCTCTAGCAGCCTGAGTCAGGTTTAATTGCGATGCACTGTGCCTGGTTGTAGTGCCTGTTAAAAGGGACTTGTTGCTAGGGCCTTTAGGCTTGCCTAAAGGTTGAAAAAGGGATTGAGGCTGTAAGGCTGCAGCCGGTGGCGGTGGGTGTGAGGGGTAAGGTTTAGAATCAGACACCATAGAGGCCTGAGGGTCATCTTTCTTTCCTACTTCTGGGGGGGCTCTCTGCTCCATCCCCATTTTCGATAGAAAATGTAGCATTTCTTCTAACTTCTTCTCTATCGTAGCCGTCCGTCCCTCCATTGACTCATCATAACTTTCCTCCTTGATATTCAAACCTGAATTCTGATACTCAATATCTACTGGTTGTTGTTCCCTTTTCAAGATCTCACTTAGACTCTCTTGGGCTGCGGCATATGGCTCAGCCTTAGGGTTTTCAGAAGGGTCCTTTAATTCATAAAGTTCCCTTAATTCAAGATTAAGTTCAGCATTCTCATGTTGAGGATCTATGCATTCACTTACTAAATTCCATACATCAATAGCCTCTACTGGGGTCTTTTCAGGGCCATATACATTATAATATTCTTGAATTCTTTTTCCTATCCGCTGCCAGGTTTTTTGGAATTCCTCCTCTATAAACCTTGGGCATGCCTCCTCGACAAACTGTAGGAAGCTCTGAAGCACCCCCTTTTCCACCCACGTTCCGTGGGCTTCAAGTAGGCCTGTTAAGATCGGTAGAAATAACCTATGGCTATTAACTTGACCCATAATTTTTCCTCCTGACTATACACTCTCTTAAGAACCTCTCTTAATAGTCCTACGATGTGTTACTCACCACAGGGAGGGGTCCTTCACCTTCGTCTCAGATTTTCAGGGTCCCTGTTCGGGCGCCAGATGCCGGGGCCAACCGGCAGCAAACCAGGGTTCGCAAATTGGGATTCCTGAAATAGGGGTCAAGGACTAGGAAAAAATAGGAGAGAGACAAACAGATGGGGTTCAGGAGGGCTACAGCCCAAATCAGGAACCACAGCTTAAGAAGCCTGTAGCCCAAGACCGTAGCCCCGATTATTTCCAGTTCTCAATCTTAAATACACTTCTTTAAACTAGGGAACTGCCAGGGGCTACATTCCTACAAACAGTATCAAGTCTGAAATAGGTTGAATGAGAAGCTATCAAGTCCCAAACAGGTTAAATGAGAAGCTATTGACACAGCCCAAAATCATGATAAGAGCTTACTTCCTTGTGTACTCAATTGTGCGGGTCCAAGGACACTGACCCCACAGTCAGTCCCCAACAGCTATCAAAGAAAATAAAATACCTAGGAATTAACTTAGAATGTAAAGCACGTTTTTGATGGAACTATAAACCCTGGAGAAGGAAATTAACGCAGAACTGAAGAAATGCAAAAACCTATGCTCCTGCTTTGGAAGAAGTAATATTGTAAAATGGCAATCTTGATAAGGACTATCTACAAATTTAGTGCAATATTCATCAATATCCCAATGTCATTCTTTAAAGAAACAGAAGAGGAAATCCAAAATTTCACTTGGAATAATAAAAGACCCCTTATAGTCTGTCTTCTTGCATGATACATAATGTTTAATCTCACCTTCTCCACCAAAATCTCACCTTTCTCATTGAGACATAGGTGGCCCTGTTTACTAGCAGCAAAGGCTCAAACGCGCAGTTTCAGGTGTCACCATTTCCTCTGTTACTGGGTAGATCCAACTCTGTCATCGATTCTGAGGTCTGCTCTGGGAGTCTTGGTCACAAGTTGTTCTGTGACATCTGCTGCCAGCCTGAGCCTATTTGCTTCCTTTTCCTCCAGCAGCCTACAACAGGGAATGAAGTTCAGGCGCTGATGCTCTCCTTCATATGTAGGGCAGGATGAGCCCAACCCTCCCTCATCTTCCTCTTCCAATTTTTGGGAAAAATGTGCTGGCAGAAGTCCTCAGGTGTGGGGCATGGCTGATCCACACTTTTAATCCAGGCTGGTCAGGAGGCTGAGATCTGAGTATGGAAGTTCCAAGTCACCTAGAACAGGAAAGTCTGATAGATTCTTACTACCAAAAATAAAAACAGCTGGGAATGGAGTTTGGGCTCAAGTGGTAAAGGGCTAGTCTTGAGTACAAATGCTTAGTGCCCAGGCCCTGAGTTCAGGCTCCAGCACTGCCAACAACTTCACTTCTCAATGTAAAGGTCCTCCTGGGGTAGTACACAAAAGGTGTCATGGAGAGAGGAGCCCCACTTGCTCCAGGTTTGAAGATGGCATAGGTCAAGCCAGCATGGAGTTGGCACATCAGGCTTTTTCCTAGCACCACCTACCAGTGAATGTCAAATGACATTGATTGTTGTGGGATTGTGTGATTGAAGTGCCCCATTAAGGGCAGTGTTAGCACATCCAAACTTGGATACCAGGAATGCTGAAATCTCAAAGCTAAGATTTCTGTTGGCTACAGAAATGCTGGTGTGTCTGTTATTCACTAAAAGTTCAGGTGCAAAGATTCTGAAGCTTGATGCCATGTGTTTATTCCATTTAGTAAAATTATTTTAATGCACTGTATAAGTTAAAACATTTGATAAGGGTCAGGGGTAGTGAAAACATTGTTCTTGAATTCAGGTGTCTGGCAGGGTAATGGGGGGGTGTTGGTGGCTGGGACTATGAAGCTGGAGCTGCTATCAAACCATGGATCATGTTCCTCTTTGTCTGGGAGAAATGACTCCAAAGATGAAATTTGAATGGTGAGGAAAAGATGATGATGTACTCAGGAAATTTCTCCTAAACAAATGCTCATGTGGAAGTGGGATGGGGGCTGGGCATATCTGAGGAAGAGCTTAAGGGGGCTTCTCATGGCCTTGAGAACGTTCCTTGCGACTTCAGGCATGCAGCAGGGTGTTTTAGATGGCCATTGTGAGATGGATGGAATAAGATTGGAGACAAGATGAATGCTGGGATCCTGCAATGCTCTTGCATGAGTGGCTGGTGGCTCACCTGAAAGAACTAATTATGTCTAAAAAAGAGATCCTGAATTTGTTTTGATTAGATAATACCTGTAATCCGAGGCATATTCAGGATCCTGATCTTAGTATTGTGGTTTAAAACCAACCCAGAAAAGGGAAAAATGCATGAGACTCTTACTCCCAGTTTAGAGCAAGAACAAAGATTGAAGTAGAGCTGTGGCTCAAGAGCTAGAGTGCTACCTTGAGCAAAGAAAAGCTAAGAAAAAGCTCCAGGTCTTGAGTTCAAGGCCAGGAATGAAAGAAGGCAGGTAAAAAAGGGAAGTATGTGAGGAAGGGAAATATATAAATGAAAGAGAGAAGGAACTAGAAATTTAAAACTAGAGAATATTTAAAAGTCATCAGTCCTTCTAAGAAAAGTGTTGGAGTATGTGTTCTATATGTATTGAACTGGAAGCCCAGCAGTGACTTGTTAACCAAAGAGTCACCATGATGAGCAAAGGATAGAAATCTGCATGAGCCTCTTAGCGGATGGAGTCACAGAAGAGAACCTCAGCTCCCATCCCATAGTTAGAAGTATATACAGATGGGGAAGTTGGCATCACCTTGATGTCATTGTGTCCATGGAGACTGGAAGCCATGGCTCTGTGAAAGCACAATGTTCTGGTTACTGAGCTGAGAGGCTGAGGAGAGCCAAGTCCTGGCCATGAAGAAATCAGGGTGGCAGCAGAGCAACTCTGCTGCAGTGTGTGCCTGCTTGGCTGTTCTTATTCTGTGGTGGATCAGGCCGCAGCGGGTGATAGTAACTGTTTTGTGGTCACAAGCCCTTCACCAAGAACTTCCTGTGGGATCCTCATAAGCTACAGGGTGGCTGGTGGTGGGATGTGTGTGGGGTGGAAGTGACAGAGGGATGGACGCATGGCATGGTGGGTGAAGAGATGAGAGGAATGATGAGAGCCCAGTTCATTGGTTTCCAAGGTTAATGGGTGGGAGGTAGAGAGGCATGATGGAGGAAAGATGGAGGCAGGGGAAGGTGGTGACAGAGTGAGGCCATCTGTAGTGCCAACCTGGCCATCATCTGAAGCCCATGGTCAGCTTCCTGATCCCTCACTTTGTCCTGCTCCTTGTGGATGGAATGTCACGTGTACCCAGAGCTAGGGGTGGGGCAATGTTAGTAGCACCTGGAGAACCATTGGCCTCTACCTGGGTGAGGGGTGGTTATGGCTCCCATGCTGGGTGGCCTGATAGCTATGGAACAGATCTCTCCTTAGCTACCACAGTCAGTGGCTGCTCTCCATCTAGGGTTAGGGCACCTGCTCAGCCATCAGGACACCCCATGCCAGGACAGAGGCCTACAATTGAGATGGCAGCACAGGGGTGAAGGTGATCTCACCATAGCCCTAGTTACATGGCTGTCCCTGCATGCAGGACAGGATGAGCTGGGGGAAGATGTTCTCTGTGTTTTTCCACAGCCTATCCCGGCCTCTTCTTGTGTCTGATTAGACCAAGAGAGTACCAGGTTCCCTCTCATAGTCCTGGTTCTTTTTCTTTTACAGTCATGAGGCTTGAACTCAGGTCCTGGGTTCTGTCCCTGAGCTCTTTTGCTCAAGGTTGATGCTCTACCATTTGAACCATAGTGCCATTTCCAGCATTTCCTTTTCATGTGGATCTCTGATATCTCCAGTGCTGTGCCTGCAGGGAGGCACTCACCCCACAGACAGAGCCACCTCTGCCGTGACTGTCACTGCCCACAACCCTCACACCCACTCCTTGCACACCCCTTGACTCCAGTTTTAGCTCCTCTTGGACTGGGTGTCCAGCCTACCCTTCCTACACTCACAAAGGGTCTACAATTGTATTCCCAGGGTACTTTCTTCTGCCAGCCAGAGTACAGACTGTGCACATCTTGACGATCACAGAGCTCAAAGCCAAAGGCTGAGATGCAGAAGGGGGTGACCCAGTAGCTGCACAGGGCCCATGGATCATCCTGTGCATCCCCCAGCCTGTGACTTCCCCCACCCCCTTGGCAGGGAAGCTCCATGCCCACATCATGATCCCTGGTCCCCTCCAATTCCATTCTCCCTTGGATTTTGCAGACTGTCTACCATCAGGATCTAAAATTCTATTCATCACTTTATGTCCTTATCACTGATTTGCTACTTTGGCAGGATCTCCCCGTGCCTGGAGAGTGGGCATGTCATGTACTCTCTGTGGAGAAGTTGCCCCAGGAGAAGAAATATGCACTTCATGTTAGTGTTGGACATGGCAGGAGGGCTCCCTAGGATCAGAAGCCACAGGAGGGGTGTAGATGGGGGAATGCTAGAGGCCCCAGGGGACAGTGGGAGTTAGGGCACAGTTGGTTCCTTCTGCAGGGTTGACACCGCTTCACAAACCCAACAGAATGAGGTTTACATTACAGATGTCAGAGACAGTGCAGATTGCCAATGGGCGCAGGGGTCACTGTCACCCCCAGATGCTGGCTGCATGCTGGGATGCACGCAGAAATGGTTTCAAGATCAGATAATGAGGATGTTGCAGGGTGTAACCATTCTTTTCAGATGGCTCTCTACCTCTCTTGAGCTTCATCTATATCTTTGGCTTTTTCTTGGCAGTTAACTGGAAATGAGGGTTTCATGGACTTTCCTTTCTGGACTGGCTTCAAACAGAAGCTATGCACAGTTTTCAAACCATACCCATACCTGAAGAAGGGAAGCTTGATCTGGTGCTTAACTGGGTTGCACTTTGGCTCTGTTTGCTATGCCTCACGGGAGGGGGCTCATCATTTGTAGACTAAGATCTCATGACCTTCAAAGCCAAATGCTACCTGAAAGTTCAGGGTCCCAGCCTATGTGTTGGGCCTGGGTGAATACATTCTCTGTTATGCTGGGTCATCAACCCATGTTTTAAGCTGGAAGTAGGCAGTGCCACATTTGAGAAGAACATCTGCCAGAGATTGTCACCTCATGAAAGCAGATACTAAATTTGTATTCCATTTCCTGTGGTGGAGAAATCCCCTCCAAGTTAGACAGGCTCACATCCCCCTGTAGGTCACACTCCTAATGCACCCTTGAATGTCCTCATGGTATTGGGATCTAAGTTTGTAGGGAATGCTGGTTTAGTCCATGAAATAGCTGGACAAGTGATGAGAAACGTGTTGTGGATTAATATGAGAACAATTTAAGAAGCCCTGGAGGAGCATCAACCTGACCCTCTGTGGTGCTATAAATCTGATAGGATGTTCCAGACTGAGAAACAATCACATGGCTTTGTGTTTGGCATCCAGACAAGTGAGTGCATGTCTTAGCTGTCAGCCAATACAGAGGAGGACATGAATAAGTGGGTGGAAAGCATCTGTCAGACCCCTGTCTGGGGGCAGGTGGAGAGAACATAGGAAGGTAGATACCAAGGCTGTGGAGGGGCCAAAGAAAGGGTAAAAGAGGCAAAGGAACCAGGTACTGGTAGCTCAAGACTGTCATCCTACCTACTCAGGAGTTTGAGATCTGAGGATCACAATTCAAAGCCAGCCCAGGACAGAAACTCCATGAGACTCTTATCTGCAATAAACTACTGAATGCAAGAAGCTCAAGCTCAGTGACAGCATCCAGGCCTAGCGTTCAAAACATAGGACCAGCAGAAAAAAGTATCAAAGGACAAGAAGCTGGCCAAAAGTTAGAGGGACTCTATCTTGTCAAACAATACAATGGTAAGTTGCACTCAGAAGACTTGCACAATATCTGGAAATGCCTGAGACCTATCTATGCATGTTTCCTGTTTGTCTAAATACATATGTTTATGCATTCATATATTAGCATAGAGAGACAGATCAATACATATGACTATACATATATACATAGCTAAACACTTATGGGTGGGTGGTATACTGTGTGAGAGTTTGTGTTTGTGTTTTGTGGATGGCTATCTCTGTTTAGGAAAGGTAGAAAATATGTAAATATCTTTAAAAAAACTTGATAAAATATAGAGAGACATAAGCTCTTGAGGGAATCTGAAATGACAAGATTATTCACAGGCACGTTTATCCTTATGGATTCCTCAGCAAGTTTTAATTTTTTTCATTATTTTCTTTCTTTTTTTGAACCAGTGCTAAGGATTTCTCTCAGGGACCAGGTGCTGCCAATTACTAATTTTCTCATGGCTGGTACAAGAGGAACTGAGCCACAGTTCCACTTTTGCCTTATTTATTCGTGCTTAACTGAAGATAAAGATTTCTATCAGTGACTTTCTTTCAGGGGCTGGATTCTAACGAGGATCCCCAGACCTCAGCCTTCTCTATAGCTACAATTAACAATATGAGAACCCAGCACTGGGTTCCAATGCACAGGGCAAGAAATTGAGTGAATCTCTCAACTTCAATTAGCTATAATAAGCTAGAAGTGAAAGACCAATACGTTTGAGGAAAAGATGCTGAGGGTTATCACACAGGCCCTATGAGTAAGCCCTAAATGTGTGCATGCACACATTGGCAGATACACACACACATGCACACACACAATATCTCAGGCAATATTTTATTTTGAATTAATATCCAAAGATTGGACAACAGGATAGCAAGTAATAAAATCTGTTTTTCTTGTCTACATTGATGGAAAGGGATAAGTCACAAGATGCAGAAGCGAAGAATTCAGAGGCAAATGCTGTGAGTGAATAACTTGTAAAAAGCACATTTCTTTTCTTTTCTTTTCTGTTGTTTTCTCTGCCATTCCTGGGGCTTGAACTCAGGGCTTGAGCACTGCTCTTGGCTTTGCCCAGGTCTATCCCTCTGCCACTTGAGCCACATTGCCATATGGATTTTTATATCTGTGTGATATTAAGGACTCAAACCTAGATGTTCATGGATGATAGGCAAGCACTCTACCACTGGGCCAAACTCTAAACCCAGATAAAGTATTTATAAATAGTCATCATCATCATATCAAAATATCCTTTCTCCTACAAAGAATGAACACTTCTCTATGTCTGTAAGACTATTTTATGTCACCAATGCTTCTGTGATTTTCCCACTTGCATTTTTACAGATGACAGCACAGATATTCATCAGGAAGAAAAATAGATTAGGATACAGAAACCTAACAACGTCCTAGTAGATTGAAGTGAAAAATATGTGCAAGATGGCCTGGGTGTTTCATCTATTTGTAGAGTGCTTGGCTACCACACAAAAAGACTCCGGTTTGATTCTGCAGTACCATATACATAGAAAACGCTGGAAGTGGTGCTGTGGCTTGGTGGGACAACTATAGCCTAAAGAAAGCCTAAGAACAATGGTCAGGCTCTGAGGTCAAGTCCCAGGACTAGCAAAATAAAATGTGCAAGAGGCAAAAAGCAAGCTGAGAAGGCACTGTGAAGCAAAATGTCTTGTGAAGGGTAAGGGGAATAGTGACAGTTAAGTTTGGATCTTACCTAAGAAAGGCTCCTTGAGCCTGAGACCAGGCTAGCACTTATGCCTAGTTAATGACTTGGGATTTGAACAAAAAGGTGTGCTGTTTACTACATCCATATGTGAGGTGGGAAGGGAGATTCAGCCTCCAGTATGTCTTTGGGGAGGTCTTCTGTGAGCAAGGAGCTTTGGTCATTGGGCCTTGAAAGGTGACCCTACCTCCCTCACAATGGAACAGAATATGGAACCCTAGTAACCAAGCCAGTGTATGTGACAAGCAGCTCAAGCCAGCTCCCTTGGCCTGTGGCTCAGGAACCAGAAAGATGTTGCTGTGCTGTTGCCAAAGGTCAGGAGGCTCGCATCTCAAGCATGAGAGATATGGATGTCTCACTTGAAGAAGTAGATGCTGGATCAGTGCCAAGCCAAAATTCCAGTATATCAGGCATTTTTCTAGGAAGAATGCCAGGAAACTCCAGGGCAACTCAGATGAGGTATATTGAGAGGAAACCTATTTGAACCCATCATCCTGCCCACACACGACAACCTTCTTGTGTGCTTTCAAGTGAATATACTGAGATTAGAGTGTGTCATTTCCAATCTACTCTATTCCAATTTCTCAGTGTGAAGTATGGTCCCATTCCTACGTTTGAAATATCCACTGTTTTGCCAACATAGTGTGATGGTAAGTCAGCTCAGACTCTGAATGAGCCTTGTAACCTATGGATCCTGGAGGAAGGCATGTTGGAGATGCTGCTGACAAAGCTGATCCCTGCCTACCAGAAAGGTGATCTCTTTTATGTGGGAAACTTCCTGCACAATTTCAAATAGTGGAGGACAATGTAGTAGTTGCTGGAAATTCTCTTGAAAAAGTGAGTGTTCCCCCTCCAAACCCAGGTTTGATCACCCCTCCTGGCCAAGTCTTGGAATACTTGGCTCCTCTCTGAGCCTGTTTGGTTCACTGCGGTGTTCACAGGGGAGCTAAGCATGATACAAGTGCACAAACTACTTTATTATGATTGGGACACCATGCCATTTCATTTCCCTCACAAGCTACTGGAGTCTCAACAGTGTGCTTACTGAGAAGTTGGATTTCAGGCATGAGTAAGTGGCTCCCAACTGCAGCCCTCACCTAGGTGACATCCTAGGAAATCCCATTTCCCAGTAAGAAATGAGGTGTCAGTACTAATGGCGGAGGCCTGTGAAATACTGGAGTCAGAGGAAAAGCTGGGGGCTGAATCACTTTTGAGCCATCAGGGAGGGATTGTGATAGCTTTGCCGGTTAGAACCTGAAAGCATTTACATTTTGGTGTGTGGTCCAGTGCTGCCACTTGAACCTGAACCCAGGTCTAAATGCCATCCCTTTGGTGTTCAAAAATTAGCACTGTACCATTTGAGTCATAGGTCAAGTTCTGGCCTTTTGCTGCCTAATTGAAGACAAGTGCCTTTAGACTTTTACTGACTAGACTGGCTTTCCACTGTGATCATCAGAGCTCAGCCTGCTGGGTGGCTAAGATTAGAGGAATGAGCATTTAGTTCTTTATTTAGAGCATTCACTTATTGATTTATTTAGAGCATTTACTTAGTTAATTTAAGGTGCGTTTACTTTGGACAGATGCATAGAGGCCTCTCTCAGAAGCTTCTGGAAGTGGGGTGTAAAAGTCATCCTGTTCTCAAGTGTCTCTTACCCCCCTCCCAGCACATAAGTGCACATCTCTGCAGGACAGCCACAGCATTAGAGTCCTGCAAGAAAGGGGCTTTGGTAGAAGGCTCAGGATGGAGAGAGAAGGCTCTCACTTTCCTTGTACCGAATGTGCCCACAGCATCATGTGTTCCATCTATACGATGTGAATGGACTTCTACCCCAGTGATTTCTACGAGTTCAAGAACTGCCACATCCTGACACAACTCAAGCTCTATATGAGGCTCCACATGCCGGCTTTGGACCTGCTCTTCTAAACACATACTTTTTGACCAGCTGGAGGAATGTGCGACCAGTAAGACCAAGAAAAAGTAGAAGTCCTGGTGTGGGTGCCTCAGAGCCTGTGAGGAGGAAGCCCATGTGGTCTAGATATTGGTTGGCCCTTACTTCTACAGAGCATGGCAAAATGCCCTTTATGGGTGATGTCAGCCAGGTAATGTCTGTCCTCTGAAAGGACTCGGAATAAGCACTCATTAGAAAGACCCTACACCTCCTCAGAGTTCAGTCCAAACTCCAGTTCTACAGGTTCCTCCATTGGAGCCTCATGGAAGTTGAGTGACACTTCAACTTGCAGAGTCTACTCTGTCCACTCTGTATCTATTTCCATTCTTAGGTTTGGGGCATTGTGGAAGAGCTTATCCTGAACTCGGGATGAAAAACCCACCAATGGAGCTGGTGACTGATGGAGACAGAGAATCATCACTGCACTCCAGAAAGCATGGGCCTTCTGTAGAAATTACCAAACAGGTTTAGAGTCCTGTGGATATACCTTTTGCTCTGAACCCCATGTGTGACACAGTTGAACCTGTAGATACTATGCAGGAAAAAAATGGCAGCCAGATTTCCTTCCGTTTCCTTTCACACTCCACCCAGAGTCAGTCCATCTGAGTCAGAGTAACACTCCACTTATTGTGCAAGCTGAAGGGGCACACGCTGGGCTCATGGAAAATGTCCCCATGGGAAGCAGAAAGTGTACTCTCAATACTGGATTCATTGGAGGAAAATGAATCCATCCTCACAGAATATCCAGACCCATCCATCTCACTAAAAGAGACTCAATCTCCATTCGACAAACCAGAATCCATCCCCCTCTTAACTCAGGAAGGACATTCTGTTTCTCATGAGGAAGGAGACCCTTCTGAGGACTCTGAAGTAGAATTACTGTCTGAAGGCAACTTGGAGGCCAGTCTGGATTTAGAGCTTCCCTGTCCCCTTCCTAAAAAGACATCTCTTTATCTTGCTCTTATGATTCTTGTCAAGTATTCATTGTATTTACTTTGCTAACTATTAAACTCTCATTGTTAATATTATGGTGTGCAGTTCTTCAGTCCTTATTATACTGTGTTTTATTGTCCACTTAGAATGTGAGACCTCAGACACATAGGTCCTGGGTGGGCCAAAAACCAGACAGGTCTGGTCCCATAGAAGACAACCTTACTGGATATACAGGGAACTATGAAATGCATGGAATCACCAGGAATCCAGGCCAGGCCTCCATGGAAAGACAAGTCAGCTACCAAAGCTTAAGGACAGAGCAGATGCCTGGAAATGTGTTTTGTCAATTGGGAGAAGTGCCAGAGTAACTGTAATATTATGGGGGACTCTGTTCTGTGAGTTCAAGTCTGTTTATATATCCATTGTGCTTTGTACAAATATTTAAGAAAATTAAAACTCCACAATAGCATCAAAAATCTACTTTGGCTTTGAAAGTGGCCTAGTTGTAGAGACCTCGCCTAGTATACAAGAAGACCTTGATTCAATTCCTCGGCACTGCATACACAGAAAAAGCAGATGGGGCACTGAGCCTCAGGTGTCACAGTGACACCCTTGAACAAATGTGGCCAAGGACAGTTCCTGGTCCCTCAGTTCAAGCCCCAGGACTAGCCAAACAAGAAATCATACCATTTTCCACACATTTGGAAATAAATCTGTTTTTATCTAACCCTACTTCTTTTTTGCCAGTTCAGGGTGTGTGCCACCAAGCCAAACTACTGGCCCCCAACCTTACTATTTTTAATCATTTAATTTTTTTACATAATCATATTTCATGCTGTCTGTATTAATACCATAAACAGCATGCTTAGTGTAATAATGTTAAAGGTAAAACATAAGAAATTAATAATTAAAATTCCTTTTTATTAGTTTTATAGCATTACTACAATTTTATGAGAAAAATTACCTAGAATGTTTATTTTAGAGTTCAAGTAATCCATTTTGATAAATATATCAACCTACATCATTAATTTGAACACATTTTAATCTATTTCTTTCAGGAATGAAAATACATATATATTTGTTGTAAATGAAATTTATGACTTGGGGGGAAGGGAAAGAGAAAAGGGGGGAGGGGGTAACAGTGTTTACAAGAAATGTACTCATTACATATGTAACAGCAATCTCTATGTATATCACCTTCACAACAAATTTTTTGAAAAGTACAGTAAGTTTAAATGTCTACTTTGGGCAGAATTTTTTTTTGCCAGTACTGGGCTTAGACTCACGACCTGAGCACGATCCTTGTTTTTGTTTTTGTTTATTCTTAAGGCGCAAGTTCTATCACATGTGCCACAGCACCCCTTTTATCTTTTTTTATCTGTGTTGTACTGAGGAATTGAACTTGGGTCTTCATTCATGCTCGGCAAGAACTCTTCCACTAGGCTTAACTTATGGCCCCAGTGGGAAGGAAGTTTTCCATAAAATATGTAGGAAATATGTCCACTAAGGAAAAGCCATCAAAAAGAGAAGAAAAATTATATACTTAGATAACAACATGCCAGTATTATGGCAGATCTCTGTAATTCTAGCTTCAACAGTGGCCTATTTGGACCGGGAGTTGGCTGGCTGAAGTAAGTGCTATCCTTGAGCAAGCCCTAGGACAGTGCTCTGGCCATGAGTTGAAGCCATAGGACATGCAAAAAATAATAATTTAATGCCCGTGACTGGTGGCTCACCCTGGTAATCCTAGCTACCCTGGAGGATCGAGGTTCAAAGACGGACCAGGCATAAAAATCTGTGAGAATCTGATTTCCAAATAATCCAGAAAATTCAAAATGACAATGTGCTTCAAGTGGTAGAGCTCTTGCCTTGAGCTGAAGAGCTTAAGGTAAACATCCAGGCCCAGAGTTCAAGCCCCATGAGTGAAAAAAAGAAAAAGAAAAAGAAAGCCCTTATCTAAGGCTGGAGTGCACACTAGTGGTAGTTTGCTTGCCTAGTATGCAGAAAGCCCTGTGTTCAATTACTCTGTACCACTTACACCAAAAAAAAAAGCTGGAAATGATCTCAGAAGGTTGGGTTCTGAGGATCACTGTTCAAAGCCAGGCCAGACACTAAAGTCCATGAAACTGTTACTTCCTCTTAAGCACCAGAAAACCAGAAGTGACACTGTGGCTCAAGGTGTTTAAGGTTGTAGCCTTGACCTGAAGAGCCCAGGGACACTGCCCAGGTGCACAATTAAACTCTTACAACCAAAAGACAGAGAGACAGAGAGAGAGAGAGAGAGAGAGAGAGAGAGAGAGAGAGAGAGAGAGAGAGAGAGAGAGAGAGAGAGAAAGAGAGAGACAGAGAGAGACAGAGAGAGACAGAGAGAGAGACAGAGAGAGAGAGAGACAGACAGACAGACAGAGACAGACAGAGACAGACAGAGACAGAGAGACAGAGACAGAGACTCAAACAGTCAGGCACTGCTGGCTGAAGCGTGTAATTCTAGCTACTATGGAGGCTGAGATTGGAGGATCTTGGTTCAAAGCCCAAAGCCAGCCTGGACATATATGTTTGTGAGACTTACATCACCAATTAACTACCAGAAACCGAAAATGGAGCTGTAGAGGAAGAGCGCTAGCCTTGAGCTGAAGAGCTCAGGGACAGTGTCCAGGCCCAAAGTCCAAGCACCATGACGAATCAATAATAAAAAAGAGAAGATAGCTAATAGTAATGATGAATAATTTGGGCTGGGATTTTGGCCTAGTGGTAGAGTGCTTGCCTAGCATGCACGAAGTCCTGGGTTCAATTCCTCAATACCACATACATAGAAAAATGCTGGAAGTGGTGCTGAGGCTGAAGTGGTAGAGCCCTAGCCTTGAGAAAATATAAGGACAGTGCTCAGTCCCTGAGTTCAAGTCCAGGACTGGCCAAATCAAAAGTAGTAGAGCACTGGCATTGAACTGAAGATCTGAGGAACAGCCCAGGCACAGAGTTCAAGCACCGCAAACAACAACAACAAAATCTATGAAATGGCAGTGGTGGTTTTAAGCTAAGCAAAAATAGAGTAGAAACTGGTAAAATACATATTTGTGTGTAAGCAAAATAGCCAGACTTATGCATTAGAACAGGATAGCAACTTGAAAAAAAATTGTGTTTTCCATCTCACTAGGTCCTGTCTCTTAATTTATTCAAGTAAGTAAAATGCTGGGTTTTATAATCATTGCTCTGAATATTAGAAAATCATAATATCTCTCATTAACCAACAAAGACCAGGAACTGGGGCTTCGTTCAAATGACCGAGTATCAGGCAAGAGAAGAAAAAATTGAAGTAAGAATTTGAAGTTCTTGATCCAGAACCTGCATAGTAACAGAGCAGCAGCCTGGTGATGGTACATCACACCTATAATCTTAGCTACTCAGGAGGCTAAGATCTGAGAATCAAAGTTTAAAGCCAGCCAAAGTACCCAGTTAACTTCCAGAAAAACCAGAAGTGGCACTGTGGCTCACAGATTAAAGCACTAGCCTTGAGCTGAAGAGCTCAGGGACAGTGCCCAGGCCCAGAGTTCAAGCCCCACAATTGACAAAAATCAAACAAGCAAACAAACTCACAAAGAAGCCTGCAGACCACAGTGGTTCTGCTGAGTCTCTTCTCTATGGGGATCAGGAAACATTTCACTTTTTCTGTCTCTTCCCATCTCAACATTCATACTAAAATAAAACTGTGTTGAAAGTTTCAATTTATGAAAATGTTTTTCATGAAGCACCCTGAAATATTCATCGCTTATATCTCAATTGAAGATAGTTGATTTGGGGCTGCATTGGTAGAGTGCTAGCCTTGAGCAGAAAAGGTCAGGGATAGAGCTGAAGCACTCAGTTGAAGAACCAGTGCCAACACACAAAAGAAATTATGCACTTTATACATATTTTCTAATTTCTTAATGAATTTTTCAGTCTGTATAAATATAGGGCACATTCCTTGTTACTTAAGTAAGATTGCTCTTTTTTTTTCTTTTTGCCAGTCCTAGGGTTTGGACTCAGGGCCTAGACATTTTCGTTGGACTCGCTTCCCCAAGGTGAGTGCTCTGCCTCTTGAGACACAGCGCCACTTCTAGCTTTTTTCTGAGTATGCGGTACCGATGAATAGAACCTAGGTCTTCATGCATTCTAGGTGAGCACTCTAACATTAGGCTACATTCCCAGGCAGTGAGATTCCTCTTACCGTCCTTGTATGTTCACATAGTTTGATCTCACACACTGTAGGGCCCTGGTTGGCTTTGACCTGTGATCCTAAGCCCTGAGCCTCCTAAGTAGCTGAAATTAAGTTGTGAGCCAGCATGATGGCTTCCATTCTTTTTTCTACAAAAATATATGTAGTTATCTAAAATATATCTGTAGCTGAAAAAAATGAATCTCTCCCAAACAAATCTTCAAAGAAACAACCATCCTATTAAAAGGTGGGCTAAAGACTTAGAAGAGTATTCTCTGAAGAAAAAATTAAAATGGGCTTTAGACACATGAAGAAATGCTCCATATCTCTAGCAATAAGGGAAAGGAAAATCAAAACAACTTTGAGATTCCACCTGATTCCAGTCAGAATGGCCATTATCAAAAAATCTAATAAGAGATACTGGTGGGGAAGTGACCAGGGGGGATCACACCTACACTGTTGGTGTGAGTGTAAACTCGTTCAACCACTAGGGAAAGCAGTGTGGTGGTTCCTCAAAAGACTGAACATAGAGCTCCCCTATGATCCAGCAAATCCACTACTTGGCATCTACCCAATTGTCCAGAAAAAGGGGCATACTAAAGCCACTAGCACAATGATGCTCATTGCAGCACTATTTACCATAGCAAAGATATGAAACCAACCCAGATGCCACTCAGTAGATGACTGAATCAAGAAGATGTGGTACTTATACACAATGGAATGCTATGCTGCCATCAGAAGGAATGACATCGCCCCATTTGTAAGGAAATGGAAAGACTTGGAAAAATTCCTATTAAGTGAAGCAAGCCAGACCCAAAGAAACATAAGCTCAATGGTTTCCCTGATTTGTAATAATTAGTTCACATCTAGGACTCTCCTAGCAGAGGATTACAATAACTCAAAAACCTAGGTATATAAGGTCATATAGGATGAGACTAAATGAAAGGATCTCTAGGATATGGGAACAAGAGCTATATCTTGTGTCATCGTTGCTCTTAATCTTGTGTGATTTTTGTCCTTAATCTACTATGTTATTTCTCATCTCTTATTTTGCCCTTTGGTTAATGTCAGATTGTTACTGTATCTGATTTTTTCCCTGGCATATTGTATATATGTTTATTTGTTTATGTCAAATAGGAAAGGGAAGGGGGAAACAAGATGATTGGGAAAGGGAGGGGAGAGGGAACTGGGGACAAAAACATGTGGAGTGGAATAAATGTGTGAGAAGTAATGCAGTCCACTACCTGTAAATGTAATCGTAACCCCTCTATACATTACCCTGAAAATAAAAAAGAGACTATAAAAATATCTGTAGAAAATGAGGCTGGATGATGGAAACAACCAGATGCCCTACTACAAAAAATGTGATACACGCACACACACACACACACACAATGGAATGATACATTGCCAACCGACAAGATAAAATAATGGCATTCTCGGGGAAGTGGATGAAAAGGAAAAAAATCATATTAAGTGAAGTAAACCAAACTCAAAGGAACATAGGCCCAAGAGTCTCCCTCTTTTGTCAAATTCAGTAGAAACCTTGGGCTCTGCTACCAGTGATTTACAATAGAACAAAATATAGAGACATCGTGACAAATAGTATGACACTAAATGTAAGGACCTCCAAGATAAAGAAACAAAACTCATATAATGAGTGAATGTTGTCCTTAATGAACTATGTGATCTCTTATCTCTTTTGCTATCCCTTGGTTATATCATATTGTTACAACATTTCACCTTGTTTTCTGATATATTTCATATGTGCCTAATTGGTTATTTGAAATTGGATAGGGAAGGGGGGAAATGAACATGAGTGGGGGTAGGGGAAGGGAAATGGGGACCATATCATTACATGGGGTATCAAAGTTTGAGAAGTAATGCACCTTCTATCTGGTGAATATGATGTAACCCTTCTATAAATTACAATAAAAATAAATACATAAAAAGAAGATCTGCACAGAAAAAAATAATAATGGCCTTTTTGGGGTAGTGGATGAAATTAGAGTGAATCCTGTTGAGTGAGATAAGTCAAGACCAAGGAACAAAAGGTACATGGTATCCTTAATATATGGATATTAGTTTCAAACAGTAGTAGAGCGATGATTGAATAGTTGATACCCAAAGTTCTGGACATAATTTTGGAGATATAAACATAACTACATAGACATAAAAATCTAGGATAGACTATACACTCTATAGACATGTGTTTTATTATAGATTAATCTGTACCTATGACATACAAAGACTTAGCTTAATTTTTACTATATTCTAAAATTTATGTGCCAGTGATTGTATAGCGATTCCCTTCTTGAATATTTGTTGGTTAAACATGACATTTGAAATATGATGTAAAATTCAATGTTAATAAATTTTTTTAAAAAAAGAGGCTAGAGGTAAATACCAGTAATGTACTTGCTCTAAGTGGTACAGAAATTTTCTTAATGAATCAAGGGGTTTTATTACATCTTTATGCAATTATTTTAGTTCTGAGTGTTCTACACTCAATGATACTTCTGGAAAGATGATATAGCTGACTGTGTAGATGGTATGAACACATACTGGCCTAAACGTAGAATAAAGCATTGGTAAGTGGCTGTTAGCTGTCCAGATTCTACTGGAATATGTGGAATGAATTTATTAAGCACAATGCAGGCTCTTAGTCAGATCAGGATCAAGATTATGTGGTTCCAGGAGATGAATGAGGAAAGATCAGAAAAATCTACTAAGATATCCAGATATACTTTTGAAACTAAGGTATCTGGACTCCTTTTTTTTTTCTTTCTTGGTGGAAGCTTGAACTTTGGACCTGGGCAAGGTCTCTTAGTTCTTTTTCCTCAAGGCTAATGCTGTACCAGTTTTAGCCACAACTCCACTTAGTTTTTGTTTGGATAAGTGGAGAGAAGAATCTTACAGTTTTTTTTGTTTTCGTTTTTTTGCTTGCAAAGACTTTGAATCACCTTCTCCCTGGCTAGTAGAATGACAATTATGACCCTCCAGCGCCTGGCTAGTGATTTTTTGAAAATTGGACTTTCTTCCAAATCACGTAACTGGTTCCTAGCAAAGTTTTGAAGCCTGACTTAAATGTGACAGAATTTTGTCACTTGGAGACACTCTGTGCTGAACATTAGACATCTACCAGCTGAGTCACAGTGGCACTTCCAGTTTTTGTTTATGTGGTGCTGAGGAATGGAATCCAGGTTTTCATACATGCTAGGCAAGCTACATTTTCAGCCCAAGGTTTTATGTTTTGTTTTTTCAGTGTTGTTGCTTCTAAGGTACTGTATGATGTTCTTTCATTTTCTTTGCTTTTTACCTCTTTTCTTCTTTTTCCCTTTAGTTTTATTCTCTGTAGTCACTGTGTTGAATTCGGGTACCCTGTGTCTTGTACATAGGTTTATGTGATTTGGGGAATGGAGAGGGTATAATAAAATGGTAAAAAAAAAAAAACAAAGGAAAAAGGGTGAACCAATTGAACAGTGATACTTGGAAGACACTAAACAGAAATGAACTGAACAATCTGGGTGGAGAGGGGGCTGAGGTTAGGAAATCAGAGAAAAATGAGGGAGGGGATAACAATTTTCTTAAGAAATGTGTTCATTACTTATGTAACCGTATGCCAACTATATATTGACTTAACAAAAAAATTAACTTAAAAAAATAATTTAGCCGGGTATGGTGGCTTACACTTGTAAATGTAGCTACTGAAGAGGCTGGGATCCAAGGATAGCAGTTCAAAGTCAGCCTGGGCACTGAAGTCCATGTGACTCTTATCTCCAATTAACCACCAGAAACCCAGAAGTGGCCCTATGGCTCAAGGGATAGGGCAGTAGTCTTGAGCTGAAAAGCTCAGTGACAAGACCCAGGTGCAGAATTGCAGTCCCATGACTTGAATGATGAATGATACTAGCCAGGCTCAGTGCGCTCACACTTGGAATCCTATCTACACAGAATCAGGTTTGAATCCAGCCCAAACAAATTGCATGATATTCTGATTCACAGTTCATTACCAAAAATCTGGAAGTGGAGCTGTGGTCAAGTGGTAGAACACTAGCCTGAAGCAAAAAAAAACATTTAAGGACAGTTCCCTGGCCCTGGGTTCAAGTCCCAGGACTTGCATAAAACAAACAAAATGTGACGCTGAGTCCTCCATCATTTGGTGTTATAGTTCAATATTCTTGATATGCGTCTTAGAAATTAAGTCCCTAGCAAATACTCTGCCCTGAAGTTCTGCTTCATAGCTGATTCATAGAATTTCAGCATCATTACTATCACCTTCCAGTTAGCATAGCAGTCTACTACTGAAAATTTGAAGAAAACTTTTGAGTAATCCTAATAAATCTGTGTATCATCTGCACACAAATCAAATCAGCAGCAGCTATGTTCTACTATTATCTAAATGTATTTAATCCCTTCTTGAGTTAATGAGCCTTAAAGAGTAAAACATATGAAATAGTTATGAAACTAACAGTCACCATTCTTCTACCTAATATTGTAATATAAGTTTATAAATGCAAGGACTATTCTGAAGTGTGCAGAAGATAACTTCTAATTATAATATTCTCATGAAGTATAGTTTTTAATAAACATGTTGCTTGCTTTGGGAAAGCATGGGCAAGGAAAATGATATAGGTAAGTTCCCTATTTATCAGAAGTAAAATACTATTGGGTTTAGATCAACTTCATTCATTCCGTGCTGATGAAACAAATATTTGCAATTCCTGAGGCCAATCACTTCATTGTGATGCACAATCAGCCAGCTTAGATCAATCTTAAAAAAAAGGAAAGGAACAAATGAGAAGCAATTAAGGTTTCCAAAATGAACCAGGTGGTGGTGGCAGCTCACACTTGTAATTCTATCTACTCAAGGCCAGAAATCCAAGGATCTGGATTAAGTTTGTCTGGGATGAAAATATTCCTGTCTGAAACATCATCTCTGTTATCACAGCCCAGCTGATACACTCTGCCCAACAGGATCCAAACACCAAAGTCCATTTCCTATCTGAAATACTAGCAAACGTACTCACACATTATTTCCTCTTTGGGAGATAGTTGAAACATGTACCAGAAACATTTCCCTGGCTTCAGACTGGAAGTATAAATATATACTCACTAGAAGCCCATCTAGTAAATTACAGTCAATCATCTTTCCTCACATCTTCTTAGTTAAATTGAACAAAGAGTGTTTGGATCAGAAGCGATGTGTATGAGCATACAGGTTGTAAAACTATTGTAATCCTAGCTACTCAAGATAAGCTGAGACCTTAGGATTCCAGTTCAAAATCAGCTATGCAATAAATTCCATAAGATTTTTACCTCTAATTAACCAGGAAAAAACAGAGCGTTGAATTGTGCTTAAAATGCCACAGGCCTAAGATTTGCATAAAAGTGCTAATGGGTAGTATTCAGTATGCCCACTCTCTCCACTCCTTTTTAACATAGTCCTAGAAACCCTAGGCAGTGCAGTAAGGCAAGAAGCAAACATAAAGGGGATCCAAGTAGGGAAAGAAGAAATAAAACTATCCCTCTTTGCAGATGATATGATTCTGTATTTAAAGAATCCTATAGAGTCTACTCCCAAGCTCCTTGAGCTGATTCAAAGCTTTGGAAGGGTAGTAGGCCATAAAATCAACCCTCACAAATCAACTGCCTTCCTTTACGCCAATAGTGAGATGAACGAGGCAATAATCAGGAAAGAAACTCCTTTCAGAATAGCCTCAAAGAAAATAAAGTACCTAGGAATTAGCTTAACTAAGAATGTGAAGGACCATTTAGATAAAAAATTTAAAACCCTAAAAAGGAAATTAAAGCATAACTAAGGAAATGGAAAAACCTCCCATGCTCCTGGATTGGAAGAATCAACATTGTGAAAATGGCAATCTTGCCAAGGGCTATCTACAAATTCAGTGCAATCCCCATCAACATCCCAATGTCATTCTTTAAAGAAATAGAAGAGGCAATTCAAAATTTCATATGGAATAATGAAAGACCCCGTATAGCAAAAACACTTCATAGCAGAAAGAACAGCTCTGGAGGAATTTCAATTCCAAACTTTAGACTCTATTACAGAGCTATCATTCTCAAAACAGCTTGGTACGGGCACAAGAACAGGCCTGAAGTCCAATGGAATAGAACTGCGGACCCAGATATTAAACCACAGACCTATGGCCACCTAATCTTTGACAAGGGAGCCAAAAAATAGAATGGAAGAAAGATAGCCTCTTCAACAAGTTGTGCTGGCAGAACTGGTTAAGCACCAGCAGAACACTAAAGTTGGATCCTTCTTTGTCACCTTGCACTAGAATTAACTCCAAATGGATCAAAGACCTGGAGGTAAAAGCTGACACACTGAAAAGTTTACAGGAAGGAATAGGAGATACACTAGGCCTCCTTGGCACAGGTCGAAACTTTCTTAATAAGAACCAAGAATCACAACAAATCAGAGAAAGGCTGGATAAGTGGGACTGCATTAAACTGCAGAGCTTTTGTATGGCAACGGATATAGCTAGTAAACTAATCAGGAAGCCTACAGAGTGGGAGAAGATCTTCACCAACCAAACAACGGACAAAGGCCTCCTATCTAAAATATATCAACAACTCAGAAAATTGAATCACTCCAAAACTAACCTCCAAAGTAACACCCATCCCATTAAAAAATGGGCCAAAGACTTAAAGAGAGTCTTCTCTGAAGAAGAGACAAAAATGGCCTATAGACACATGAAGAAATGCTCCACATGTCAGGTCATAAAAAAATGCAAATCAAAACAACTCTAAGATTCCACCTCACTCCAGTTAGAATGGCCAGGATCAGGAAAACGAATGACAACAGATGCTGGAGGGGATGTGGCCAGGAGGGATCACTACTACACTGTTGGTGGGAGTGCAAACTCGTTCAACCACTATGGAAAGCAGTGTGGCAGTGCCTGAAAAGGCTAAACATAGAACTCCCCTATGACCCAGCAATTCCACTACTTGGCATTTACCCAACAATCCAGAAACAAGGGCATACTAAACCCACTAGCACAACAATGTTCATTCCAGCACTATTCACCATAGCAAAGATATGGAATCAACCCAGATGTCCCTCAGTTGATGAGTGGATCAACAAGTTGTGGTATTTGTACACAATGGAATTCTATGCTGCTGTCAGAAAGAATGACATCGCCCCATTTGTTAGGAAATGGAAAGACTTAGAAAAAATCATATTAAGTGAAGTAAGCCAGACTGAAAGGAACTTAGGCTCAGTGGTTACCCTCATTCGTCATAATCAGTAGAAACCTTGGGCTCTACTAGCAGAGATTTGCAATAGAGCAAAAGGCCATATATAAGGCCATATAATGTGAAGCTAATTGAAAGGACCTCCAGTGTATTGAAACAAAAGCCACATAATGAATGATTGTTGTCCTTAATGTACTATGTTGTCTCTCATCTCCTTTGCTGTCCCTTGGTTATCCCATATTGGTATAGTATCTCACTTTGTTATCTGATATATTGAATTTATTTGTATTTGGATATTTGAAATTTGATAGGGAAGGGGGGAAAACCAAGACGGGTGGGGGGTGTTGGGTTGGAGGGAAATGGGTACCAAGACATGTGAAATGGTATCAATGTACGTGAATTAATGCACCTTCTATCTGGCAAATATCATGTAACCCTTTACTAATTACAATAAAAAATTAAAAAAAAGAAAGTTGTAGTGTGTGGGGAGGATGATGGGGTCAAATACATTTCTTCTTAGAAATATACCTCATCTGGTTGCCCTGGATTTTCCTGGCCTTCTTCTTATAGAAAGGCCTGTTTTACTGGATTTTTGGCTTGGCAATGATCAACATGTACATCTTCGAGTAAGACATCCACAACTTCCATGCCTGAGACTCGAGTTTCCTGATCATTGGCAACAGCACAGCAACATCTTTCTTCCTCCTGAGCCACAGGCCAAGGGAGCTGGCTTGTGTTGGTTGTTAGTTACAGTGGCTTGGTTACCAGGGTTCCATATTCTGTTCCATTGTGAGGGAGGCAGGGTAACCTTTCAGGGCCCAATGACCAAAGATATTTGCTCACAGAAGAACTCCCCAAAGACATACTGGAGGATGAATCTCTCCTCCAATCTCACAATATACATGTGGATGTAGTAAACAGCACACCTTATTTGTCCAACACACAGGGCATCTTGCATATATTTTTGACGTCAATCTACTAGGATATTATTAGGTTTCTGTATCCTAATCAATTTTTTCCTGATGATTAGCTTTGCTGTCATGTGTAAAAAATGCAAGAGGGAAAAACACAGAAGAATTAGTGAAATTTTAAAAAAAGCATTACACACATAGATAAGTGTTCATTCTTTGAAGGACAAAGGATATTTTGACATGATGTTGATGACTTTATAATGACTATGTCAGGGTTGAGATTTTGGCATAGTGGTAGAGTGCTTGCCTAGCATCCATGAAGATCTGGGTTTGATTGCTCAGTATCACATAGATAGAAAATCTAGATGTGGCACTGTGGCTCAAGTGGCAGAGGACTAGACTTGAGAAAACCCGAGGACATTGCTCAGGCCCTGAATTCCAGCCCCAAGACTGGCAGAAAGATAAAAGAAAATAAAAATGCTTTTTACGAGCTAATTCACTCACAGCATTGGCTTCTGAAATCTTTGCTTCTGCATCTTGTGAAATACCCCTTTTCCTCAACATAGACAAGAAAAACAGATCCATCCCATGGTCCACTGTGAGGCCACTGGTTGGGCTAAGATCTAGTCGTGCAGCAACACATAAGTTTTATTCTAATACTTTCCAAACTTTGTACTCAAATATGCTACCTACTTACCAACTTAGGTCAGTTATCCTTATGCTATACCTTTTCTTCATGACTACAATATTCTTACCCTCCTACGTTAATCCTCTTGTACCTCCCCTGTCTCTCTCATTCTTTTTTTCTATCTCTGGACCTCTGCTCTACACTTGATGGCTGTTGAGCAATATTGTATATGTAGGTGGTTAATTATTCTCTAGGCTCAGAGGGACTTAAAGACAATAGAGATTGGATTGAGAGGCTTATTGTTTTGGGTATAAATCGCTTATCAGTGGTTGTATTAGACTGGTCTCTAAGTGCACAAAAAGAAAGAGTGATAATACCAATCAAAACAGGTGAACATCTAGTGTCTGCCAGCTACAGAGGTCTAGGTTGGTTATATCTGAAAAACTATAATCGTATTTAGTAGTAATCTTGCCCCCATTTTCAGATAGGCAGAACAAGAAACTCAAGAAAAATGTCAAATCAAGAAACAACATCCCCCAGCCAATGTAAACAGACAATGGAACAGTCACTGGCAAACCTAGAGTAGAGTCTTCCAAGTGCTACACAAATGCAATTGATAAACATCATTAATGGAAAATGTGAAAATATAAAGAAAGAGATAATGGAGGAAGCCATAGCTGAGCAAGAGGAAAGCATAAACAAGGTGATAAGTGAAAAAGAAGAAGCCTTAAAGGAGGCCATAATAAAGGTTTTTCAAAGAAAGATGGATGAATTCATAGAATACACAAATAAAAACGTGACCAAACTCCAGCAAATGAACAAAGAAAATAAAGCTGCTGAGCTAACCACTCAAAAGGAAATCAAGGAGATAAAGAAATCCATACATGATCTAAAACAAGAGATGCAAGGCATCAAAAATGAGCAATTAGAAGCAAGGGAGATGAAAAATAAAGCAGATAGCTTTGATAGCAGGTTAGACAATGCAGAGGAGAGAAATTCCAGGGCTGAAGATAATTTAGTTATTATAGAGAATGAACAGAAAATGAGACAATCCAAATCAAGGAAATATGAAAGAGTGCTTCAGGAGGTCCAAGATACAATTAGGAAGCCTAAATTAAGGCTAGTTGGTATTGAGGAGGGCATGGAGAAAGAGGTCAATGGTATTGGAAATATACTTCAGGGAATCATCTCAGAGAATTTACCAAATATCCAGAAGGGCCGGCCCATCCAGATACGAGAAGCTTTTAGAACCCCAAACAGACCTGACCAGAAAAGATCATCCCACCGCCACATTGTGATCCGAACTGGATCAATAGAAATGAAAGAAAAGATCCTAAAGGCAGCCAGGGAAAAGGGATCGGTAACTTATAAATTCAAACCAATCAGAATAACCCCAGATTTATCAGCAGAGACCATGCAAGCATGAAGTGACTGGAAGCATATATGTCATGCCCTTAAATCAAATAACTACCAACCAAGAATACCGTAGCCAGCTAAGCTCTCATTCATAACTGAGGGAACAATAAAAACATTCCATTCCAGGGAAAAGCTGCAACAATATGTCGAAACAAAACCAACACTACAGAGAATTCTCAAAGATGCTCTATACATAGAAAACCAAAATAAATGCAATAAAGGGAAAGAAATGGCACCTAAACAGCATACCATCTAAGGACCACATGAACTGTCAAGACACAGGCCCTACTAAAAGCTTTTAAAAATGGTAGGAACTAATAAATATCTCTCAATCCTAACTCTCAATATCAATGGAATTAACTCTCCAATTAAACGGCATAGGCTGTCTAGTTGGATAAAAAAGCAAGAGCCATCATTCTGCTGTCTTCAAGAGACACATCTTACCCAAAAATTATCATCTTTTGAAAGTGAGAGATTGGAATAAACTCTATCAAGCTAACTGCCCCCATAAACAGGCTGGAGTTGCCATCCTCATATCAGATACAATAGACTTCAAACTAAAATTAGTAAGAAAAGACAAAGAAGGTGACTACATACTACTAAAGGGATCTTTCCTCCAGGAAGACATAACGATCCTAAATATTTACACACCCTTTTGAAGATTCTCAAAAGATTGAAGATTCTGCCAGTGTAAGTTAGATTCCGGCATTGATATTAAATAATGCAATGAGTAGGGATTTATATTTGAAGTATCACTGTTGACAAAATCTAACACACATTTGCTTAGTATTTGCTTTTGATTTCCCAAGAAGTTCAGTACAAGCTAACATGTGTGGCTTATTGACTGGGAAAAATGATTCAGAATATGTGACTCATTTGAACAGGAGTCAGTGAAAAGATACAGAAGCAGGATATCCGTAATGTGATAATTTGTATCTTTTGCATATTTTGTGTTTGTTATTAATTCCATTTGTAGTGTACATTTCTAGGTAAAACCTTTTAAAATGTTTCCAAACAATTTGTTATTTCAACAGCAAAAAAACACATTTATATGCCTCATAAAATTCACAGAATCCAAATTTTTCCATATTATATTTTGTTTTTTGTTTTTTTTTTTTGGTGGGTCATAGATCTTGAAATCAGCCTGGGCACTATCACTGAGCTCTTCAGCTCCAGGCTACCACCTTACCCTGGAGCCAAGCCCCACTTCCCATTTTCTAAAGGTAAATTGGAGATAAGAGTCTCAGGTCTTTTTGTGCCAGGATGGCTTTAAACCTTGATCCTCAGATCTCAGCCTCCTGAGTAGCTAGGATTATAGAAGTGAGCCACTTCTCAGCTTTCTGGTTTTTTTTTAAAAAAGCCCTTTGGCTGGAACTCGCTCTGAGCACTGTCCTTCAGCTTTCCTCAAGCCTAGTGATCTTCTACTTGAGCCACAGCACTACTTCTGGTTTTTTCTGTGTATGTGGTACTTCGGAATTGGACCTTCGTCTTCATACAAGCACTCTACAACTATGCCAAACTCCCAGCCCCTCCACATTAGTTTTTATGATAGATCTTTCCATGCATCTAGGATGGCTAGAAATCCTTCTTGAGTTTCCCAAGATCAGGGAGTATAGGTGTGTCCCATCCTGTGTGGCTACATAACCATTGTTTAGGGTACAGTTCTCTCTTCATTCTACCCATCTAGAACAATTTTCATCTTCCATGTATAATCATTAAACATTCAGCTCCTGTTCCTCTCTACTCCATTCTCTGGAACCATCGTGCTTTTTGGCTCTAAGGGTTTGTTGATCCTTGGAAGCTCTGGAAGGGAAAACATACGCTAGCTCTTCCTTTATGACTGCTGTATTTTTAGTTTACTGTAATCAAGATTCATCTGTAATATATAGTAAAATGTTATTGCTTTTCAATGCATTGTTTTACATATTTCTATCTTTTGATTATTATGAATAGTTGTGAATGGATTCTCCACATATTTGTTCTAGTCTCTGCTTTCTCTTCCGTTAGGTACAAATCTAGAAATAGAAGTGTTGGACCATATTTCTATGTAATTCTATATTTAGTACTTTTTTAGCACTCTCCAAGCAATTTTTGATTGTTTTACATTCCTTGCAGAACTATTCCAAAGTTCTACTTCTTCTCACTACCTTCCCAGTAATAGTTAGACTTTGAAAGGTTTTTTTTGTATGCGTGTGTGTGTGTGTGTGTTTGTGTGTGTGTATGTGGATCTTTTTGTTTAAAACTATATTTATATTAACATATTTAAAGTAATGATTTCATTGTAATTTTAATTTTTCTCATGACTGTTAATATTGAACTTTTTTCTACTTTTTGAACTACTATTTCTATATATTCTTTTTAGAAAATCCTCTCCAATCTCCAATTTTTATCCCTTTTTTGTAGGGTAGTCTGGAAAGTCATGGGGCTTGAACCTTGGGCCGTGAGCTCTTTAGTTTAAGGCTATTGTCCTACCCTGAGTATTGCCCCTCAGTTCTTCTGCTCACAGCTCCCTACCCCTCTTCCCATTATATACAGAACAAAGGTCATCCTCAGTCTTTTTGAAAAAGTAAAACATACAGTAAATTTGTAGTATAAAACAGCAAGAAATAAATTTCTTGCCAGGTGCAGTGACTTCTACCTATAATCCTAGCTACTCAGATATCAGGCTGATATCTAAAGATTTGGTTCAAAGCCAGCCTGGGCATTAGAAAGTCTGTAAGACTCTCATGTACAGTTAACCACTAGAATATGGGAAATGGCACTGTGGCTTCATAGGTAGGGTGATAGCCTTGAGTTGAAGAGCTCAGGAACAGTGCCCAGGCCCAGAGTTCAAGCCTTACAAATCCCCAAGCCAAAAAAAAGAAAAAAAAGTTTCTTCCCCAAGTGATTATTATGCCAGACATAGAACATTAACATTCTGGGTGTACTTCACAGTATTATTACTTGATACCCTAAGATTTTGCAATATTCTCACAGTACCAGCATATGTCATCATATAATGTAGTTCTTTTTCAATGGAATAATTCCATTTATAACCTCAATCTACTCCCCCGACTTATTTTTGTCAATACCACAATTGCTCTACCATTACATGCCACAAGCCATTAAACATTTTATGGTGGGTAATTGGAAAGGAGTCACATGGAATTTTGTGCCAGGCTGGCTTTGAACCATGGTCCTCAGATCTCAGTCTCCTGAGTAGCTAGGATGACAGGCGTGAGCCACCAACACCTGGCTTGCCTTTTTCTTTTTTTGTGGGTCTTGGGACTTGAACTCTGGGCCTAGGCACCATCCATAAGCTTTTCAGGTCAATATTTCATGTAAGTCTAAACATTTAAGTAAAGGAATAAAATTCCAACAAAAAAAGAATACAATTCCACACATGGTGTGTTTATAACTCGGTGTTAATTACTTGATGAAAATGTGCCATTCCAGAAGCTGGTGTCATTTGATGATGTAGCTGTGGATTTCAGCTGGGAGGAGTGGCAGCATCTGGACAATGCTCAGAGGACCCTGTACAGAGATGTAATGCTGGAGACCTACAGCAACCTGGTGTACTTAGGTGAGCAAAAGTCAAATTCACTTGCAAGGCCAAGTGCCTTGTTATTTTGCAGATACGTGAATGTTTATCAAACTTTCAATACTGTTTAAATGAAATATTCCAGGCCCTGAGAAGTATCATTACTTTCTAAAGAAAAACTAAGGTAATTTTGTACTCATTCTTCAGGATACCTTCAGGATACTTTGATAACAGTTCTAAATTATGTTTCCTCTAATGGAGACGACATTCCAAACTTACACCGTAATTGTAAGTGGATAAACAATCCAGAATAGAATATATATCATTATTGGAAATAGGATCTACAAATCACTAAACAGTGAGTTTATAATGGAAACCTGGCACTAGGTGCAATGTTTCATGCCTGTAATCTTAAAATATTCAGGAGGAAGAAATCTAAGAATTCTAATTTGAAGCCAGCAATGGCATAAAAATTGCCATGAAACTCTATAACTCCAAGTAACACCTCAAAAATGTTAGTGGAGTGTCAAGAGTTTGACTTTGTGGTTGAGTGCTTGCCTAGCATGCATGAAGACCTATGCATGTAAGTGGAGCTGGGACTCAAACTGGTATTTTTCTAGCCTTGAGCAAGACAGCTAAGCTTATGCCATACAAAAAGAATCCAGAGCTGGGGAAAAGTCAACCATGGAGCCAGTGAGAAATGACAAAAAAGATTTAATAGATAACTTCTGAGTAGGATGTCTGTGAACTTAAAGAAATGATGACCCAGCATAAGAAATAATTCTCTACTGTTTCTAATTTACAGGCCCCTGTGTTCCCAAACCTGTATTAATTGACAAGCTAGAGCACTGTGCAGAACTCTGGATAGGAAATTCCTCTGACAAGAATATCACAGGTGAGTGAATGCATCTTCATATTGATGTTGGAGCCTGAGCCCCATTGGTAAGTTCATGTTGTGATGCACTGAGTAATAATATTCTTAGTTACCCTAAATCCTGTGTGGAACCTATGGAATTCTTTGTGAATGAATCAAGAATCATTTTATTTTCCCAATCCTATGCTTGTTCTCAGGGCCTGAGCATGGTCCTTGGGTTTTCTCAAGGCTAGCTCTCTACTTCTTGAGTCATAGCACCACTTCTTGCTTTTTCTTTGTATGTAGTACCAAGGAACTGAACCAGGTCTTTGTGCATGCTAGCCCAAACCCCTCCGGCACCAAGAATCATAGGGTGATATAATGAATTCTATGTGGCAGTAGAGTTAAAGTTAGATTTCTCTGTAGAAATCACTGTGAAACAAAATAAAATGAGAAAGCCATGAGCCCGTGGCTCATGCCTGTAATCCTAGCTGCTTAGGAGGCTGAGATCTGAGGATCAAGGTTCAAAGACTGACCTATCACAAAAACACCTCAGACTCTTCTCTCCAATGAACCAATAGAAAATGAGAAGTGGGGTTGAGGCTAAAGACATAGGGCAGTAGCCTTGAGCTGAAGAACTCAGGAAGAACAGCCAGGTCTAGAATTCAGGTCTCATGACTGCAAAACAAGAAAGAAAGAAAGAAAGAAAGAAAGAAAGAAAGAAAGAAAGAAAGAAAGAAAGAAAGAAAGAAAGAAAGAAAGAAAGAAGAAAGAGGGAAGAAAGAGGGAAGGAAGGAAAGGAAGAAAGAAAGAAAGAAAGAAAGAAAGAAAGAAAGAAAGAAAGAAAGAAAGAAAGAGAATAATATTTCATTTCTTTAAACCTAAGACTATAAATGATTGAGCAAACAAGGAACAAGTCAGGGCATTATTCTCTGATAAGAATAATATGTTTTTGCTGGTAGGAAGAGACTGGTATTCAGAACCAGACCTTTCCACCAGAAATTGAGCCTAGTGGTAGAGTGCTTGCCTAGCATGCACAAAGACACAGGTTTGATTCCTTATTACCACATACATAGAAAAAGCCAGAAGTAATGACTTCATTGGTAGGGTTCTAGTCTTGGGAAAACCCAAGGACAGTGGTTAGGTCCTAAGTTCAAACCCAGGAATGGAAGGAAAAAAAAACAACAAAGTTTCAATCAACGTAAGAAAATTAACTAGACAACGAGCTGGAGATTTTCTGGTCTTCCATGGTTCTGAGGGACAGGAGTGTTAGAAAAGGAATTTTTATAAGACTTCAAATGGAAAGAAACAAATTACAAAATTCCCACAAATACCTAAATTGAGACTTTAGTGAGAAGTTGTAACTGAAGGGATATATGTGTAAGTCCTTACTCTCAAGAATCGTTCTTGCTTGGATCAAAGGCAAACAGACATATAAACCAAACTTGTGGCCGCTGAATCTAGAAAAAATTCGTGTTCCTCACTTAATGGTTAATAAGCACACAGCATTGAAACTGGGTAAGGTAATCATATCTCCTACTCAGGACCTGAGACTCTTATCTGTAGTTAACTCTAGAAAACAGAAGTGGGGCTGTAGCTCAAGGATAGGGGGTATAGTCTTCTGCTGAAGCGTTCAGGGACAGGGCCGATACCTATGAACTACAAAAAAAAGAAAAGAAAGAAAAGAAAGTTTTACAAAGATGCAAAACAGCACAATATTTAGATTATTTCTCAAAAATAAAAGAAAGGCAGCTATTCCTCAATGTATAAACAAAACAGTATTTGAAAAAAAACAGCTGCAGGTATACTATAGGTAGTACTCAGCTTAAAACTGTAGCAATACATAGTTGTGTAATTTCAATAAATATTTCCTGTGATATAAAAAGAGAATAAAACACAGAAAAACATTATTGGTCATTGTAAAATATCATTTTCTTAATATGTTAGTGCGAAAAGCATATTTTTCTCACAAATCAATTTCCACTTTTATATTTTAAAATATCTAACACTTAGGATGGGAAAGTAAAGTCATTACCTTTACAGTAAGGAATATTTGTATCTCATGTATGTTTGTGTCTTTTTTTCTATGACTCATTTTAGATGTCCAGGTAATGGAAAATGTGTTCAAGACCTGCCAGGAAAGTCCACATGAATGTCTTTGTGAAGTAGCAGTTGCAAGTAGTATCGAAGTGAAGGAAAACGTGAGATTAGCAACAACTTTAAATTTGAGCTCTACACACAATCCAGAGCTGATTAGTAATAACAGTAACAACTTAGGGGTGAGGACTGAGGAGTTCATTAAGTGTCAGAACATGCTTCTGTCTCCTAAGCCTGATGAGATGCATGCTGCATATAGATCTCGTATGTCTCCTGTTCTTAAAAAATCCATCGGATATTCAGAGCATTTTATTCATGATTGTGACAGTCCAAAAGATCTGCAGTATCATAATTCTGTTCTCCCTGCCCAAGAAATTCTTCAGGGAGGGAGGAAAACTGCTAACTGTACTGTGTGATGAAAAATATTGTACTTAACACCGACCATCACTACACATCCGAAAATGTACACAGGAGAGACTCCTCATACATGTAGTGAATGTGAGAAATCTTTCAGTAATGAAATATGCCTTACAATACCTCAGAGCAAATATCCTGAGATATGTGATGCGTACATCAAGTGTGAAAATTAATTTCTGAGAAGTCAGACCTGACGCTCCAACCTCGATCTCCAAGAGAAGACAAACCTTATGAATATGAGGAACGTAATAAAATTTCTGCCCAGAATTCAGCTCTCAGCACACATCAGAGATCTCACACAGAAGAGAAATCTTATGAATGGGATAAATGTGGGAAGACTTTTAGACTGAAATCATACCTCACCTTGCACCAGAGAAGACACACAGAAGAGAAACCTTATGAATGTAACAAATGTGAAAAGTCTTTCACCCAAAAGATACACCTTCGAGTTCATCAAATAACACACACAGGAGAGAAATCTTATAAGTGTAATGAATGTGGAAAGTCTTTCCAAGGGAAGGGAAAACTTCGTGTTCATCAGAGAATACACACAGGAGTGAAACCTTATGAATGTAACCAATCTGTAAAGTCTTTCAGACAGAAATCTTCCCTCAAATTGCATCAAAGAACCCACACAGGAGAGAAACCTTATGTGTGCAACAAATGTGGAAAGACCTTCAAGTGGAAGTCATATCTTGATGGGCAAATAGAACACACACAGGAGAGAAAACTTATGCATGTAGTGAATGCGGAAAGTCTTTCAAATAGAAGGTAAAACTCCATGTTCATCAGAGAATATACTCAGGAGAAACACCTTATGAGTGTAACATATGTGGAAAGTCCTTCACACAGAAGCCAAACCTCAACATGCATAAGACAATTCAAACAGGAGAAAAACCTTATGAATGTAACCGATGTGGAATGTCTTTCAAATGGAAGTCTTCCCTCAAATTGCATCAGAGAACACACAGAGGAGAGAAACTGTATGAGTGCATCAAATGTGGTAAGACCTTCAGATGGAAGTCACATTACAGGAGGCATAACAGAATTCACACATATTAGAAACCTTAGGAATATAACCAAAGTTGAAAGTCTTTCGTGCAGTATTCAACCTTCAGGAAGCGTAAGAGAATTCACACATATGAGAAGCCTTAGCAATGTAATAAATAGGAAAGACTTTTTAGTCTGTGGAAGAAAACTCAGCTTGTGTCACAGAACCAACACAAGATCAAACCCTTAATGAATGTAGCAAATGTTCAGTCTTTTCCCCAGAAGGCACAAGTCAAGATTTATCACTAAACACCCACAGGATAGAATCCGATGAATAAAATGAAAGGGAAATTTTTTTGAAGAACTCATAGTTGAGTTTGCATGATACCACACAGACACAGGATAAAAATCGTATGAATATAAGAATATGAAAAAATCCATCATGAACGCATGACTAAGAATAAAATGCACATAGGAGAGAAAATCCTTATGAATATTACAAATGTGGAAAGTGTTTGACCTGGAAGGCATACTTCTGTGTTCATCACAAACCTGATTCCCATAGAAGAAAAGAAAACTAATGAATAGAACAAATGTGCAATGACTTTTAATCAGAAGTCAGTCTTCAGTACATTTCAGAACATACACAAAAGAGAAATTCTGAGTAATGAAAAACATTTAGCTATATATAGAATCTCTGTATATGGGAGCATTAGGGTAAGTCTTCTAAACAAAGTCAACCTTCAGCAAGCATTAAGAGCACTCACAGAAGAAATAATAGCATGTAGGAAAACCTTTGTCAGAAACCTCTAAAAGCTGCCTGTGTGGCTTAGTGGTAGAGTGCTAACCTATCAAGGATGAAGGCCTGGGTTAGATTCCTCAATACTACGTGAAAAGAGCAAGCCAGAAGCAGCACTGTGGTTCAAATGGTAGAGTGCTAACCTTGAGCAAAAGTAGCTCAGGCCCTGAGTTCAAGCCTACGGATTGGAGAGAGAGAGAGAGAGAGAGAGAGAGAGAGAGAGAGAGAGAGAGAGAGAGAGAGAGAGAGAGAGAGAGAGAGAGAGAGAGAGAGAGAGAGAAAGAGAGAGAGAGAGAGAGAGAAAATAGAGAGAAAGAGAGGGAAACAGCAACTTCTAAATTTTACAGAGATCGAGAAAGAGAGAGAGAAGGAGACAGAAACTAATTTCTAAACTTTACAGTCTTTCTATTTCCTTACAAATTCGTCTATGTCATTCTTTCTGACAGAAGCACAGAATTCCATTGTGTAAAAATACCATATATGATCTACTTTTCAACTGACGGGCATCTGGGTTAGTTCCATACCTTTGCTATAGTAAATAGTGCTGTGATAAAGGTTATTGTTCTAGTGAATTTAGTATATCCTATCTGTACGATTGGCAAGTAGTGAAATTGCTGGATCACAGGGGAGCTCTATGTTTAGTCTTTTTGGGATACTGCCATAGTGCTTTCCATAGTGGTTGAATGAGTTTGCAATCCCACCAGCAGTGTAGTAGTGATCCCTCCTGGCCACATCCCCTCCAGCATACGTTATTAGATTTCTGGATCTTGGCCATTCTAACTGGAGTGAGAAGGAAAAGGGAAAGAGGAACTGAAACTTTCTCTCCTTACAGATGACATGATTCTGTATTTAAAGAACCCTATAGACTCTACTCCGAAGCTGCTTCAGCTGATATAAAACTTTGGTAAGGTAGCAGGGTACAAAATTAAGCCTCAATGTCAACTGCCCTCCTATATGCCAACAAATGAGAGGAATGAGGCAAGAATCAGGATAGCAACTCATTTTGCTATCAAAGAAAATAAAATACCTAGGAATTAACTTAGAATGTAAAGCACGTTTTTGTTGGAACTATAAACCCTGGAGAAGGAAATTAACGCAGAACTGAGGAAATGCAAAAACCTATGCTCCTGCTTTGGAAGAAGTAATATTGTAAAAATGGCAATCTTGATAAGGACTATGTACAAATTCAGTGCAATATTCATCAATATTCCAATGTCATTCTTTAAAGAAACAGAAGAGGAAATCCAAAATTTCACTTGCAATAATAAAAGACCCCTTATAGTCTGTCTTCTTGCATGATACATAATGTTTAATCTCACCTTCTCCACCAAAATCTCACCTTTCTCATTGAGACATAGGTGGCCCTGTTTACTAGCAGCAAAGGCTCAAACGCGCAGTTTCAGGTGTCACCACTGCCTCTGTTACTGGGTAGATCCAACTCTGTCATCGATTCTGAGGTCTGCTCTGGGAGTCTTGGTCACAAGTTGTTCTGTGGCATCTGCTGCCAGCCTGTGCCTATTTGCTTCCTTTTCCTCCAGCAGCCTACAACAGGGAATGAAGTTCAGGCGCTGATGCTCTCCTTCATATGCAGGGCAGGATGAGCCCAACCCTCCCTCATCTTCCTCTTCCAATTTTTGGGAAAAAATGTGCTGGCAGAAGTCCTCAGGTTTGGGGCATGGCTGATTCACACTTTTAATCCAGGCTGGTCAGGAGGCTGAGATCTGAGTATGGAAGTTCCAAGTCACCTAGAACAGGAAAGTCTGATAGATTCTTACTACCAAAAATAAAAACAGCTGGGAATGGAGTTTGGGCTCAAGTGGTAAAGGGCTAGTCTTGAGTACAAATGCTTAGTGCCCAGGCCCTGAGTTCAGGCTCCAGCACTGCCAACAACCTCACTTTAGTGAGATTTTAGTTTTATCCATATAGGCACATCTCACTGGAATCTTTGCTGGTAGAGATAGTCTTCATAATTTTGTCTCAAGGTAAAGGTCCTCCTGGGGTAGTACACAAAAGGTGTCATGGAGAGAGGAGCCCCACTTGCTCCAGGTTTGGAGATGGCATAGGTCAAGCCAGCATGGAGTTGGCACATCAGTCTTTTTCCTAGCACCACCTACCAGTGAATGTCAAATGACATTGATTGTTGTGGGATTGTGTGATTGAAGTGCCCCATTAAGGGCAGTGTTAGCACATCCAAACTTGGATACCAGGAATGGTGAAATCTCAAAGCTAAGATTTCTGTTGGCTACAGAAATGCTGGTGTGTCTGTTATTCACTAAAAGTTCAGGTGCAAAGATTCTGAAGCTTGATGCCATGTGTTTATTCCATTTAGTAAAATTATTTTAATGCACTGTATAAGTTAAAACATTTGATAAGGGTCAGGGGTAGTGAAAACATTGTTCTTGAATTCAGGTGTCTGGCAGGGTAATGGGGGGGTGTTGGTGGCTGGGACTATGAAGCTGGAGCTGCTATCAAACCATGGATCATGTTCCTCTTTGTCTGGGAGAAATGACTCCAAAGATGAAATTTGAATGGTGAGGAAAAGATGATGAAATGCTCAGGAAATTTCTCCTAAACAAATGCTCATGTGGAAGTGGGATGGAGGCTGGGCATATCTGAGGCAGAGCTTAAGGGGGCTTCTCCTGGCGTTGAGAACGTTCCTTGCGACTTCAGGCATGCAGCAGGGTGTTTTAGATGGCCATTGTGAGATGGATGGAATAAGACTGGAGACAAGATGAATGCTGGGATCCTGCAATTCTCTTGCATGAGTGGCTGGTGGCTCACCTGAAAGAACTAATTATGTCTAAAAAAGAAATCAGGAATTTGTTTTGATTAGATAATACCTGTAATCCTAGGCATATTCAGGATCCTGATCTTAGCATTGTGGTTTAAAACCAACCCAGCAAAGGGAAAAATGCATGAGACTCTTACTCTCAGTTCAGAACAAGTACAAAGATTGAAGTAGAGCTGTGGCTCAAGAGCTTGAGTGCTACCTTGAGCAAAGAAAAGCTAAGAAAAAGCTCCAGGTCTTGAGTTCAATGCCAGGAATGAAAGAAGGAAGGTTAAAAAAGGGAAGTATGTGAGGAAGGGAAATATATAAATGAAAGAGAGAAGGAACTAGAAATTTAAAACTAGAGAATATTTAAAAGTAATCAGTCCTTCTAAGAAAAGTGTTGGAGTATGGGTTCTATATGTGGTGAACAGGAAGCCCAGCAGTGACTTGTTAACCAAAGAGTCACCATGATGAGCAAAGGATAGAAATCTGCATGAGCCTCTTAGCGGATGGAGTCACAGAAGAGAAACTCAGCTCCCATCCCATAGTTAGAAGTATATAGAGGTGGGGAAGCTGACATCACCTTGATGTCATTGTGTCCATGGAGACTGGAAGCCATGGCTCTGTGAAAGCACAATGTTCTGGTTACTGAGCTGAGAGGCTGAGGAGAGCCAAGTCCTGGCCATGAAGAAATCAGGGTGGCAGCAGAGCAACTCTGCTGCAGTGTGTGCCTGCTTGGCTGTTCTTATTCTGTGGTGGATCAGGCCGGAGCGGGTGATAGTAACTGTTTGTGGTCACAAGCCCTTCACCAAGAACTTCCTGTGGGATCCTCATAAGCTACAGGGTGGCTGGTGGTGGGATGTGTGTGGGGTGGAAGTGACAGAGGGATGGACGCATGGCAAGGTGGGTGAAGAGATGAGATGAATGATGAGAGCCCAGTTCATTGGTTTCCAAGGTTAATGTGTGGGAGGTAGAGAGGCATGATGGAGGAAAGATGGAGGCAGGGGAAGGTGGTGACAGAGTGAGGCCAACTGTAGTGCCAGCCTGGCCATCAGCTGAAGCCCATAGGCAGCTTCCTGATCCCTCACTTTGTCCTGCTCCTTGTGGAGGGAATGTCACGTGTACCCAGAGCTAGGGGTGGGGCAATGTTAGTAGCACCTGGAGAACCATTGGTCTCTACCTGGGTGAGGGGTGGTTATGGCTCCCATGCTGGGTGGCCTGATAGCTATGGAACAGATCTCTCCTTAGCTACCACATTCAGTGGCTGCTCTCCATCTAGGGTTAGGGCACCTGCTCAGCCATCAGGACACCCCATGCCAGGACAGAGGCCTACAATTCAGATGGCAGCACAGGGGTGAAGATGATCTCACCGAAGTCCTAGTTACATGGCTGTCCCTGCATGCAGGACAGGATGAGCTGGGGGAAGATGTTCTCTGTGTTTTTCCACAGCCTATCCCGGCCTATTCTTGTGTCTGATTAGACCCAGAGAATACCAGGTTCCCTCTCATAGTCCTGGTTCTTTTTCTTTTACAGTCATGAGGCTTGAACTCAGGTCCTGGGTACTGTCCCTGAGCTCTTTTGTTCAAGGTTGATGCTCTACCATTTGAACCATAGTGCCATTTCCAGCTTTTCCTTTTCATGTGGATCTCTGATATCTCCAGTGCTGTGCCTGCAGGGAGGCACTCACCCCACAGACAGAGCCACCTCTGCCGTGACTGTGACTGCCCACAACCCTCACACCACTCCTTGCACACCCCTCGATTCCAGTTTTAGCTCCTCTTGGACTGGGTGTCCAGCCTACCCCTTCCTACACTCACAAAGGGTCTACAATTGTCTTCCCAGGGTCCTTTCTTCTGCCAGCCAGAGTACAGACTGTGCACATCTTGACGATCACAGAGCTCAAAGCCAAATGCTGAGATGCAGAAGGGGGTGACCCAGTAGCTGCACAGGGCCCATGGATCATCCTGTGCATCCCCGGCCTGTGACTTCCCCCACCCCCTTGGCAGGGAAGCTCCATGCCCACATCCTGATCCCTGGTCCCCTCCAATTCCATTCTCCCTTGGATTTTGCAGACTGTCTACCATCAGGATCTAAAATTCTATTCATCACTTTATGTCCTTATCACTGATTTGCTACTTTGGCAGGATCTCCCCGTGCCTGGAGTGTGGGCATGTCATGTACTCTTTGTGGAGAAGTTGCCCCAGGAGAAGAAATATGCACTTCATGTTAGTGTTGGACAGGGCAGGAGGGCTCCCTAGGATCAGAAGCCACAGGAGGGGTGCAGATGGGGGAATGCTAGGGGCCCCAGGGGACAGTGGGAGTTAGGGCACAGTTGGTTCCTTCAGCAGGGTTGACACCGCTTCACAAACCCAACAGAATGAGGTTCACATTACAGATATCAGAGACAGTGCAGATTGCCAATGGGCGCAGGGGTCACTCTCACCCCCAGAAGCTGGCTTCATGCTGGGATGCACGCAGAGATGGTTTCAAGATCAGATAATGAGGATGTTGCAGGGTGTAACCATTCTTTTCAGATGGCTCTCTACCTCTCTTGAGCTTCATCTCTATCTTTGGCTTTTTCTTGGCAGTTAACTGGAAATGAGAGTTTCATGGACTTTCCTTTCTGGACTGGCTTCAAACAGAAGCTATGCACAGTTTTCAAACCATACCCCACTGATAAAGGGAAGCTTGATCTGGTGCTTAACTGGGTTGCACTTTGGCTCTGTTTGCTATGCCTCACGGGAGGGGGCTCATCATTTGTAGACTAAGATCTCATGACCTTCAAAGCCAAATGCTACCTGAAAGTTCAGGGTCCCAGCCTATGTGGTGGGCCTGGGTGAATACATTCTCTGTTATGCTGGGTCATCAACCCATGTTTTAAGCTGGAAGTAGGCAGTGCCACATTTGAGAAGAACATCTGCCAGAGATTGTCACCTCATGAAAGCAGATTCTAAATTTGTATTCCATTTCCTGTGGTGGAGAAATCCCCTCCAAGTTAGACAGGCTCACATCCACCTGCAGGTCACACTCCTAATGCACCCTTGAGTGTCCTCATGGTATTGGGATCTAAGATTGTAGTCCATGAATTAGCTGGACAAGTGATGACAAACGTGTTGTGGATTAATATGAGAACAATTTAAGAAGCCCTGGAGGAGCATCAACCTGACCCTCTGTGGTGGTATAAATTTGATAGGATGTTCCAGACTGAGAAACAATCACATGGCTTTGTGTTTGGCATCCAGACAAGTGAGTGCATGTCTTAGCTGTCAGCCAATACAGAGAGGACATGAATAAGTGGGTGGAAAGCATCTGTCAGACCCCTGTCTGGGGGCAGATGGAGAGAACATACGAAGGTAGATACCATGGCTGTGGTGGGGCCAAAGAAAGGGTAAAAGAGGCAAAGGAACCAGGTACTGGTAGCTCAAGACTGTCATCCTAGCTACTCAGGAGTTTTAGATCAGAGGATCACAATTCAAAGCCAGCCCAGGACAGAAACTCCACGAGACTCTTATCTGCAATAAACTACTGAATGCAAGAAGCTCAAGCTCAGTGACAGCATCCAGGCCTAGCGTTCAAAACCCAGGACTGGCAAAAAAAGTATCAAAGGACAAGAAGCTGGCCAAAAGTTAGAGGGACTCTATCTTGACAAACAATACAATGGTAAGTTGCACTCAGAAGACTTGCACAAAATCTGGAAATGCCTGAGACCTATCTATGTATGTTTCCTGTTTGTCTAAATACATATTTTTATGCATTTATATATTAGTATAGAGAGACAGATCAGTACATATGACTATACATATATACATAGCCAGACACTTATGGGTGGGTGGTATACTCTGTGAGAGTTTGTGTTTGTGTTTTGTGGATGGCTATCTCTGTTTAAGAAAGATAGAAAATATGTAAATATCTTTAAAAACACTTGATAAAATATAGAGAGACATAAGCTCTTGAGGGAATCTGAAATGACAAGATTATTCACAGTCAAGTTTATCCTTATGGATTCCTCAGCAAGTTTTAATTTTGTTCATTATTTTCTTTCTTTTTTTGAACCAGTGCTAAGGATTTCTCTCAGGGACCAGCTGCTGCCAATTACTAATTTTCTCATGGCTTGTACAAGAGGAACTGAGCCACAGTTCCACTTTTGCCTTATTTATTCGTGCTTAACTGAAGATAAAGATTTCTATCAGTGACTTTCTTTCAGGGGCTGGATTCTAACGAGGATCCCCAGACCTCAGCCTTCTCTATAGCTACAATTAGCAATATGAGAACCCAGCACTGGGTTCCAATACACAGTGCAAGAAATTGAGTGTATCTCTCAACTCCAATTACCTATAATAAACTAGAAGTGAAAGACCAATACCTTTGAGGAAAAGATGCTAAGGGTTATCACACAGGCCCTATGAGTAAGCCCTAAACCTTGTAAACATGTGTGCATGCACACATTGGCAGATACACACACAAATGCACACACACAATATGTCAGGCAATATTGTATTTTGAATTAATATCCAAAGATTGGACAACAGGATAGCAAGGAATAAAATCTGATTTTCTTGTCTACATTGAGGGAAAGGGATAAATCACAAGATGCAGAAGCGAAGAATTCAGAGGCAAATGCTGTGAGTAAATAACTTGTAAAAAGCACGTTTCTTTTCTTTTCTTTTGTTTTTTTTCTGCCATTCCTGGGGCTTGAACTCAGGGCCTGAGCATTGCTCTTGGCTTTTCCCAAGTTTAGCCCTCTGCCACTTGAGCCACATTGCCATATGGATTTTTATATCTGTGTGATACTAAGGACTCAAACCTAGATCTTCATGGATGCTCGGCAAGCACTCTAACACTGGGCCAAAGTCTAAACCCTGATAACGTATTTATCAATAGTCATCATCATCATATCAAAATATCCTTTCTCCTACAAAGAATGAACACTTATCTATGTCTGTAAGACTTTTTTTATGTCACCAATGCTTCTGTGATTTTCCCACTTGCATTTTTACAGATGACAGCACAGATATTCCTAGTAGATTGAAGTGAAAAATATGTGCAAGATGGCCTGGGTGTTTCATCTATTTGTAGAGTGCTTGGCTACCACATAAAAAGACTCCGGTTTGATTCTGCAGTACCATATACATAGAAAACGCTGGAAGTGGTGCTGTGGCTTGGTGGGACAGCTATAGCCGAAAGAAAGCCTAAGAACAAAGATCAGGTTCTGAGGTCAAGTCATAGGACTAGCAAACAATGTGCAAGAGGCAAAATGCAAGCTGAGAAGGCACTGTGAAGCAAAATGTCTTGTGAAGGGTAAGGGGAATAGTGACAGTTAAGTTTGGATCTTACATAAGAAAGGCTCCTTGAGCCTGAGACCAGGCTAGCACTTACGCATAGTTAATGACTTGGGATTTGAACAAAAAGGTGTGCTGTTTACTACATCCATATGTGAGGTGGGAAGGGAGATTCAGCCTCCAGTATGTCTTTGGGGAGATCTTCTGTGACCGAGGAGCTTTGGTCATTGGGCCTTGAAAGGTGACCCTACCTCCCTCATAATGGAACAGAATATGGAACACTGGTAACCAAGCCACTGTATGTGACAACCAGCTCAAGCCAGCTCCCTTGGCCTGTGGCTCAGGAACCAGAAAGATGTTGCTGTGCTGTTGCCAAAGGTCAGGAGTCTCGCATCTCAGGCATGAGAGATATGGATGTCTCACTTGAAGAAGTAGATGCTGGATCAGTGCCAAGCCAAAATTCCAGTATATCAGGCATTTCTCTAGGAAGAAAGCCAGGAAACTCCAGGGCAACTCAGATGAGGTATATTGAGAGGAAACCTATTTGAACCCATCATCCTGCCCACACACTACAACCTTCTTGTGTGCTTTCAAGTGACTATACTGAGATTAGAGTGTGTCATTTCCAATCTACTCTATTCCAATTCCTCAGTGTGAAGTGTGGTCCCATTCCTACGTTTGAAATATCCACTGTTTTGCCAACATAGTGTGATGGTAAGTCAGCTCAGACTCTGAATGAGCCTTGTAACCTATGGATCCTGGAGGAAGGCATGTTGGAGATGCTGCTGACAAAGCTGATCCCTGCCTACCAGAAAGGTGATCTCTTTTATGTGGGAAACTTCCTGCACAATTTCAAATAGTGGAGGACAATGTAGTAGTTGCTGGAAATTCTCTTGAAAAAGTGAGTGTTCCCCCTCCACACCCAGGTTTGATCACCCTTCCTGGCCAAGTCTTGGAATACTTGGCTCCTCTCTGAGCCTGTTTGGTTCACTGCGGTGTTCACAGGGGAGCTAAGCATGATACAAGTGCACAAACTACTTTATTATGACTGGGACACCATGCCATTTCATTTCCCTCACAAGCTACTGGAGTCTCAACAGTGTGCTTACTGAGAAGTTGGATTTCAGGCATGAGTAAGTGGCTCCCAACTGCAGGCCTCACCTAGGTGACATTCTAGAAAATCCCATTTCCCAGTAAGAAATGAGGTGTCAGTACTAATGGCGGAGGCCTGTGAAATACTGGAGTCAGAGGAAAAGCTGGGGGCTGAATCACTTTTGAGCCATCAGGGAGGGATTGTGATAGATTTGCCTGTTAGAACCTGAAAGCATTTACATTTTGGTGTGTGGTCCAGTGCTGCCACTTGAACCTGAACCCAGGTCTAAATGCCATCCCTTTGGTGTTCAAAAATTAGCACTGTACCATTTGAGTCATAGGTCAAGTTCTGGCTTTTTGCTGCCTAATTGAAGACAAGTGCCTTTAGACTTTTACTGACTAGACTGGCTTTCCACTGTGATCTTCAGAGCTCAGCCTGCTGGGTGGCTAAGATTAGAGGAATGATCATTTAGTTCTTTATTTAGAGCATTCACTTATTGATTTATTTAGAGCATTTACTTAGTTAATTTAAGGTGCGTTTACTTTGGACAGATGCATAGAGGCCTCTCTCAGAAGCTTCTGGAAGTGGGGTGTAAAAGTCATCCTGTTCTCGAGTGTCTCTTACCCCCCTCCCAGCACATTAGTGCACATCTCTGCAGGACAGCCACAGCATTAGAGTCCTGCAAGAAAGGGGCTTTGGTAGAAGGCTCAGGATAGAGAGAGAAGGCTCTCACTTTCCTTGTACCAAATGTGCCCACAGCATCATGTGTTTCATCTATATGATGTGAATGGACTTCTACCCCAGTGATTTCTCTGAGTTCAAGAACTGCCGCACCCTGACACAACTCAAGCTCTATATGAGGCTCCACATGCCGGCTTTGGACCTGCTCTTCTAAACACATACTTTTTGACCAGCTGGAGGAATGTGCGATCAGTAAGACCCAGAAAAAGTAGAAGTACTGGTGTGGGTGCCTCAGAGCCTGTGAGTAGGAAGCCCATGTGGTCTAGATATTGGTTGGCCCTTACTTCTACAGAGCTTGGCAAAATGCCCTTTATGGGTGGTATCAGCCAGGTAATGTCTGTCCTCTGAAAGGACTCGGGAATAAGCACTCATTAGAAAGACCCTACACGTCCTCAGTGTTCAGTCCAAACTCCAGTTCTACAGGTTCCTCCATTAGATCCTCATGGAAGTTGAGTGACACTTCAACTTGCAGAGTCCACTCTGTCCACTCTGTACCTATTTCCATTCTTAGGTTTGGGTCATCGTGGAAGAGCTTATCCTGAACTCCGGATGAAAAACCCACCAATGGAGCTGGTGACTGATGGAGACTGAGAATCATCACTGCACTCCAGAAAGCATGGGCCTTCTGTAGAAATTACCAAACAGGTTTAGAGTCCTGTGGATATACCGTTTGCTCTGAACCCCATGTGTGACACAGTTGAACCTGCAGATACTATGGAGGCAGAAAAAGAGCAGCCAGATTTCCTTCCGTTTCGTTTCACACTCCACCCAGAGTCAGTCCATCTGAGTAAGAGTAACACTCCACTTATTGTGCAAGCTGAAGGGGCACACGCTGGGCTCATGGAAAATGTCCCCATGGGAAGCAGAAAGTGTACTCTCAATACTGGATTCATTGGAGGAAAATGAATCCATCCTCACAGATTATCCAGACCCATCCATCTCACTAAAAGAGACTCAATCTCCATTCGACAAACCAGAATCCATCCCCCTCTTAACTCAGGAAGGACATTCTGTTTCTCATGAGGAAGGAGACACTTCTGAGGACTCTGAAGTAGAATTACTGTCTGAAGGCAACTTGGAGGCCAGTCTGGATTTAGAGCTTCCCTGTCCCCTTCTTAAAAGACATCTCTTTATCTTGCTCTCATGATTCTTGTCAAGTATTCATTGTATTTACTTTGCTAAACATAAGAAATTAATAACTAAAATTTCTTTTTTATTAGTTTTATAGCATTACTACAATTTTATGAGAAAAATTACCTAGAATGTTTATTTTAGAGTTCAAGTAATCCATTTTGATAAATATATCAACCTACATCATTTATTTGATCACATTTTAAACTATTTTTTTTAGGAATGAAAATACATATATATTTGTTGTTAATGAAATTTATGACTTGGGCGGAAGGGAAAGAGAAAAGGGGGGAGGGGGTAACAGTGTTTACAAGAAATGTACTCATTATATATGTAACAGCAATCTCTTTGTATATCACCTTGACAACAAATTTTTTGAAAAGTACAATAAGTTTAAATGTCTACTTTGGGCAGAATTTTTTTTGCCAGTACTGTGCTTAGACTCAGGACCTGAGCACGATCCTTGTTTTTGTTTTTGTTTATTCTTAAGGCGCAAGTTCTATCACATGTGCCACAGCACCACTTTTATCTTTTTTTATCTATGTTGTGCTGAGGAATTGAACTTGGGTCTTCATTCATGCTCGGCAAGAACTCTTCCACTAGGCTTAATTTATGGCCCCATTGGGAAGGAAGTTTTCCATAAAATATGTAGAAAATATGTCCACTAAGGAAAAGCCATCAAAAATAGAAGAAAAATTATATACTTAGATAACGACATGCCAGTATTATGGCAGATCTCTGTAATTCTAGCTTCAAGAGTGGCCTATTTGGACCGGGAGTTGGCTGGCTGAAGTAAAGTGCTATCCTTGAGCAAGCCCTAGGACAGTGCTCTGGCCATGAGTTGAAGCCATAGGACATGCAAAAAATAATAATTTAATGCCCGTGACTGGTGGCTCACCATGGTAACCCTAGCTACCCTGGAGGATCGAGGTTCAAAGACGGACCAGGCATAAAAAACTGTGAGAATCTTATTTCCAAATAATCCAGAAAATTCAAAATGACAAAGTGCCTCAAGTGGTAGAGCTCTTGCCTTGAGCTGAAGAGCTTAAGGTAAACATCCAGGCCCAGAGTTCAAGCCCCATGAGTGAAAAAAAGAAAAAGAAAAAGAAAGCCCTTATCTAAGGCTGGAGTGCACACTAGTGGTAGTTTGCTTGCCTAGTATGCAGAAAGCCCTGTGTTCAATTACTCTGTACCACTTACACCAAAAAAAGCTGGAAATGATCTCAGAAGGTTGGGTTGTGAGGATCACAGTTCAAAGCCAGGCCAGACACTAAAGTCCATGAAACTGTTACTTCCACTTAATCACCAGAAAACCAGAAGTGACAATGTGGCTCAAGGTGTTTAAGGTTGTAGCCTTGAGCTGAAGAGCCCAGGGACACTGAACAGGTGCACAATTAAAGTCTTACAACCAAAAGAGAGAGAGAGAGAGAGAGAGAGAGAGAGAGAGAGAGAGAGAGAGAGAGAGAGAGAGAGAGAGACAGAGAGAGAGAGAGAGACTGAGAGAGAGACAGAGAGAGACAGAGACACAGAGAGACAGAGAGACAGAGAGAGAGACAGAGAGAGAGAGACAGACAGGCACACAGACAGAGACAGACAGAGACAGAGAGACAGAGACAGAGACATCAAACAGTCAGGTACTGCTGGCTGAAGCGTGTAATTCTAGCTACTATGGAGGCTGAGATTGGAGGATCTTGGTTCAAAGCCCAAAGCCAGCTGGACACATATATTTGTGAGACTTACATCACCAATTAACTACCAGAAATCAAAAATGAAGCTGTAGAGGAAGAGCTCTAGCCTTTAGCTGAAGAGCTCAGGGACAGTGTCCAGGCCCAAAGTCCAAGCACCATGATGAATCAATAATAAAAAAAGAAGATAGCTAATAGTAATGATGAATAATTTTGGTCTGGGAGTTTGGCCTAGTGGTAGAGTGCTTGCCTAGCATGCACGAAGACCTCGGTTCAATTCCTCAATACCACATACATAGAAAAATGCTGGAAGTGGTGCTGAGGCTGAAGTGGTAGAGCCCTAGCCTTGAGAAAATATAAGGACAGTGCTCAGTCCCTGAGTTCAAGTCCAGGACTGGCCAAATCAATAGTAGTAGAGCACTGGCATTGAACTGAAGATCTGAGGAACAGCCCAGGCACAGAGTTCAAGCACCGCAAACAACAACAACAAAATCTATGAAATGGCAGTGGTGGTTTTAAGCTAGGCAAAAATAGAGTAGAAACTGGTAAAATACATATTTGTGTGTAAGCAAAATAGCCAGACTTATGCATTAGAACAGGATAGCAACTTGAAAAAAAATTGTGTTTTCCATCTCACTAGGTCCTGTCTCTTAACTTATTCAAGTAAGTAAAATGCTGGGTTTTTTAATCATTGCTCTGAATATTAGAAAATCAGAATATCTCTCATTAACCAACAAAGACCAGGAACTGGGGCTTCGTTCAAATGGCAGAGTATCAGGCAAGAGAAGAAAAAATTGAAGTAAGAACTTGAAGTTCTTGTTCCAGAACCTGCATAATAACAGAGCAGCAGCCTGGTGATGGTACCTCACACCTATAATCTTAGCTACTCAGGAGGCTAAGATCTGAGAATCAAAGTTTAAAGCCAGCCAAAGTACCCAGTTAACTGCCAGAAAAACCAGAAGTGGCACTGTGGCTCACAGGTTAAAGCACTAGCCTTGAGCTGAAGAGCTCAGGGACAGTGCCCAGGCCCAGAGTTCAAGCCCCACAATTGACAAAAATCAAACAAGCAAACAAAACTCACAAAGAAGCCTGCAGACCACAGTGGTTCTGCTGAGTCTCTTCTCTATGGGGATCAGGAAACATTTTACTTTTTCTGTCTCTTCCCATCTCAACATTCATACTCAAATAAGACTGCGCTGAAAGTTTCAATTTATAAAAATGTTTTTCATGAAGCACCCTGAAATATTCACCGCTTATATCTCAATTGAAGGTAGTTGATTTGGGGCTGCATTGATAGAGTGCTAGCCTTGAGCAGAAAAGGTCAGGGATAGAGCTGAAGCACTCAGTTGAAGACCCAGTGCTAACACACAAAAGAAATTATGCACTTTATAGATATTTTCTAATTTCTTAATGAATTTTTCAGTCTGTATAAATATAGGGTACAATCTTAGAGTTGTTTTGATTTGCATTTCTTTTATGACCAGAGATGTTGAGCATTTCTTCATGTGTCTATAGGCCATTTTTGTTTCTTCTTCAGAGAATACTCTCTTTAAGTCTTTGGCCCATTTTTTAATGGGATGGTTGTTACTTTGGAGGTTAGTTTTGGAGTGATTCAATTTTGTGAGTTGTTGATATATTTTAGATAGGAGGCCTTTGTCCGTTGTTTGGTTGGTGAAAATCTTCTCCCACTCTGTAGGCTTCCTGATTAGCTATGTCCTTTGCCATACAAAAGCTCTGCAGTTTGCTGCAGTCCCACTTTTCCAGCCTTTCTCTGATTCGTTGTGATTCTTGGTCCTCATTAAGAAAGTTTCGACCTGTGCCAAGGAGGCCTATTGTATCTCCTATTCCTTCCTGTAGAGTTTTCAATGTGTCAGCTTTTACCTCCAGGTCTTTGATTCATTTGGAGTTAATTCTAGTGCAAGGTGACAAAGAAGGATCCAGCATTAGTTTTCTGCAGGTGCTTAACCAGTTTTGCCAGCACAACTTGTGGAAGAGGCTGTCTTTCTTCCATTCTATTTTTTTGGCTCACTTGTCAAAGATTAGGTGGCCATAGGTATGTGGTTTAACATCTTGGTCCTCAGTTCCATTCCATTGGTCTTCAGGCCTGTTCTTGTGCCAGTACCAAGCTGTTTTGAGAATTATAGCTCTGTAATAGAGTCTAAAGTTTGGAATTGAAATTCCTCCAGTGCTGTTCTTTCTGCTAAGAAGTGTTTTTGCTATACGGGGTCTTTTATTATTCCATATGAAATTTTGGATTGCTTCAGCTAGAATGGCCAGGATCAGGAAAACGAATGACAACAGATGCAGGAGGGGATGTGGCCAGGGGGGATCACTACTACAATGTTGGTGGGAGTGCAAACTCGTTCAACCACTGTGGAAAGCAGTGTGGCAGTGCCTCAAAAGGCTAAATATAGAACTCCCCTATGACCCAGCAATTCCACTACTTGGCATTTGCCCAACACCCAGAAGCAAGTACATACTAAACCCACTAGCACAACCATGTTCATTGCAGCACTATTCACCATAGCAAAGATATGGAACCAAACTAGATGTCCCTCAGTTGATGAGTGGATCAACAATTTGTGGTATTTGTACACAATGGAATTCTATGCTGCTGTCAGAAAGAATGACATCGCCCCATTTGTTAGGAAATGGAAAGACTTAGAACAAATCATATTAAGTGAAGTAAGCCAGACTCAAAGGAACTTAGGGTCAATGGTTTCCCTCATTCGTCATAATCAGTAGAAACCTTGGGCTCTACTAGCAGAGACTTGCAATAGAGCAAAATCTTGATACATAAGGACATATAATGTGAAACTAATTGAAAGGACCTCCAGGATAGTGAAACAAAAGCCATATAATGAATGATTGTTGTACTTAATGTACTATGTTGTCTCTCATCTCCTTTGCTGTCCCTTGGTTATCTCATATTGGTATAGTATCTCACTTTGTTATCTGATATATTGAATTTATTTGTATTTGGATATTTGAAATTTGATAGGGAAGGGGGGAAAATCAAGACGGGTGGGGGGTGTGGGGGGGAGGGAAACGAGTACCAAGACATGTGAAAGGCTATCAATGTATGTGAATTAATGCACCTTCTGTCTGGCAAATATCATGTAACCCTTTTGATAACTACAATAAAAAAATGCAAAAAAAAAAAGGAAAGCAGAAAATGGTTCTGTCACTCGTGGTATAGCACAAGCCTTGAGAAAGCCCAAGGACAGTGCTCAGGCTCTGATTGCCTAGAGCTGTTTATATATGTATATATAATATACATATATGCCTATGTAAATATTCACACACATGTATACCACAATTTTGTCAATGAAAAATGTATGAAAAGTAAACTAAAATGAATTTTTTGTTTTTAGGATTGAATGATTCATCTCATATAAATACATTTTAGTGTTTAAACAAAAAAATAAATAAATAAATAAACAAATATAGGGTACATTCCTTGTTACTTAAGTAAGATTGCTCTTTTTTTCTTTTTGCCATTCCTAGGGCTTGGACTCAGGGCCTAGACATTTTCATTGGACTCGCTTGCCCAAGGTGAGTGCTCTGCCTCTTGAGACACAGCGCCACTTCTAGCTTTTTTCTGAGTATGCGGTACCGGTGAATAGAACCTAGGTCTTCATGCATTCTAGGTGAGCACTCTACCATTAGGCTACATTCCCAGGCAGTGAGATTCCTCTTACAGTCATTGTATGTTCACAGAGTTTGATCTCACACACTGTAGGGCCCTGGTTGCTTTGACCTGTGATCCTAAGCCCTGAGCCTCCTAAGTAGCTGAAATTAAGTTGTGAGCCAGCATGATGGCTTCCATTCTTTTTTCTACAAAAATATATGTAGTTATCTGAAATATATGTAGCTGAAAAAAATGAATCTCTCCCAAACAAATCTTCAAAGAAACAACCATCCTATTAAAAGGTGGGCTAAAGACTTAAAAGAGTATTCTCTGAAGAAAAAATTAAAATGGGCTTTAGACACATGAAGAAATGCTCCATATCTCTAGCAATAAGGGAAATGAAAATCAAAACAACTTTGAGATTCCACCTGACTCCAGTCAGAATGGCCATTATCAAAAAATCTAATAAGAGATACTGGTGGGGAAGTGACCAGGGGGGATCACACCTACACTGTTGGTGTGAGTGTAAACTCATTCAACCACTAGGGAAAGCAGTGTGGTGGTTCCTCAAAAGACTGAACATAGACCTCCCCTATGATCCAGCAAATCCACTACTTGGCATCTACCCAATTGTCCAGAAAAAAGGGCATACTAAAGCCAATAGCACAATGATGGTCATTGCAGCACTATTTACCATAGCAAAGATATGAAACCAACCCAGATGCCACTCAGTAGATGACTGAATCAAGAAGATGTGGTACTTATACACAATGGAATGCTATGTTGCCATCAGAAGGAATGACATCGCCCCATTTGTAAGGAAATGGAAAGACTTGGAAAAATTCCTATTAAGTGAAGCAAGCCAGACCCAAAGAAACATAAGCTCAATGGTTTCCCTCATTTGTAATAATTAGTTCACATCTAGGACTCTCCTAGCAGAGGATTACAATAACTCAAAAACCTAGGTATAAAAGGTCATATAGGATGAGACTAAATGAAAGGATCTCTAGGATATGGGAACAAGAGCTATATCTTGTGTCATCGTTGCTCTTAATCTTGTGTGATTTTTGTCCTTAATCTACTATGTTATTTCTCATCTCTTATTTTGCCCTTTGGTTAATGTCAGATTGTTACTGTATCTGATTTTTTCCCTGGCATATTGTATATATGTTTATTTGTTTATGTCAAATAGGAAAGGGAAGGGGGGAAACAAGATGATTGGGAAGGGGAGGGGAGAGGGAACTGGGGACAAAAACATGTGGAGTGGAATAAATGTGTGAGAAGAAATGCAGTCCACTACCTGTAAATGTAATCGTAACCCCTCTATACATTACCCTGAAAATAAAAAAGAGACTATAAAAATATCTGTAGAAAATGAGGCTGGATGATGGAAACAACCAGATGCCCTACTACAAAAAATGTGATACACACACACACACACACACACACACCCACACACACACACACAATGGAATGATACATAGCCAACCGACAAGATAAAATAATGGCATTCTCGGGGAAGTGGATGAAAAGGAAAAAAATCATATTAACTGAAGTAAGCCAAACTCAAAGGAACATAGGGCCAAGAGTCTCCCTCATTTGTCAAATTCAGTAGAAACCATGGGCTCTGCTACCAGAGATTTACAATAGAACAAAATCTAGAGACATCGTGACAAATAGTATGACACTAAATGTAAGGACCTCCAAGATAAAGAAACAAAACTCATATAATGAGTGATTGTTGTCCTTAATGAACTATGTGATCTCTTATCTCTTTTGCTATCCCTTGGTTATATCATATTGTTACAATATTTCACCTTGTTTTCTGATATATTTCATATGTGCCTAATTGGTTATTTGAAATTGGATAGGGAAGGGGGGAAATGAACATGAGTGGGGGTAGGGGAAGGGAAATGGGGACCATATCATTACATGGGTATCAAAGTTAGAGAACTATTGCACCTTCTATCTGGTGAATATAATGTAACCCTTTTATAAATTACAATAAAAATAAATACATAAAAAGAAGATCTGCACAGAAAAAAATAATAATGGCATTTTGGGGTAGTGGATGAAATTAGAGTGAATCCTGTTGAGTGAGATAAGTCAAGACCAAGGAACAAAAGGTACATGGTATCCTTAATATATGGATATTAGTTTCAAACAGTAGTAGAGCGATGATTGAATAGTTGATACCCAAAGTTCTGGACATAATTTTGGAGATATAAACATAACTACATAGACATAAAAATCTAGGATAGACTATACACTCTATAGACATGTGTTTTATTATAGATTAATCTGTATCTATGACATACAAAGCTTAATTTTTACTATATTCTAAAATTTATGTGCCAGTGATTGTATAGCGATTCCCTTCTTGAATACTTGTTGGTTAAACAAAAACATTTGAAATATGATGTAAAATTCAATGTTAATAAATGTTTTTTAAAAAAGAGGCCAGAGGTAAATACCACTAATGTACTTGCTCTAAGTGGTACAGAAATTTTCTTAACGAATCAAGGAATTTTATTACATCTTTATGGAATTATTTTAGTTCTGAGTGTTCTACAGTCAATGATACTTCTGGAAAGATGATATAGCTGACTGTGTAGATGGTATGAAGACATACTGGCCTAAACGTAGAATAAAGCATTGGTAAGTGGCTGTTAGCTGTCCAGATTCTACTGGAATATGTGGAATGAATTTATTAAGCACAATGCAGGCTCTTAGTCAGATCAGGATCAAGATTATGTGATTCCATGAGATGAATGAGGAAAGATCAGAAAAATCTACTAAGATATCCAGATATACTTTTGAAACTAAGGTATCTGGACTCCTTTTTTTTTCTTTCTTGGTGGGGAGCTTGAACTTTGGACCTGGGCAAGGTCCTTAGTTCTTTTTACTTAAGGATAATGCTGTGCCAGTTTTAGCCACAACTCCACTTAGTTTTTGGGTGGATAAGTGGAGAGAAGAATCTTAGAGTTTTTTTTTTGTTTTCGTTTTTTTGCTTGCAAAGGCTTTGAATCACCTTCTCCCTGGCTAGTAGAATGACAATTATGACCCTCCAGCGCCTGGCTAGTGATTTTTTGAAAATTGGACTTTCTTCCAAATCACGTAACTGGTTCCTAGCAAAGTTTTGAAGCCTGACTTAAATGTGACAGATTTTTGTCACTTGGAGACACTCTGTGCTGAACGTTAGAAATCTACCAGCTGAGTCACAGTGGCACTTCCAGTTTTTGTTTATGTGGTGCTGAGGAATGGAATCCAGGGTTTCATACATGCTAGGCAAGCTACATATTCAGCCCAAGGTTTTATGTTTTGTTTTTTCAGTGTTGTTGCTTCTAAGGTACTGTATGGTGTTCTTTCATTTTCTTTGCTTTTTACCTCTTTTCTTCTTTTTCCCTTTAGTTTTATTCTCTGTAGTCACTGTGTTGAATTCGGGTACCCTGTGTCTTGTACATAGGTTTATGTGATTTCGGGAATGGAGAGGGTATAATAAAATGGTAAAAAAAAAAAACGAAAACAAAGGAAAAAGGGTGAACCAATTGAACAGTGATACTTGGAAGACACTAAACGGAAATGAACTGAACAATCTGGTTGGAGAGGGGGCTGAGGGTAGGAAAACAGAGAAAAATGAGGGAGGGCATAACAATTTTCTTAAAAAATGTGTTCATTACTTATGTAACCGTATGCCAACTATATATTGACTTAACAAAAAAATAATTTAGCCGGGTATGGTTTCTCACACTTGTAAATGTAGCTAATCAAGAGGCTGGGATCCAAGGATAGCAGTTCAAAGTCAGCCTGGGCACTGAAGTCCATGTGACTCTAATCTCCAATTAACCACCAGAAACCCAGAAGTGGCCCTATGGCTCAAGGGATAGGGCAGTAGTCTTGAGCTGAAAAGCTCAGTGACAAGACCCAGGTGCAGAATTGCAGTCCCATGACTTGAATGATGAATGATACTAGCCAGGCTCTGAGCGCTCACACTTGGAATGCTATCTACACAGAATCAGGTTTGAATCCAGCCCAAACAAATTGCATGATATTCTGATTTACAGGTCATTACCAAAAATCTGGAAGTGGAGCTGTGGATCAAGTGTAGAACACTAGCCTGAAGCAAAAAAAATATTTAAGGACAGTTCCCAGGCCCTGGGATCAAGTCCCAGGACTTGTATAAAACAAACAAAATGTGACGCTGAGTCCTCCATCATTTGGTGTTATAGTTCAATATTCTTGATATGCGTCTTAGAAATTAAGTCCCTAGCAAATACTCTGCCCTGAAATTCTGCTTCATAGCTAATTCATAGAATTTCAGCATCATTACTATCACCTTCCAGTTAGCATAGCAGTCTACTACTGAAAATTTGAAGAAAACTTTTGAGTAATCCTAATAAATCTGTGTATCATCTGCACACACATCAAATCAGCAGCAGCTATGTTCTACTATTATCTAAATGTATTTAATCCATTCTTGAGTTAATGAGACTTAAAGAATAAAACATATGTAGTAGTTATGAAACTAACAGTCACCATTCTTCTACCTAATATTGTAATATAAGTTTATAAATGCAAGGACTATTCTGAAGTGTGCAGAAGATAGCTTCTAATTATAATATTCTCATGAAGTAAAATATTTAAGAAACATGTTGCTTGCTTTGGGAAAGCAAAGGCAAGGAAAAATGTTATAAGTAAGTTCCCTATTTATCAGAAGGAAAATACTATTGGGTTTAGATCAACTTCATTCATTCCGAGCTGTAGAAACAAATATTTGCAATGCCTGAGGCCAATCACTTCATTGTGATGCACAATCAGCCAGCTTAGATCAATCTTCCAAAAAAGGAAAGGAACAAATGAGAAGCAATTAAGGTTTCCAAAATGAACCAGGTGGTGGTGGAAGCTCACACTTGTAATTCTATCTACTCAAGGCCTGAAATCCAAGGATGTGGATTAAGTCTGTCTGGGATGAAAATATTCCTGTCTGAAACATCATCTCTGTTATCACAGCCCAGCTGATACACTCTGCCCAACAGGTTCCAAACACCAAAGTCCATTTCCTATCTGAAATACTAGCAAACGTACTCACACATTATTTCCTCTTTGGGAGATAGTTGAAACATGTACCAGAAACATTTCCCTGGATTCAGACTGGAAGTGGAAATATATAGTCACTAGAAGCGGATCTAGTAAATTACAGTCAATCATCTTTCCTCACATCTTGTTAGTTAAATTGAACAATGAGTGTTTGGATCAGAAGCGATGTGTATGAGCATACAGGTTGTAAAAGTACTGTAATCCTAGCTACTCAAGATAAGCTGAGACCTGAGGATTCCAGTTCAAAATCAGCCATGCAATGAATTCCATAAGATTTTTACCTCTAATTAACCAGCAAAAAACGGAGCGTTGAGTTGTACTTAAAATGCCACAGGCTTAAGCTTTGCATAAAAGTGCTAAGGGGTAGCATTCAGGAATCCACTCTCTCCACTCCTTTTTAACATAATACTAGAATTCCTAGGCAGTGCAATAAGGCAAGATGCCTACATTTCTCAATGTAATAAAGGCTGTGTATGTGAAACCCACTGGTAGTATTATACTTAATGGTGAAAATCTAAAGCATTTCCCTCTAAAATCAGGAACGAGACAAGGATGCCCACTCTCTCCACTCCTTTCTAACATAGTACAAAATTTCCTAGGCAGTGCAATAAGGCAAGAAGCAAGCATAAAGGGGATCCAAGTAGGGAAAGAGAAATAAAACTATCCCTCTTTGCAGATGACATGATTCTGTATTTAAAGAATCCTATAGACTCTACTCCCAAGCTCCTTTTGCTGTTTCAAAGCTTTGGAAGGGTAGCAGGCCCTAAAATCAACCCTCACAAATCAACTGCCTTCCTTTACACCAACCGTAAAAGGAACGAGGCAACAATGGAAAGAAACTCCTTTCACAATAGCCTCAAAGAAAATAAAGTACCTAGGAATTAGCTTAACTAAGAATGTAAAGGACTGTTTAGATGAAAACTTTAAAACCCTAAAAAAGGAAATTAAAGCAAAACTAGGGAAATGGAAAAACCTCCCATGCTCCTGGATTGGAAGAATCAACATTGTGAAAATGAGAATCTTGCCAAGGGCTATCTACAAATTCAATGCAATACCCATCAACATCCCAATGTCATTCTTTAAAGAAATACAAGAGGCAATTCAAAATTACATATGGGCTAATAAAAGACCCCGTATAGCAAAAACACTTCTTAGCATAAAGAACAGTGCTGGAGGAATTTCAATTCCAAACTTTAGACTCTATTACAGAGCTATAATTCTCAAAACAGCTTGGTACTGGCACAAGAACAGGCCTGAATTCCAATGGAATAGAACTGCGGACCCAGATATTAAACCACAGACCTATGGCCACCTAATCTTTGACAAGGGAGCCAAAAAAATAGAATGGAAGAAAGATAGCCTCTTCAACAAGTTGTGCTGGCAGAACTGGTTAAGCACCAGCAGAAAACTAAAGTTGGAACCTTCTTTGTCACCTTGCACTAGAATTAACTCCAAATGGATCAAAGACCTGGAGGTAAAACTGACACACTGAAAAGTTTACAGGAAGGAATAGGAGATACACTAGGCCTCCTTGGCACAGGTCGAAACTTGCTTAGTAAGGACCAAGAATCACAACAAATCAGAGAAAGGCTGTATAAGTGGGACTGCATTAAACTGCAGAGCTTTTGTATGGCAACGGATATACCTAGTAAACTAATCAGGAAGCCTACAGAGTGGGAGAAGATCTTCACCAACCAAACAACGGAAAAGGCCTCATATCTAAAATATATCAACAACTCAAAAAATTGAATCACTCCAAAACTAACCTCCAAAGGAACGCCCATGCCATTAAAAAATTGGGCAAAGACTTAAAGAGAGTCTTCTCTGAAGAAGAAACAAAAATGGCCTATAGACACATGAAGAAATGCTCCACATCTCTGGTCATAAAAGAATTGCATATCAAAAGAATTCTAAGATTCCACCTCACTCCACTTAGAATGGCCAGGATCAGTAAAACGAATGTCAACAGATGCTGGAGGGGATGTGGCCAGGAGGGATCACTACTACACTGTTGGTGGGAGTGCAAACTCATTCAACCACTATGGAAAGCAGTGTGGCAGTGCCACAAAAGGCTAAACATAGAACTCCCCTATGACCCAGCAATTCCACTACTTGGCATTTACCCAACAATCCAGAAACAAGGGCATACTAAACCCACTAGCACAACAATGTTCATTGCAGCGCTATTCACCATAGCAAAGATATGGAACCAACCCAGATGTCCCTCAGTTGATGAGTGGATCAACAAGTTGTGGTATTTGTACACAATGGAATTCTATGCTGCTGTCAGAAAGAATTACATCACCCCATTTGTTAGGATATGGAAAGACTTAGAAAAAATCATATTAAGTGAAGTAAGCCAGACTCAAAGGAACTTAGGCTCAGTGGTTTCCCTCATTCGTCATAATCAGTAGAAACCTTGGGCTCTACTAGCAGAGATTTGCAATAGAGCAAAAGGCCATATATAAGGCCATATAATATGATGCTAATTGAAAGGACCTCCAGGATATTGAAACAAAAGCCATATAATGAATGATTGTTGTCCTTAATGTACTATGTTGTCTCTCATCTCCTTTGCTGTCCCTTGGTTATCCCATATTGGTATAGTATCTCACTTTGTTATCTGATATATTGAATTTATTTGTATTTGGATATTTGAAATTTGATAGGGAAGGGGGGAAAACCAAGACGGGTGGGTGGGTGTGGGGTTGGAGGGAAATGGGTAATAACACATGTGAAAGGGTATCAATGTATCTGAATTAATGCACCTTCTACCTGGCAAATATCATGTAACCCTTTTACTAATTACAATAAAAACATGATTAAAAAAAGAAAGTTTTAGTGTGTGGGGAGGATGATGGGGTCAAATACATTTCTTCTTAGAAATTTACCTCATCTGGTTGCCCTGGATTTTCCTAGCCTTCTTCTTAGAGAAAGGCCTGTTATACTGGATTTGTGGCTTGGCAAAGATCTAGCATCTACATCTTCGAGTAAGACATCCACAACTTCCATGCCTGAGACTCGACTTTCCTGACCTTTGGCAACAGTACAGCAACATCTTTCTTCCTCCTGAGCCACAGGCCACGTGAGCTGGCTTGAGCTGCTTGTTAGTTACAGTGGCTTGGTTACCAGCGTTCCATATTCTGTTACATTGTGAGGGGGCAGGGTCACCTTTCAGGGCCCAATGACCAAAGATCCTTGCTCACAGAAGACCTCACCAAAGACATACTGGAGGCTGAATCTCTCCTCCAATCTCACAATATACATGTGGATGTAGTAAACAGCACATCTTATTTGTCCAATCCCAATATCTTCCACTAGGCTCAACTACCAGTCTGGTCTCAGGCTCAAGGAGCCTTTCTTATGTAAGATCCAAACTTAAGGGTCAATATTGCCCTCATCCTTTACAAAACATTTGCTTCACAGTGCCTTCTCTGCCTGCATTTTGCCCCTTGTCGAATTTTTTTTGTTTTTGCTAGTCTTGGGACTTGACCTCAGAGTGTGAACATTGTTCTTGGGCTTTCTTTAGGCTTTAGCTGTCCCACCGAAAGACAGCACCACTTGCAGCGTTTTCTATGTATGTGGTAATGAGGAATCAAACCTGAGTCTTTTTGCGTGGTAGCCAAGGACTCTACCACTAGGTCAAACACACAGGGCATCTTGCACATATTTTTGACGTGAATCTACTAGGATATTATTAGGTTTCTGTATCCTAATCAATTTTTCCTGATGATTAGCTCTGCAGTCTTGTGTAAAAAATGCAAGAGGGAAAAACACAGAAGAATTAGTGAAATTAAAAAAAAAGCATTACACACATAGATAAGTGTTCATTCTTTGTAGGAGAAAGGATACTTTGATATGATGATGATGATTTTATAATTACTGTCAGGATTGAGAGTTTGGCATAGTGGTAGAGTGCTTGTCTAGCATCCATGAAGATCTGGGTTTGATTGCTCAGTATCACATAGATAGAAAATCTAGATGTGTACTGTGGCTCAAGTGGCAGAGGGCTAGACTTGAGAAAACTCGAGGATAATGGTCAGGCCCTGAATTCAAGCCCCAGGACTGGCAGAAAGATAAAAGAAAATAAAAATGCTTTTTAAGAGCTAATTCACTCACAGCATTTGCTTCTGAAATCTTTGCTTCTACTTCTTGTGAAATACCCCTTTCCCTCAATATAGACGAGAAATACAGATCCATCCCATGCTCCACTGTGAGGCCACTGGTTGGGCTAAGAGCTAGTCGAGCAGCAACACATAAGTTTTATTCTAATACTTTCCAAACTTTGTACTCAAATATGCTACCTACTTACCATCTTAGGTCAGTTATCCTTATGCTATACCTTTTCTCCATTACTACAATATTCTTACACTCCTACGTTAATCCTCTTGTACCTCCCCTGACCTCTCTCATTCTTTTTCTCTATCTCTGGACCTCTGCTCATCTTTCAACCCTAATACTGCACAGATCTACACTTGATGGCTGTTGAGCAATATTGTATATGTAGGTGGTTAATTATTCTATAGGCTCAGAGGGACTTAAAGACAATAGAGATTGGATTGAGAGGCTTATTGTTTTGGGTATAAATCGCTTATCAGTGGTTGTATTAGACTGGTCTGTAAGTGCACAAAAAGAAAGAGTGATAACACCAAACAAAACTTGTGAACATCTAGTGTCTGCCAGCTACAGAGGTCTAGGTTGGTTATATCTGAAAAACTATAATCGTATTTAGTAGTAATCTTGCTCCCATTTTCAAATGGGCAGAACAAGAAACTCAAGAAAAATGTCAAATCAAGAAACAACATCCCCCACCCAATGTAAACAGACAATGGAACAGTCACTGGCAAACCTAGAGGAGAGTCTTCCAAGTGCTACACAAATGCAATTGATAAACATCATTAATGGAAAATGTGAAAATATAAAGAAAGAGATAATGGAGGAAGCCATAACTGAACAAGAGCAAAGCATAAAAAGGTCATAAGTGAAAAAGAAGAAGCCATAAAGGAGGCCCTAATAAAGGTTTTTCTAAGAAAGATGGATGAATTCATAGAATCCACGAATAAAAACGTGACCAAACTCCAGCAAATGTCCAAAGAAAATAAAGCTACTGAGCTAACCACTCAAAAGGAAATCAAGGAGATAAAGAAATCCATACATGATCTAAAACAAGAGATGCAAGGCATCAAAAGGGAGCAATTAGAAGCAAGGGCGATGAAAAATAAAGTAGATAGCTTTGATAGCAGGTTAGACAATGCAGAGGAGAGGATTTCCGGGGCTGAAGATAATTTAGTTATTATAGAGAAAGAACAGAAAATGAGTCAATCCAAATCTAGGAAAATTGAGAGAGCGCTTCAGGAGGTCCAAGATACAATTAGGAAGCCTAATTTAAGGCTAGTTGGTATTGAGGAGGGCGTGGAGAAAGAGGTCAATGGTTTTGGAAATATACTTCAGGGAATCATCTCAGAGAATTTCCCAAATATCCAGAAGGGCAGGCCCATCCAGATACGAGAAGCTTTTAGAATCCCAAACAGACCTGACCAGAAAAGAACATCCCACCGCCACATTGTGATCCGAACTGGATCAATAGAAACGAAAGGAAAGATCCTAAAGGCAGCCAGGGTAAAGGGATCAGTAACCTACAAAGGCAAACCAATCAGAATAACCCCAGATTTCTCAGCAGAGACCATGCAAGCACGAAGTGACTGGAAGCATATATGTCATGCCCTTAAATCAAATAACTACCAACCAAGAATATTGTAGCCAGCTAAGCTCTCATTCATAACTGAGGGAACAATAAAAACATTCCATTCCAGGGAAAAGCTGCAACAATATGTCGAAACAAAACCAACACTACAGAGAATTCTCAAAGATGCTCTATACATAGAAAACCAAAATAAATGCAATATAGGGAAAGAAATGGCACCTAAACAGCATACCATCTAAGGACCACAAGAACTGTCAAGACACAGGCCCTACTAAAAGCTCTTAAAAATGGTAGGAACTAATAAATATCTCTCAATCCTAACTCTCAATATCAATGGACTTAACTCTCCAATTAAACGGCATAGGCTGTCTAGTTGGATCAAAAAGCAAGAGCCATCGTTCTGCTGTTTTCAAGAGACACATCTTACCCAAAAACAATCATCTTTTGAAAGTGAGAGGATGGAATAAACTCTATCAAGCTAACTGCCCCCATAAACAGGCTGGAGTTGCCATCCTCATATCAGATACAATAGACTTCAAACTAAAATTAGTAAGAAAAGAAAAAGAAGGTGACTACATACTACTAAAGGGATCTTTCCTCCAGCAAGACATAACGATCCTAAATATTTACACACCCAATCCCGGAGCTCCAAACTTCATCAAGCAAACTTTACTTACACTGAAACCATACCTAGATCGAAATACAGTGATTGTTGGTGAGTTTAACACACCACTCTCACCTATGGACAGATCAACAAGGCAAAACGCAACAGAGAAACCTTAGAACTGAACAACTACATAGACCAACTAGATCTAACAGACATCTGCAGAATATTCCACACAGTAACAACACAATATACGTTTTTCTCAGCAGCACATGGAACATTTTCCATAATAGACCACATCTTAGGCAATGAAACAAACCTGGACAGATTCAGAAACACTGTAATTATTCCATGCACACTCTCAGACCATAAAGGCATCAAATTGGAGGTGAACACATATCTCCACCAACGAAAACCCTGTAACTCATGGAGACTGAACAATGCATTGTTGAATCAAAAACAATGGGTAATCGAAGAGATCAGAACAGATATCCAACTGTTTATGAAATTTAACAATAAGGAGCACACAAATATCAACTCCTTAGGGACACAACAAAGGCAGTACTCAGAGGAAAATTTATAGTGCTGAGTGCCTACAACAGCAAGTTGGAAAAATGGCAAATCAACTAGTAAATGTCTCACTTTAACCTCCTGGAAAAAGAGCAACAAACCAACCCTAAACCCATTAGGAGAAAGCAAATTATTAAAATCAAAGCAGAATTAAATGATTTGGAATAAAAAAAACCTATAGAATCAACAAAACAAGGAGTTGGTTCTTTGAAAGAATTAACAAAATTGAGAAGCCCTTAGCAAATCTTACCAAAAAAACAAGAGAGCATATCGAAATAAACAAAATCGCAGATGAAAATGGTAATATCACGACAGAAATTACCAAGATCCAGAATATCATGAGGGAATACTTCTCAAACCTTTACGCCAACAAATTTGAGAACCTAGAAGAAATGGATGAATTCCTAGACAAGATTAACATACCCACACTGAACCAAGAAGAGCTAACCCAACTCAACAGGCCTATTTCAAGCTCTGAAATAGAAATGGAAATTAGACAACTTCCACTTAAAAAGAGCCCAGGGCCAGATGGATTCACAGCTGAATTCTATAAGGTCTTCAAAGCAGAGCTCACACCAATACTCCTCAAGCTCTTCAACGAAATTGAAAATGAAGGTTGTTTACCAAACTCATTCTGTGAAGCCAGTATATCCCTCATCCCCAAACCAGACAGAGATTCATCAAAGAAAGAGAACTATAGACCCATTTCTTTGATGAACATCGATGCAAAACTTCTCAACAAAATACTGGCCAACCGTCTACAACAACTCATCAAAAAATTATACACTATGATCAAACTGGATTCATCACAGGGAGGCAAAGCTGGTTCAACATACACAAATCAATTAATATAATTCAACACAGCAACAGGAACAAGGACAAAAATCACATGGTTGTCTCAATAGATACGGAAAAGGCATTTGACAAGATCCAAAACCCCTTTATGTTAAAAGATGTGGAGAAACTAGGACTCCATGGATCATTTCTCACTGTAATAAAGCCTGTGTATGAGAAACCCACTGCTAGTATTATACTTAATGGTGAAAATCTAAAGCCATTCCCTCTAAAATCAGGAACGAGACAAGGATGCCCACTCTCTCCACTCCTTTCTATCATAGTACTAAATTTCCTAGGCAGTGCAATAAGAGAAGAAGCAAGCATAAAGGGGATCCAAGTAGGGAAAGAGGGAATAAAACTATCCCTCTTTGCAGATGACATGATTCTGTATTTAAAGTATCCTGTAGACTCTAGTCCCAAGCTCCTTGAGGTGATTCAAAGCTTTGGAAGAGTAGCACGCTATAAAATCAACCCTCACAAATCAACTGCCTTCCTTTATGCCAATACTGAAAGGAACGAGGCAATAATCAGGAAAGAAACTCCTTTCACAAAAGCCTCAAAGAAAATAAAGTACCTAGGAATTAGCTTAACTAAGAATGTAAAGGACCGTTTAGATAAAAACTTTAAAACCCTAAAAAAGGAAGTTAAAGCAGAACTAAGGAAATGGAAAAAGCTCCCATGCTTCTGGATTGGAAGAATCAACATTGTGAAAATGACAATCTTGCCAAGGGCTATCTACAAATTCAATGCAATACCCATCAACATCCCAATGTCATTCTTTAAAGAAAAACAAGAGGCAATTCAAAATTTCATATGGAATAATAAAAGACCCCGTAAGCAAAAACACTTCTTAGCAGAAAGAACAGCGCTGGAGGAATTTCAATTCCAAACTTTAGACTCTATTACAGAGCTATAATTCCCAAAACAGCTTGGTACTGGCACAAGAACAAGCCTGAAGTCCAATGGAATACAACTGCGGACCCAGATATTAAACCACAGACCTATGGCCACCTAATCTTTGACAAGGGAGCCAAAAAAAATAGAATGGAAGAAAGATAGCCTCTTCAACAAGTTGTGCTGGCAGAACTGGTTAAGCAACAGCAGAAAACTAAAGTTGGATCCTTCTTTGTCACCTTGCACTAGAATTAACTCCAAATGGATCAAAGACCTGGAGGTAAAAGCTGACACACTGAAAAGTTTACAGGAAGGAATAGGAGATACACTAGGCCTCCTTGGCACAGGTCGAAACTTGCTTAATAAGGACCAAGAATCACAACAAATCAGAGAAAGGCTTGATAAGTGGGACTGCATTAAACTGCAGAGCTTTTGTATGGCAACGGATATAGCTACTAAACTAATCAGGAAGCCTACAGAGTGGGAGAAGATCTTCACCAACCAAACAATGGACAAAGGCCTCATATCTAAAATATATCAACAACTCAAAAAATTGAATCACTCCAAAACTAACCTCCAAAGTAACACCCATCCCATTAAAAAATGGGGCAAAGACTTAAAGAGAGTCTTCTCTGAAGAAGAAACAAAAATGGCCTATAGACACATGAAGAAATGCTCCACATCTCTGGTCATAAAAGAATTGCATATCAAAAGAACTCTAAGATTCCACCTCACTCCAGTTAGAATGGCCAGGATCAGGAAAACGAATGACAACAGATGCTGGAGGGGATGTGGCCAGGAGGGATCACTACTACACTGTTGGTGGGAGTGCAAACTCGTTCAACCACTATGGAAAGCAGTGTGGCAGTGCCTCAAAAGGCTAAACATAGAACTTCCCTATAACCCAGCAATACCACTACTTGGCATTTACCCAACAATCCAGAAACAAGGGCATACTAAACCCACTAGCACAACAATGTTCATTGCAGCTCGATTCACCATAGCAAAGATATGGAACCAACCCAGATGTCCTCAGTTGATGAGTGGATCAACAAGTTGTGGTATTTGTACACAATGGAATTCTATGCTGCTGTCAGAAAGAATGACATCGCCCCATTTGTTAGGATATGGAAAGACTTAGAACAAATCATATTAAGTGAAGTAAGCCAGACTCAAAGGAACTTAGGCTCAGTGGTTTCCCTCATTCGTCATAATCAGTAGAAACCTTGGGCTCTACTAGCAGAGATTTGCAATAGAGCAAAAGGCCATGTATAAGGCCATATAATGTGAAGCTAATTGAAAGGACCTCCAGGATATTGAAACAAAAGCCATATAATGAATGATTGTTGTCCTTAATGTACTATGTTGTCTCTCATCTCCTTTGCTGTCCCTTGGTTATACCATATTGGTATAGTATCTGACATTGTTATCTGATATATTGAATTTATTTGTATTTGGATATTTGAAATTTGATAGGGAAGGGGGGAAAACCAAGACGGGTGGGGCGTGTGGAGTTGGAGGGAAATGGGTACCAAGACATGTGAAAGGGTATCAATGTATGTGAATTAATGCACCTTCTACCTGGCAAATATCATGTAACCCTTTTACTAATTACAATAAAAAAATGAAAAAAAAAGAAAGTTGTAGTGTGTGGGAGGATGATGGGGTCAAATACATTTCTTCTTAGAAATTTACCTCATCTGGTTACCCTGGATTTTCCTGGCCTTCTTCTTAGAGAAAGGCCTGTTATACTGGATTTGTGGTTTGGCAAATATCTAGCATGTACATCTTCGAGTAAGACATCCACAACTTCCATGGCTGAGACTCGAGATTCCTGAACTTTGGCAACAGCACAGCAACATCTTTCTACCTCCTAAGACACAGGCCAAGTGAGCTGGCTTGAGCTGGTTGTTAGTTACACTGGCTTGGTTACCAGCGTTCCATATTCTGTTCCATTGTGAGGGAGGCAGGGTCACCTTTCAGGGCCCAATGACCAAAGATCCTTGCTCACAGAAGACCTCACCAAAGACATACTGGAGGCTGAATCTCTCCTCCAATCTCACAATATACATGTGGATGTAGTAAACAGCACACCTTATTTGTCCATTCCCAATGTCTTCCACTAGGCCCAACTACCAGTCTGGTCTCAGGCTCAAGGAGCCTTTCTTAGGTAAGATCCAAACTTAAGGGTCAATATTGCCCTCATCCTTTACAAAACATTTGCTTCACAGTGCCTTCTCTGCCTGCATTTTGCCCCTTGTCGAATTTTTTTTGTTTTTGCTGGTGTTGGGACTTGACCTCAGAGTGTGAACATTGTTCTTGGGCTTTCTTTAGGCTTTAGCTGTCCCACCGAGCCACAGCACCACTTGCAGCATTTTCTATGTATGTGGTAATGAGGAATCAAACCTGAGTCTTTTTGCGTGGTAGCCAAGGACTCTACCACTAGGTCAAACACACAGGGCATCTTGCACATATTTTTGACGTCAATCTACTAGGATATTATTAGGTTTCTGTATCCTAATCAATTTTTTCCTGATGATTAGCTTTGCTGTCATGCGTAAAAAATGCAAGAGTGAAAAAGACAGAAGAATTAGTGAAATTTAAAATAAAGCATTACACACATAGATAAGTATTCATTCTTTGTAGGAGAAAGGATATTTTGATATGATGATGATGACTTTATAATTACTATGTCAGGGTTGAGAGTTTGGCATAGTGGTAGAGTGCTTGCCTAGCATCCATGAAGATCTGGGTTTGATTGCTCAGTATCACATGGATAGAAAATCTAGACGTGGCACTGTGGCTCAAGTGGCAGAGGGCTAGACTTGAGAAAACCCGAGGACAGTGCTCAGGCCCTGAATTCCAGCCCAAAGACTGGCAAAAAGATAATAGAAAATAAAAATGCTTTTTAAGAGCTAATTCACTCACAGCATTGGCTTCTGAAATCTTCGCTTCTGCATCTTGTGAAATACCCCTTTCCCTCAACGTAGACAAGAAAAACAGATCCATCCTATGGTCCACTGTGAGGCCACTGGTTGGGCTAAGAGCTAGTTGTGCAGCAACACATAAGTTTTATTCTAATATTTTCCAAACTTTGTACTCAAATATGCTGCCTACTTACCAACTTAGTCAGTTATCCTTATGCTATACCTTTTCTTCATGACTACAATATTCTTACACTCCTATGTTAATCCTCTTGTACCTCCCCTGACCTCTCTCATTCTTTTTTTCTATCTCTGGTCCTCTGCTGGTCTTTCAGCCCTTATACTGCACGGATCTACACTTGATGGCTGTTGAGCAATATTGTGTATGTAGGTGGTTAATTGTTCTCTAGGCTCAGAAGGACTTAAAGACAATAGAGATTGGATTGAGAGGCTTATTGTTTTGGGTATAAATCGCTTATCAGTGGTTGTATTAGACTGGTCTGTAAGTGCAGAAAAAAGAAAGAGTGATAATACCAATCAAAACTTGTGAACATCTAGTGTCTGCCAGCTACAGAGGTCTAGGTTGGTTATATCTGAAAAACTATGATCGTATTTAGTAGTAATCTTGCTCCCATTTTCAAAGGGGCAGAACAAGAAACTCAAGAAAAATGTCAAATCAAGAAACAACATCCCCCACCCAATGTAAACAGACAATGGAACAGTCACTTGCACACCTAGAGGAGAGTCTTCCAAGTGCTACACAAATGCAATTGATAAACATCATTAAGGGAAAATTTGAAAATATAAAGAAAGAGATAATGGAGGAAGCCATAGCTGAACAAGAGGAAAGCACAAACAAGGTGATAAGTGAAAAAGAAGAAGCCATAAAGGAGGCCATAATAAAGGTTTTTCAAAGAAAGATGGATGAATTCATAGAATCCACAAATAAAAACGTGACCAAACTCCAGCAAATGCCCAAAGAAAATAAAGCTACTGAGCTAACCACTCAAAAGGAAATCAAGGAGATAAAGAAATCCATACATGATCTAAAACAAGAGGTGCAAGTCATCAAAAGTGAGCATTTAGAAGCAAGGGCAATGAAAAATAAAGTAGATAGCTTTGATAGCAGGTTAGACAATGCAGAGGAGAGAATTTCCAGGGCTGAAGATAATTTAGTTATTATAGAGAAAGAACAGAAAATGAGTCAATCCAAATCTAGGAAATATGAGACAGCGCTTCAGGAGGTCCAAGATACAATTAGGAAGCCTAATTTAAGGCTAGTTGGTATTGAGGAGGGCGTGGAGAAAGAGGTCAATGGTATTGGAAATATACTTCAGGGAATCATCTCAGAGAATTTCCCAAATATCCAGAAGGGCAGGCCCATCCAGATTCGAGAAGCTTTTAGAACCCCAAACAGACCTGACCAGAAAGGAACATCCCACCGCCACATTGTGATCCGAACTGGATCAATAGAAACGAAAGGAAAGATCCTAAAGGCAGCCAGGGAAAAGGGATCAGTAACCTATAAAGGCAAACCAATCAGAATAAACCCAGATTTTTCAGCAGAGACCATGCAAGCACGATGTGACTGGGCAGAACAAGAAACTCAAGAAAAATGTCAAATCAAGAAACAACATCCCCCACCCAATGTAAATAGACAATGGAACAGTCACTTGCACACCTAGAGGAGAGTCTTCCAAGTGCTACACAAATGCAAATGATAAACATTATTAAGGGAAAATGTGAAAATATAAAGAAAGAGATAATGGAGGAAGCCATAGCTGAACAAGAGGAAAGCACAAACAAGGTGATAAGTGAAGAAGAAGCCATAAAGGAGGCCATAACAAAGGTTTTTCAAAGAAAGATGGATGAATTCATACAATCCACAAATAAAAACTTGACCAAACTCCAGCAAATGTCCAAAGAAAATAAAGCTACTGAGCTAACCACTCAAAAGAAAATCAAGGAGATAAAGAAATCCATACATGATCTAAAACAAGAGATGCAAGGCATCAAAAATTAGCAATTAGAAGCAAGGGAGATGAAAAATAAAGTAGATAGCTTTGATAGCAGGTTAGACAATGCAGAGGAGAGAATTTCCGGGGCTGAAGATAATTTAGTTATTATAGAGAAAGAACAGAAAATGAGTCTATCCAATTCTAGGAAATATGAGACAGCGCTTCAGGAGGTCCAAGATACAATTAGGAAGCCTAATTTAAGGCTAGTTGGTATTGAGGAGGGCGTGGAGAAAGAGGTCAATGGTTTTGGAAATATACTTCAGGGAATCATCTCAGAGAATTTCCCAAATATCCAGAAGGGCAGGCTCATCCAGATACGAGAAGCTTTTAGAACCCCAAACAGACCTGACCAGAAAAGAACATCCCACCGCCACATTGTGATCCGAACTGGATCAATAGAAACGAAAGGAAAGATCCTAAAGGCAGCCAGGGAAAAGGGATCAGTAACCTATAAAGGCAAACCAATCAGAATGACCCCAGATTTCTCAGCAGAGACCATGCAAGCACGAAGTGACTGGAAGCATATATGTCATGCCCTTAAATCAAATAACTACCAACCAAGAGTATTGTAGCCAGCTAAGCTCTCATTCATAATTGAGAGAACAATAAAAACATTCCATTCCAGGGAAAAGCTGCAACAATATGTCGAAACAAAACTAACACTACAGAGAATTCTCAAAGATGCTCTATACATAGAAAAACAAAATAAATGCAATACAGGGAAAGAAACGGCACCTAAACAGCATACCATCTAAGGACCACAAGAACTGTCAAGACACAGGCCCTACTAAAAGCTTTTAAAAATGGTAGGAACTAATAAATATCTCTCAATCCTAACTCTCAATATCAATGGACTTAACTCTCCAATTAAACAGCATAGGATGTCTAGTTGGATCAAAAAGCAAGAGCCATCGTTCTGCTGTCTTCAAGAGACACATCTTACCCAAAAACAATCATCTTTTGAAAGTGAGAGGTTGGAATGAACTCTATCAAGCTAACTGCCCCCATAAACAGGCTGGAGTTGCCATCCTCATATCAGATACAATAGACTTCAAACTAAATTTAGTAAGAAAAGACAAAGAAGGTGACTACATACTACTGAAATGATCTTTCCTCCAGGAAGGCATAACGATCCTAAATATTTACACACCCAATCCCGGAGCTCCAAACTTCATCAAGCAAACTTTACTTACACTGAAACCATACATAGATCGAAATACAGTGATTGTTGGTGAGTTTAACACACCACTCTCACCTATGGACAGATCAACAAGGCAAACTCAACAGAGAAACATTAGAACTGAACAACTGTATAGACCAACTAGATCTAACAGACATCTGCAGAATATTCCACCCAGTAACAACACAATATACGTTTTTCTCAGCAGCACATGGAACATTTTCCATAATAGACCACATCTTAGGCAATGAAACAAACCTGGACCGATTCAGAAACACTGGAATTATTCCATGCACACTCTCAGAAAATAAAGGCATCAAATTGGAGCTGAACACATATCTCCACCAACGAAATCCCTATAACTCATGGAGACTGAACAACACATTGTTGAATCAAAAACAATGGGTAATCGAAGAGATCAGAACAGATATCCAACTGTTTATGAAATTTAACAATAAGGAGCACACAAATATCAACTCCTTAGGGACACAACAAAGGCAGTACTCAGAGGAAAATTTATAGTGCTGAGTGCCTACAACAGCAAGTTGGAAAAATGGCAAACCAACTAGTTAATGTCTCACTTTAACCTCCTGGAAAAAGAGCAACAAACCAACCCTAAACCCATTAGGAGAAAGCAAATTATTAAAATCAAAGCAGAATTAAATGATTTGGAATAAAAAAAACCTATAGAATCAACAAAACAGGGAGTTGGTTCTTTAAAGAATTAACAAAATTGACAAGCCCTTATCAAATCTTACCAAAAAAACAAGAGAGCATATCGAAATAAACAAAATCGCAGATGAAAATTGTAATATCACGACAGAAATTACCAAGATCCAGAATATCATGAGGGAATACTTCTCAAACCTTTACGCCAACAAATTTGAGAATCTAGAAGAAATGGATGAATTCCTAGGATATTAACATACACACACTGAACCAAGAAGAGCTAAGCCAACTCAACAGGCCTATTTCAAGCTCTGAAATAGAAATGGAAATTAGACAACTTCCACTTAAAAAGAGCCCAGGGCCAGATGGATTCACAGCTGAATTCTATAAGGTCTTCAAAGCAGAGCTCACACCAATACTCCTCAAGCTCTTCAATGAAATTGAAAATGAAGGTTGTTTACCAAACTCATTCTGTGAAGCCAGTATATCCCTCATCCCCAAACCAGACAGAGATTCATCAAAGAAAGAGAACTATAGACCCATTTCTTTGATGAACATCGATGCAAAACTTCTCAACAAAATACTAGCCAACCGTCTACAACAACTCATCAAAAAATTATACACTATGATCAAACTGGATTCATCACAGGGAGGCAAAGCTGGTTCAACATACACAAATCAATTCATATAATACAACACATCAACAGGAGCAAGGACAAAAATCACATGGTTGTCTCAATAGATGCGGAAAAGGCATTTGACAAGATCCAAAACCCCTTTATGTTAAAAGATGTGGAGAAACTAGGAATCCATGGAACATTACTCAATGTAATAAAGGCTGTGTATGAGAAACCCACTGCCAGTATTGTACTTATTGGTGAAAATCTAAAGCCATTCCCTCTAAAATCAGGAACGAGATAAGGATGCCCACTCTCTCCACTCCTTTTTAACATAGTACTAGAATTCCTAGGCAGTGCAATAAGGCAAGAAGCAAGCATAAAGAGGATCCAAGTAGGGAAAGAAGAAATAAACTATAGCTCTTTGCCGATGACATCATTCTGTATTTAAAGAATCCTAGAGACTCTACTCCCAAGCTCCTTGAGCTGATTCAAAGCTTTGGAAGGGTAGCAGGCCATAAAATCAACCCTCACAAATCAACTGCCTTCATTTACGCCAACAGTGAGAGGAACGAGGCAATAATCAGGAAAGAAACTCCTTTCACAATAGCCTCAAAGAAAATAAAGTACCTGGGAATTAGCTTAACTAAGAATGTAAAGGACCGTTTAGATGAAAACTTTAAAAACCTAAGAAAGGAAATTAAAGCAGAACTAAGGAAATGGAAAAACCTTCCATGCTCCTGGATTGGAAGAATCAACATTGTGAAAATGACAATCTTGCCAAGGGCTATCTACAAATTCAATGCAATACCCATCAACATCCCAATGTCATTCTTTAAAGAAATACAAGAGGCAATTCAAAATTTCATATGGAATAATAAAAGACCCCGTATAGCAAATACACTTGTTAGCAGAAAGAACAGAGCTGGAGGAATTTCAATTCCAAACTTTAGTCTCTATTAAAGAGCTATAATTCTCAAAACAGCTTGGTGCTGGCACAAGAACAGGCCTGAAGTCCAATGGAATAGAACTGCGGAGCCAGATATTAAACCACAGACCTATGGCCACCTAATCTTTGACAAGTGAGCCAAAAAAATAGTATGGAAGAAAGACAGCCTCTTCAACAAGTTGTGCTGGAAGAACTGGTTAAGCACCTGCAGAAAATTAAGTTGGATCCTTCTTTGTCACCTTGCACTAGAATTAACTCCAAATGGATCAAAGACCTGGAGGTAAAACTGACACACTGAAAGTTTACAGGAAGGAATAGGAGATACACTAGGCCTCCTTGGCAGAGGTCAAAACTTTCTTAATAAGGACCAAGAATCACAACAAATCAGAGAAAGGCTGGATAAGTGGGACTGCATTAAACTGCAGAGCTTTTGTATGGCAACGGATATAGCTAGTAAACTAATCAGGAAGCCTACGGAGTGGGAGAAGATCTTCACCAACCAAACAACGGACAAAGGCCTGACATGTAAAATATATCAACAACTCACAAAATTGAATCACTCCAAAACTAACCTCCAAAGGAACACCCATCCCATTAAAAAATGGGGCAAAGACTTAAAGAGAGTCTTCTCTGAAGAAGAAACAAAAATGGCCTATAGACACATGAAGAAATGCTCCACATCTCTGGTCATAAAAGAAATGCAAAGCAAAACAACTCTAAGATTCCACCTCACTCCAGTTAGAATGTCCAGGATCAGGAAAACGAATGACAACAGATGCTGGAGGGGATGTAGCCAGGAGGGATCACTACTACACTGTTGATGGGAGTGCAAACTCGTTCAACCACTATGGAAAGCAGTGTGGCAGTGCCTCAAAAGGCTAAACATAGAACTCCCCTATGACCCAGCAATACCACTGCTTGGCTTTTACCCAACAATCCAGAACCAAAGGCATACTAAACCCACTAGCACAACAATATTCACTGCAGCACTATTCACCATAGCATAGATATGGAACCAACCCAGATGTCCCTCAGTTGATGAGTGGATCAACAAGTTCTGGTATTTGTACACAATGGAATTCTATGCTGCTGTCAGGAAGATTGACATCGCCCCATTTTTAGGAAATGGAAAGACTTAGAACAAATCATATTAAGTGAAGTAAGCCAGACTCAAAGGAACTTAGGCTCAGTGGTTTCCCTCATTCGTCATAATCAGTAGAAACCTTGGGCTCTACTAGCAGAGATTTGCCATAGAGCAAAAGGCCATATAATGTGAAGCTAATTGAAAGGACCTCCAGGATATTGAAACAAAAGCCACATAATGAATGAGTGTTGTCCTGAATGTACTATGTTGTCTCTCATCTCCTTTGCTGTCCCTTGGTTATCCGATATTGGTATAGTATCTCACTTTGTTATCTGATATATTGAATTTTTTTCTATTTGGATATTTGAAATTTGACAGGGAAGGGGGGAAAACCAAGACGGTTGGGGGGTGTGGGGTTGGAGGGAAATGGGTAGCAAGACATGTGAAAGGGTATCAATGTATGTGAATTAATGCACCTTCTACCTGGCAAATATCATGTAACCCTTTTACTAATTACAATAAAAAATGAAAAAAAAAGAAAGTTGTAGTGTGTGGGGAAGATGATGGGGTCAAATACATTTCTTCATAGAAATTTACCTCATCTGGTTACCCTGGATTTTCCTGGCCTTCTTCTTAGAGAAAGGCCTGTTATACTGGATTTGTGGCTTGGCAAAGATCTAGCATGTACATCTTCGAGTAAGACATCCACAACTTCCATGCCTGAGACTTGAGTTTCCAGACCTTTGGCAACAGCACAGCAACATCTTTCTTCCTCCTGAGCCACAGGCCAACTGAGCTGGCTTGAGTAGGTTGTTAGTTACAGTGGCTTGGTTACCAGGGTTCCATACTCTGTTCCATTGTGAGGGAGGCAGGGTCACCTTTCAGGGCCCAATGACCAAAGATCCTTGCCCACAGAAGAAATCACCAAAGACATACTGGAGGCTGAATCTCTCCTCCAATCTCACAATGTACATGTGGATGTAGTAAACAGCACACCTTATTTGTCCAATCCTAATGTCTTCCGCTAGGCCCAGCTACCAGTCTGGTCTCAGGCTCAAGGAGCCTTTCTTAGGTAAGATCCAAACTTAAGGGTCAATATTGCCCTCATCCTTTACAAAACATTTGCTTCACAGTGCTTTCTCTACCTGCATTTTGCCCCTTGTCGATTTTTTTTTGTTTTTGCTAGTCTGGGGACTTGACCTCAGAGTGTGAACATTGTTCTTGGGCTTTCTTTACGCTTTAGGTCTCCCACCGAGCCACAGCACCACTTGCAGCGTTTTCTATGTATGTGGTAATGAGGAATCAAACCAGAGCCTTTTTGCGTGGTAGCCAAGGACTCTACCACTAGGTCAAACACACAGGGCATCTTGCACATATTTTTGACGTCAATCTACTAGGATATTATTAGGTTTCTGTATCCTAATCAATTTTTTCCTGATGATTAGCTTTGCTGTCATGTGTAAAAAATGCAAGAGGGAAAAACACAGAAGAATTAGTGAAATTTAAAAAAAAGCATTACACACATAGATAAGTGTTCATTCTTTGTAGGAGAAAGGATACTTTGATATGATGATGATGATTTTATAATTACTATGTCAGGATTGAGAGTTTGGCATAGTGGTAGAGTGCTTGCCTAGCATCCATGAAGATCTGGGTTTGATTGCTCAGTATCACATAGATAGAAAATCTAGATGTGGCACTGCGGCTCAAGTGGCAGAGGGCTAGACTTGAAAAACCCCAAGGACAGTGCCCAGGCCCTGAATTCCAGCCCCAAGACTGGCAGAAAGATAAAAGAAAATAAAAATGCTTTTTACGAGCTAATTCACTCACAGAATTTGCTTCTGAAATCTTCGCTTCTGCATCTTGTGAAATACCCCTTTCCCTCAACTTAGACAAGAAAAACAGATCCATCCCATGGTCCACTGTGAGGCCACTGGTTGGGCTAAGAGCTAGTCGTGCAGCAACACATAGGTTTTATTCTAATACTTTCCAAACTTTGAAATTTGATAGGGAAGGGGGGGAAATCAAGACGGGACGGGGGTGTGGGCGGGGAGGGAAACGGGTACCAAGACATGTGAAAGGGTCTCAATGCATGTGAATTATTGCACCTTCTATCTGGCAAATATCATGTAACCCTCTTACTAATTACAATAAAAAAATAAAAATTAAAAAAAATTTTAAAAAAAAGAAAAACACATTCATCTCATGGTCCACTGTGAGGCCACTGGTTGGGCTAAGAGCTAGTCGTGCAGCAACACATAGGTTTTATTCTAATACTTTCCAAACTTTGTACTCAAATATGCTACCTACTTACCAACTTAGGTCAGTTATCCTTATGCTATACCTTTTCTTCTTTACTACAATATTCTTACACTCCTACGTTAATCCTCTTGTAACTCCCCTGACCTCTCTCATTCCTTTTTTCTATCTCTGGACCTCTGCTCGTCTTTCAACCCTTATACTGCACGGATCTACACCTGATGGCTGTTGAGCAATATTGTATATGTACGTGGTTAATTATTCTCTAGGCTCAGAGGGACTTAAAGACAATAGAGATTGGATTGAGAGGCTTATTGTTTTGGGTATAAAACGCTTATCATTGGTTGTATTAGACTGGTCTGTAAGTGCACAAAAAAGAAAGAGTGATAATACCAATCAAAACTTGTGAACATCTAGTGTCTGCCAGCTACAGAGGTCTAGGTTGGTTATATCTGAAAAACTATAATCGTATTTAGTAGTAATCTTGCTCCCATTTTGAAAGGGGCAGAACAAGAAACTCAAGAAAAGTGTCAAATCAAGAAACAACATCCCCCACCCAATGGAAACAGACAATGGAACAGTCACTGCCAAACCTAGAGGAGAGTCGTCCAAGTGCTTCACAAATGCAAATGAAAACATTATTAATGGAAATTGTGAAAATATAAAGAAAGAGATAATGGAGGAAGCCATAGCTGAACAAGAGGAAACCATAAACAAGGTGATAAGTGAAAAAGAAGAAGCCATAAAGGAGGCCATAATAAAGGTTTTTCAAAGAAAGATGGATGAATTCATAGAATCCACAAATCAAAACGTGACCAAACTCCAGCAAATGTCCAAAGAAAATAAAGCTACTGAGCTAACCACTCAGAAGGAAATCAAGGAGATAAAGAAATCCATACATGATCTAAAACAAGAGATGCAAGGCATCAAAAATTAGCAATTAGAAGCAAGGGAGATGAAAAATAAAGTAGATAGCTTTGATAGCAGGTTAAACAATGCAGAGGAGAGAATCTCCGGGGCTGAATATAATTTAGTTATTATAGAGAAAGAACAGAAAATGAGTCAATCCAAATCTAGGAAATAAGAGAGAGCGCTTCAGGAAGTCCAAGATACAATTAGGAAGCCTAATTTAAGGCTAGTTGGTATTGAGGAGGGCGTGGAGAAAGAGGTCAATGGTATTGGAAATATACTTCAGGGAATCATCTCAGAGAATTTCCCAAATATCCAGAAGAGCAGGCCCATCCAGATACGAGAAGCTTTTAGAACCCCAAACAGACCTGACCAGAAAAGAACATCCCACCGCCACATTGTGATCCGAACTGGATCAATAGAAACGAAAGGAAAGGTCCTAAAGGCAGCCAGGGAAAAGGGATCAGTAACCTATAAAGGCAAACCAATCAGAATGACCCCAGATTTCTCAGCAGAGACCAAGCAAGCACGAAGTGACTGGAAGCATATATGTCATGCCCTTAAATCAAATAACTACCAACCAAGAATATTGTAGCCAGCTAAGCTCTCATTCATAACTGAAGGAAGAATAAAAACATTCCATTCCAGGGAAAAGCTGCAACAATATGTCAAAACAAAACCAACACTACAGAGAATTCTCAAAGATGCTCTATACATGGAAAACCAAAATAAATGCAATATAGGGAAAGAAATGGCACCTAAACAGCATACCATCTAAGGACCACAAGAACTGTCAAGACACAGGCCCTACTAAAAGCTTTTAAAAATGGTAGGAACTAATAAATATCTCTCAATCCTAACTCTCAATATCAATGGACTTAACTCTCCAATTAAATGGCATAGGATGTCTAGTTGGATCACAAAGCAAGACACATCGTTCTGCTGTCTTCAAGAGACACATCTTACCCAAAAACAATCATCTTTTGAAAGTGAGAGGTTGGAATAAACTCTATCAATCTAACTGCCCCCATAAACAGGCTGGAGTTGCCATCCTCATATCAGATACAATAGACTTCAAACTAAAATTAGTAAGAAAAGACAAAGAAGGTTACTACATACTACTAAAGGGATCTTTCCTCCAGGGAGACATAACGATCCTAAATATTTACACACCCAATCACGGAGCTCCAAACTTCATCAAGAAAACTTTACTTACACTGAAACCATACATAGATCGAAATACAGTGATTGTTGGTGAGTTTAACACACCACTCTCACCTATGGACAGATCAACAAGGCAAAACTCAAGAGAGAAACCTTAGAACTGAACAAATATATAGACCAACTAGATCTAACAGACATCTGCAGAATATTCCACCCAGTAACAACACAATACACGTTTTTCTCAGCAGCACATGGAACATTTTCCATAATAGACCACATCTTAGGCCATAAAACAAACCTGGACAGATTCAGAAACACTGAAATTATTCCATGCACACTCTCAGACCATAAAGGCATCAAATTGGAACTGAAAACATATCTCCACCAACCAAAACCCTGTAACTCATGGAGACTGAACCCCACATTGTTGAATCAAAAACAATGGGTAATCGAAGAGATCAGAACAGATATCCAACTGTTTATGAAATTTAACAATAAGGAGCACACAAATATCAACTCCTTAGGGACACAACAAAGGCAGTAGTCAGAGGAAAATTTATAGCGCTGAGTGCCTACAACAGCAAATTGGAAAAATGGCAAACCAACTAGTTAATGTCTCACTTTAACCTCCTGGAAAAAGAGGAACAAACTAAACTTAAACCCAATAGGAGAAAGCAAATAATTAAAATCAAAGCAGAATTAAATGATTTGGAATCCAAAAAACTATAGAAAGAATCAACAAAACAAGGAGTTGGTTCTTTGAAAGAATTAACAAAATTGACAAGCCCTTAGCAAATCTTACAAAAAAAAACAAGAGAGCATATCGAAATAAACAAAATCGCAGATGAAAATTGTAATATCACGACAGAAATTACCAAGATCCAGAATATCATGAGGGAATACTTCTCAAACCTTACGCCAACAAATTTGAGAATCTAGAAGAAATGGATGAATTCCTAGAATATTAACATACACACACTGAACCAAGAAGAGCTAAGCCAACTCAACAGGCCTATTTCAAGCTCTGAAATAGAAATGGAAATTAGACAACTTCCACTTAAAAAGAGCCCAGGGCCAGATGGATTCACAGCTGAATTCTATAAGGTCTTCAAAGCAGAGCTCACATCAATACTCCTCAAGCTCTTCAATGAAATTGAAAATGAAGGTTCCTTACGAAACTCATTCTGTGAAGCCAGTATATCCCTCATCCCCAAACCAGACAGAGATTCATCAAAGAAAGAGAACTATAGACCCATTTCTTTGATGAACATCGATGCAAAACTTCTCAACAAAATACTGGCCAACCGTCTACAACAACTCATCAAAAAATTATACACTATGATCAAACTGGATTCATCACAGGGAGGCAAAGCTGGTTCAACATACACAAATCAATTCATATAATACAACACATCAACAGGAGCAAGGACAAAAATCACATGGTTGTCTCAATAGATGCGGAAAAGGCATTTGACAAGATCCAAAACCCCTTTATGTTAAAAGATGTGGAGAAACTAGGAATCCATGGAACATTACTCAATGTAATAAAGGCTGTGTATGAGAAACCCACTGCCAGTATTGTACTTATTGGTGAAAATCTAAAGCCATTCCCTCTAAAATCAGGAACGAGATAAGGATGCCCACTCTCTCCACTCCTTTTTAACATAGTACTAGAATTCCTAGGCAGTGCAATAAGGCAAGAAGCAAGCATAAAGAGGATCCAAGTAGGGAAAGAAGAAATAAACTATAGCTCTTTGCCGATGACATCATTCTGTATTTAAAGAATCCTAGAGACTCTACTCCCAAGCTCCTTGAGCTGATTCAAAGCTTTGGAAGGGTAGCAGGCCATAAAATCAACCCTCACAAATCAACTGCCTTCATTTACGCCAACAGTGAGAGGAACAAGGCAATAATCAGGAAAGAAACTCCTTTCACAATAGCCTCAAAGAAAATAAAGTACCTGGGAATTAGCTTAACTAAGAATGTAAAGGACCGTTTAGATGAAAACTTTAAAAACCTAAGAAAGGAAATTAAAGCAGAACTAAGGAAATGGAAAAACCTTCCATGCTCCTGGATTGGAAGAATCAACATTGTGAAAATGACAATCTTGCCAAGGGCTATCTACAAATTCAATGCAATACCCATCAACATCCCAATGTCATTCTTTAAAGAAATACAAGAGGCAATTCAAAATTTCATATGGAATAATAAAAGACCCCGTATAGCAAATACACTTCTTAGCAGAAAGAACAGCGCTGGAGGAATTTCAATTCCAAACTTTAGTCTCTATTAAAGAGCTATAATTCTCAAAACAGCTTGGTACTGGCACAAGAACAGGCCTGAAGTCCAATGGAATAGAACTGCGGAGCCAGATATTAAACCACAGACCTATGGCCACCTAATCTTTGACAAGTGAGCCAAAAAAATAGTATGGAAGAAAGACAGCCTCTTCAACAAGTTGTGCTGGCAGAACTGGTTAAGCACCTGCAGAAAATTAAGTTGGATCCTTCTTTGTCACCTTGCACTAGAATTAACTCCAAATGGATCAAAGACCTGGAGGTAAAAGCTGACACACTGAAAAGTTTACAGGAAGGAATAGGAGATACACTAGGCCTCCTTGGCACAGGTCAAAACTTTCTTAATAAGGACCAAGAATCACAACAAATCAGAGAAAGGCTGGATAAGTGGGACTGCATTAAACTGCAGAGCTTTTGTATGGCAACGGATATATCTAGTAAACTAATCAGGAAGCCTACGGAGTGGGAGAAGATCTTCACCAACCAAACAACGGACAAAGGCCTGACATGTAAAATATATCAACAACTCACAAAATTGAATCACTCCAAAACTAACCTCCAAAGGAACACCCATCCCATTAAAAAATGGGGCAAAGACTTAAAGAGAGTCTTCTCTGAAGAAGAAACAAAAATGGCCTATAGACACATGAAGAAATGCTCCACATCTCTGGTCATAAAAGAAATGCAAAGCAAAACAACTCTAAGATTCCACTTCACTCCAGTTAGAATGTCCAGGATCAGGAAAACGAATGACAACAGATGCTGGAGGGGATGTAGCCAGGAGGGATCACTACTACACTGTTGATGGGAGTGAAAACTCGTTCAACCACTATGGAAAGCAGTGTGGCAGTGCCTCAAAAGGCTAAACATAGAACTCCCCTACGACCCAGCAATTCGACCACATGGCATTTACCCAACAATCCAGAACCAAAGGCATACTAAACCCACTAGCACAACAATATTCACTGCAGCACTATTCACCATAGCATAGATATGGAACCAACCCAGATGTCCCTCAGTTGATGAGTGGATCAACAAGTTGTGGTATTTGTACACAATGGAATTCTATGCTGCTGTCAGGAAGATTGACATCGCCCCATTTTTAGGAAATGGAAAGACTTAGAACAAATCATATTAAGTGAAGTAAGCCAGACTCAAAGGAACTTAGGCTCAGTGGTTTCCCTCATTCGTCATAATCAGTAGAAACCTTGGGCTCTACTAGCAGAGATTTGCCATAGAGCAAAAGGCCATATAATGTGAAGCTAATTGAAAGGACCTCCAGGATATTGAAACAAAAGCCACATAATGAATGAGTGTTGTCCTGAATGTACTATGTTGTCTCTCATCTCCTTTGCTGTCCCTTGGTTATCCGATATTGGTATAGTATCTCACTTTGTTATCTGATATATTGAATTTTTTTCTATTTGGATATTTGAAATTTGACAGGGAAGGGGGGAAAACCAAGACGGTTGGGGGGTGTGGGGTTGGAGGGAAATGGGTAGCAAGACATGTGAAAGGGTATCAATGTATGTGAATTAATGCACCTTCTACCTGGCAAATATCATGTAACCCTTTTACTAATTACAATAAAAAATGAAAAAAAAGAAAGTTGTAGTGTGTGGGGAAGATGATGGGGTCAAATACATTTCTTCATAGAAATTTACCTCATCTGTTTACCCTGGATTTTCCTGGCCTTCTTCTTAGAGAAAGGCCTGTTATACTGGATTTGTGGCTTGGCAAAGATCTAGCATGTACATCTTCGAGTAAGACATCCACAACTTCCATGCCTGAGACTTGAGTTTCCAGACCTTTGGCAACAGCACAGCAACATCTTTCTTCCTCCTGAGCCACAGGCCAACTGAGCTGGCTTGAGTAGGTTGTTAGTTACAGTGGCTTGGTTACCAGGGTTCCATACTCTGTTCCATTGTGAGGGAGGCAGGGTCACCTTTCAGGGCCCAATGACCAAAGATCCTTGCCCACAGAAGAAATCACCAAAGACATACTGGAGGCTGAATCTCTCCTCCAATCTCACAATGTACATGTGGATGTAGTAAACAGCACACCTTATTTGTCCAATCCTAATGTCTTCCGCTAGGCCCAGCTACCAGTCTGGTCTCAGGCTCAAGGAGCCTTTCTTAGGTAAGATCCAAACTTAAGGGTCAATATTGCCCTCATCCTTTACAAAACATTTGCTTCACAGTGCTTTCTCTACCTGCATTTTGCCCCTTGTCGATTTTTTTTGTTTTTGCTAGTCTGGGGACTTGACCTCAGAGTGTGAACATTGTTCTTGGGCTTTCTTTACGCTTTAGCTCTCCCACCGAGCCACAGCACCACTTGCAGCGTTTTCTATGTATGTGGTAATGAGGAATCAAACCTGAGCCTTTTTGCGTGGTAGCCAAGGACTCTACCACTAGGTCAAACACACAGGGCATCTTGCACATATTTTTGACGTCAATCTACTAGGATATTATTAGGTTTCTGTATCCTAATCAATTTTTTCCTGATGATTAGCTTTGCTGTCATGTGTAAAAAATGCAAGAGGGAAAAACACAGAAGAATTAGTGAAATTTAAAAAAAAGCATTACACACATAGATAAGTGTTCATTCTTTGTAGGAGAAAGGATACTTTGATATGATGATGATGATTTTATAATTACTATGTCAGGATTGAGAGTTTGGCATAGTGGTAGAGTGCTTGCCTAGCATCCATGAAGATCTGGGTTTGATTGCTCAGTATCACATAGATAGAAAATCTAGATGTGGCACTGTGGCTCAAGTGGCAGAGGTCTAGACTTGAAAAACCCCGAGGACAGTGCCCAGGCCCTGAATTCCAGCCCCAAGACTGGCAGAAAGATAAAAGAAAATAAAAATGCTTTTTACGAGCTAATTCACTCACAGAATTTGCTTCTGAAATCTTCGCTTCTGCATCTTGTGAAATACCCCTTTCCCTCAACTTAGACAAGAAAAACAGATCCATCCCATGGTCCACTGTGAGGCCACTGGTTGGGCTAAGAGCTAGTCGTGCAGCAACACATAGGTTTTATTCTAATACTTTCCAAACTTTGAAATTTGATAGGGAAGGGGGGAAAATCAAGACGGGACGGGGGTGTGGGCGGGGAGGGAAACGGGTACCAAGATATGTGAAAGGGTATCAATGCATGTGAATTATTGCACCTTCTATCTGGCAAATATCATGTAACCCTCTTACTAATTACAATAAAAAAATAAAAATTAAAAAAAATTAAAAAAAAAAAGAAAAACACATTCATCTCATGGTCCACTGTGAGGCCACTGGTTGGGCTAAGAGCTAGTCGTGCAGCAACACATAGGTTTTATTCTAATACTTTCCAAACTTTGTACTCAAATATGCTACCTACTTACCAACTTAGGTCAGTTATCCTTATGCTATACCTTTTCTTCTTTACTACAATATTCTTACACTCCTACGTTAATCCTCTTGTAACTCCCCTGACCTCTCTCATTCCTTTTTTCTATCTCTGGACCTCTGCTCGTCTTTCAACCCTTATACTGCACGGATCTACACTTGATGGCTGTTGAGCAATATTGTATATGTACGTGGTTAATTATTCCCTAGGCTCAGAGGGACTTAAAGACAATAGAGATTGGATTGAGAGGCCTATTGTTTTGGGTATAAAACGCTTATCATTGGTTGTATTAGACTGGTCTGTAAGTGCACAAAAAAGAAAGAGTGATAATACCAATCAAAACTTGTGAACATCTAGTGTCTGCCAGCTACAGAGGTCTAGGTTGGTTATATGTGAAAAACTATAATCGTATTTAGTAGTAATCTTGCTCCCATTTCAAATGGGCAGAACAAGAAACTCAAGAAAAGTGTCAAATCAAGAAACAACATCCCCCACCCAATGGAAACAGACAATGGAACAGTCACTGCCAAACCTAGAGGAGAGTCGTCCAAGTGCTTCACAAATGCAAATGATAAACATTATTAATGGAAATTGTGAAAATATAAAGAAAGAGATAATGGAGGAAGCCATAGCTGAACAAGAGGAAACCATAAACAAGGTGATAAGTGAAAAAGAAGAAGCCATAAAGGAGGCCATAATAAAGGTTTTTCAAAGAAAGATGGATGAATTCATAGAATCCACAAATCAAAACGTGACCAAACTCCAGCAAATGTCCAAAGAAAATAAAGCTACTGAGCTAACCACTCAGAAGGAAATCAAGGAGATAAAGAAATCCATACATGATCTAAAACAAGAGATGCAAGGCATCAAAAATTAGCAATTAGAAGCAAGGGAGATGAAAAATAAAGTAGATAGCTTTGATAGCAGGTTAAACAATGCAGAGGAGAGAATCTCCGGGGCTGAATATAATTTAGTTATTATAGAGAAAGAACAGAAAATGAGTCAATCCAAATCTAGGAAATAAGAGAGAGCGCTTCAGGAAGTCCAAGATACAATTAGGAAGCCTAATTTAAGGCTAGTTGGTATTGAGGAGGGCGTGGAGAAAGAGGTCAATGGTATTGGAAATATACTTCAGGGAATCATCTCAGAGAATTTCCCAAATATCCAGAAGAGCAGGCCCATTCAGATACGAGAAGCTTTTAGAATCCCAAACAGACCTGACCAGAAAAGAACATCCCACCGCCTCATTGTGATCCGAACTGGATCAATAGAAACGAAAGGAAAGATCCTAAAGGCAGCCAGGGAAAAGGGATCAGTAACCTATAAAGGCAAACCAATCAGAATGACCCCAGATTTCACAGGAGAGTCCTTGCAAGCACGAAGTGACTGGAAGCATATATGTCATGCCCTTAAATCAAATAACTACCAACCAAGAATACTGTAGCCAGCTAAGCTCTCATTCATAACTGAAGGAAGAATAAAAACATTCCATTCCAGGGAAAAGCTGCAACAATATGTCGAAACAAAACCAACACTACAGAGAATTCTCAAAGATGCTCTATACATGGAAAACCAAAATAAATGCAATATAGGCAAAGAAATGGCACCTAAACAGCATACCATCTAAGGACCACAAGAACTGTCAAGACACAGTCCCTACTAAAAGCTTTTAAAAATGGTAGGAACTAATAAATATCTCTCAATCCTAACTCTCAATATCAATGGACTTAACTCTCCAATTAAACGGCATAGGCTGTCTAGTTGGATCAAAAAGCAAGAGCCATCGTTCTGCTGTCTTCAGGAGACACATCTTACCCAAAAACAATCATCTTTTGAAAGTGAGAGGTTGGAATAAACACTATCTAGCTAACTGCCCCCATAAACAGGCTGGAGTTGCCATCCTCATATCAGATACAATAGACTTCAAACTAAAATTAGTAAGAAAAGACAAAGAAGGTTACTACATACTACTAAAGGGATCTTTCCTCCAGGGAGACATAACGATCCTAAATATTTACACACACAATCACGGAGCTCCAAACTTCATCAAGCAAACTTTACTTACACTGAAACCATACATAGATCGAAATACAGTGATTGTTGGTGAGTTTAACACACCACTCTCACCTATGGACAGATCAACAAGGCAAAACTCAAGAGAGAAACCTTAGAACTGAACAACTGTATAGAACAACTAGATCTAACAGACATCTGCAGAATATTCCACCCAGTAACAACACAATATACGAATTTCTCAGCAGCACATGGAACATTTTCCAAAATAGACCACATCTTAGGCCATAAAACAAACCTGGACAGATTCAGAAACACTGAAATTATTCCATGCACACTCTCAGACCATAAAGGCATCAAATTGGAACTGAACACATATCTCCACCAACCAAAACCCTGTAACTCATGGAGACTGAACCCCACATTGTTGAATCAAAAACAATGGGTACTCGAAGAGATCAGAACAGATATCCAACTGTTTATGAAATTTAACAATAAGGAGCACACAAATATCAACTCCTTAAGGACACAACAAAGGCAGTACTCAGAGGAAAATTTATAGCGCTGAGTGCCTACAACAGCAAATTGGAAAAATGGCAAACCAACTAGTTAATGTCTCACTTTAACCTCCTGGAAAAAGAGCAACAAACTAAACTTAAACCCAATAGGAGAAAGCAAATAATTAAAATCAAAGCAGAATTAAATGATTTGGAATCCAAAAAAACTATAGAAAGAATCAACAAAACAAGGAGTTGGTTCTTTGAAAGAATTAACAAAATTGACAAGCCCTTAGCAAATCTTACCAAAATCAAGAGAGCATATCGAAATAAACAAAATCGCAGATGAAAATTGTAATATCACGACAGAAATTACCAAGATCCAGAATATCATGAGGGAATACTTCTCAAACCTTTACGCCAACAAATTTGAGAATCTAGAAGAAATGGATGAATTCCTAGAATATTAACATACCCACACTGAACCAAGAAGAGCTAACCCAACTCAACAGGCCTATTTCAAGCTCTGAAATAGAAATGGAAATTAGACAACTTCCACTTAAAAAGAGCCCAGGGCCAGATGGATTCACAGCTGAATTCTATAAGGTCTTCAAAGCAGAGCTCACACCAATACTCCTCAAGCTCTTCAACGAAATTGAAAATGAAGGTTGTTTACCAAACTCATTCTGTGAATCCTGTATATCCCTCATCCCCAAACCAGACAGAGATTCATCAAAGAAAGAGAACTATAGACCCATTTCTTTGATGAACATAGATGCAAAACTTCTCAACAAAATACTGGCCAACCGTCTACAACAACTCATCAAAAAATTATACACTATGATCAAACTGGATTCATCACAGGGAGGCAAAGCTGGTTCAACATACACAAATCAATTCATATAATTCAACACATCAACAGGAGCAAGGACAAAAATCACATGGTTGTCTCAATAGATGCGGAAAAGGCATTTGACAAGATCCAAAACCCCTTTATGTTAAAAGATGTGGAGAAACTAGGAATCCATGGAACATTCCTCAATGTAATAAAGGCTGTGTATGAGAAACCCACTGCCAGTATTGTACTTATTGGTGAAAACCTAAAGCCATTCCCTCTAAAATCAGGAACGAGACAAGGATGCCCACTCTCTCCACTCCTTTTTAACATAGTAGTAGAATTCCTAGGCAGTGCAATAAGGCAAGAAGCAAGCATAAAGGGGATCCAAGTAGGGAAAGAGGAAATAAAACTATCCCTCTTTGCCGATGACATCATTCTGTATTTAAAGAATCCTATAGACTCTACTCCCAAGCTCCTTGAGCTGATTCAAAGCTTTGGAAGTGTAGCAGGCCATAAAATCAACCCTCACAAATCAACTGCCTTCATTTACGCCAACAGTGAGAAGAACGAGGCAATAATCAGGAAAGAAACTCCTTTCACAATAGCCTCAAAGAAAATAAAGTACCTAGGAATTAGCTTAACTAAGAATGTAAAGGACCGTTTAGATGAAAACTTTAAAAACCTAAAAAAGGAAATTAAAGCAGAACTAAGGAAATGGAAAAACCTTCCATGCTCCTGGATTGGAAAATCAACATTGTGAAAATGACAATCTTGCCAAGGCCTATCTACAAATTCAATGCAATACCCATCAACATCCCAATGTCATTCTTTAAAGAAATACAAGAGGCAATTCAAAATTTCATATGGAAAAATAAAAGACCCTGTATAGCAAAAACACTTCTTAGCAGAAAGAACAGCGCTGGAAGAATTTCAATTCCAAACTTTAGACTCTATTAAAGAGCTATAATTCTCAAAACAGCTTGGTACTGGCACAAGAACAGGCCTGAAGTCCAATGGAATAGAACTGCGGACCTAGATATTAAACCACAGACCTATGGCCACCTAATCTTTGACAAGGGAGCCAAAAAAATACTATGGAAGAAAGACAGCCTCTTCAAAAAGTTGTGCTGGCAGAACTGGTTTAGCACCTGCAGAAAATTAAGTTGGATCCTTCTTTGTCACCTTGCACTAGAATTAACTCCAAATGGATCAAAGACCTGGAGGTAAAAGCTGACACACTGAAAAGTTTACAGGAAGGAATAGGAGATACACTAGGCCTCCTTGGCACAGGTCGAAACTCTCTTAATAAGGACCAAGAATCACAACAAATCAGAGAAAGGCTGGATAAGTAGGACTGCATTAAACTGCAGAGCTTTTGTATGGCAACGGATATATCTAGTAAACTAATCAGGAAGACTACGGAGTGGGAGAAGATCTTCACCAACCAAACAACGGACAAAGGCCTCATATCTAAAATATATCAACAACTCACAAAATTGAATCACTCCAAAACTAACCTCCAAAGGAACACCCATCCCATTAGAAAATGGGGCAAAGACTTAAAGAGAGTCTTCTCTGAAGAAGAAACAAAAATGGCCTATAGACACATGAAGAAATGCTCCACATCTCTGGTCATAAAAGAAATGCAAATCAAAACAACTCTAAGATTCCACCTCACTCCAGTTAGAATGTCCAGGATCACGAAAACGAATGACAACAGATGCTGGAGGGGATGTGGCCAGAGGGATCACTACTACACTGTTGATGGGAGTGCAAACTCGTTCAACCACTATGGAAAGCAGTGTGGCAGTGCCTCAAAAGGGTCAACATAGAACTCCCCTATGACCCAGCAATTCGACCACATGGCATTTACCCAACAATCCAGAACCAAAGGCATACTAAACCCACTAGCACAACAATATTCACTGCAGCACTATTCACCATAGCAAAGATATGGAACCAACCCAGATATCCCTCAGTTGATGAGTGGATCAACAAGTTGTGGTATTTGTACACAATGGAATTCTATGCTGCTGTCAGGAAGATTGACATCGCCCCATTTTTAGGAAATGGAAAGACTTAGAACAAATCATATTAAGTGAAGTAAGCCAGACTCAAAGGAACTTAGGCTCAGTGGTTTCCCTCATTCGTCATAATCATAGAAACCTTGGGCTCTACTAGCAGAGATTTGCCATAGAGCAAAAGGCCATATAATGTGAAGCTAATTGAAAGGACCTCCAGGATATTGAAACAAAAGCCACATAATGAATGAGTGTTGTCCTGAATGTACTATGTTGTCTCTCATCTCCTTTGCTGTCCCTTGGTTATCCGATATTGGTATAGTATCTCACTTTGTTATCTGATATATTGAATTTTTTTCTATTTGGATATTTGAAATTTGACAGGGAAGGGGGGAAAACAAAGACGGTTGGGGGGTGTGGGGTTGGAGGGAAATGGGTAGCAAGACATGTGAAAGGGTATCAATGTATGTGAATTAATGCACCTTCTACCTGGCAAATATCATGTAACCCTTTTACTAATTACAATAAAAAATGAAAAAAAAGAAAGTTGTAGTGTGTGGGGAAGATGATGGGGTCAAATACATTTCTTCATAGAAATTTACCTCATCTGGTTACCCTGGATTTTCCTGGCCTTCTTCTTAGAGAAAGGCCTGTTATACTGGATTTGTGGCTTGGCAAAGATCTAGCATGTACATCTTCGAGTAAGACATCCACAACTTCCATGCCTGAGACTCGAGTTTCCAGACCTTTGGCAACAGCACAGCAACACCTTTCTTCCTCCTGAGCCACAGGCCAATTGAGCTGGCTTGAGTAGGTTGTTAGTTACAGTGGCTTGGTTACCAGGGTTCCATACTCTGTTCCATTGTGAGGGAGGCAGGGTCACCTTTCAGGGCCCAATGACCAAAGATCCTTGCCCACAGAAGAAATCACCAAAGACATACTGGAGGCTGAATCTCTCCTCCAATCTCACAATGTACATGTGGATGTAGTAAACAGCACACCTTATTTGTCCAATCCTAATGTCTTCCGCTAGGCCCAGCTACCCGTCTGGTCTCAGGCTCAAGGAGCCTTTCTTAGGTAAGATCCAAACTTAAGGGTCAATATTGCCCTCATCCTTTACAAAACATTTGCTTCACAGTGCTTTCTCTACCTGCATTTTGCCCCTTGTCGATTTTTTTTTTGTTTTTGCTAGTCTAGGGACTTGACCTCAGAGTGTGAACATTGTTCTTGGGCTTTCTTTACGCTTTAGCTCTCCCACCGAGCCACAGCACCACTTGCAGCGTTTTCTATGTATGTGGTAATGAGGAATCAAACCTGAGCCTTTTTGCGTGGTAGCCAAGGTCTCTACCACTAGGTCAAACACACAGGGCATCTTGCACATATTTTTGACGTCAATCTACTAGGATATTATTAGGTTTCTGTATCCTAATCAATTTTTTCCTGATGATTAGCTTTGCTGTCATGTGTAAAAAATGCAAGAGGGAAAAACACAGAAGAATTAGTGAAATTTAAAAAAAAGCATTACACACATAGATAAGTGTTCATTCTTTGTAGGAGAAAGGATACTTTGATATGATGATGATGATTTTATAATTACTATGTCAGGATTGAGAGTTTGGCATAGTGGTAGAGTGCTTGCCTAGCATCCATGAAGATCTGGGTTTGATTGCTCAGTATCACATAGATAGAAAATGTAGATGTGGCACTGTGGCTCAAGTGGCAGAGGGCTAGACTTGAAAAACCCCGAGGACAGTGCCCAGGCCCTGAATTCCAGCCCCAAGACTGGCAGAAAGATAAAAGAAAATAAAAATGCTTTTTACGAGCTAATTCACTCACAGCATTTGCTTCTGAAATCTTCGCTTCTGCATCTTGTGAAATACCCCTTTCCCTCAATGTAGACAAGAAAAACAGATCCATCCCATGGTCCACTGTGAGGCCACTGGTTGGGCTAAGAGCTAGTCGTGCAGCAACACATAGGTTTTATTCTAATACTTTCCAAACTTTGAAATTTGATAGGGAAGTGGGGAAAATCAAGACGGGAGGGGGTGTGGGGGGGAGGGAAACGGGTACCAAGACATGTGAAAGGGTATCAATGCATGTGAATTATTGCACCTTCTATCTGGCAAATATCATGTAACCCTCTTACTAATTACAATAAAAAAATAAAAATTAAAAAAAATTAAAAAAGAAAAGAAAAACACATTCATCTCATGGTCCACTGTGAGGCCACTGGTTGGGCTAAGAGCTAGTCGTGCAGCAACACATAGGTTTTATTCTAATACTTTCCAAACTTTGTACTCAAATATGCTACCTACTTACCAACTTAGGTCAGTTATCCTTATGCTATACCTTTTCTTCTTTACTACAATATTCTTACACTCCTACGTTAATCCTCTTGTACTTCCCCTGACCTCTCTCATTCTTTTTTTCTATCTCTGGACCTCTGCTCGTCTTTCAACCCTTATACTGCACGGATCTACACTTGATGGCTGTTGAGCAATATTGTATATGTACGTGGTTAATTATTCCCTAAGCTCAGAGGGACTTAAAGACAATAGAGATTGGATTGAGAGGCCTATTGTTTTGGGTATAAAACGCTTATCATTGGTTGTATTAGACTGGTCTGTAAGTGCACAAAAAAGAAAGAGTGATAATACCAATCAAAACTTGTGAACATCTAGTGTCTGCCAGCTACAGAGGTCTAGGTTGGTTATATCTGAAAAACTATAATCGTATTTAGTAGTAATCTTGCTCCCATTTCAAATGGGCAGAACAAGAAACTCAAGAAAAGTGTCAAATCAAGAAACAACATCCCCCACCCAATGGAAACAGACAATGGAACAGTCACTGCCAAACCTAGAGGAGAGTCGTCCAAGTGCTTCACAAATGCAAATGATAAACATTATTAATGGAAATTGTGAAAATATAAAGAAAGAGATAATGGAGGAAGCCATAGCTGAACAAGAGGAAAGCATAAACAAGGTGATAAGTGAAAAAGAAGAAGCCATAAAGGAGTCCATAATAAAGGTTTTTCAAAGAAAGATGGATGAATTCATAGAATCCACAAATCAAAACGTGACCAAACTCCAGCAAATGTCCAAAGAAAATAAAGCTACTGAGCTAACCACTCAGAAGGAAATCAAGGAGATAAAGAAATCCATACATGATCTAAAACAAGAGATGCAAGGCATCAAAAATTAGCAATGAGAAGCAAGGCAAATTGGAAAAATGGCAAACCAACTAGTTAATGTCTCACTTTAACCTCCTGGAAAAAGAGCAACAAACTAAACTTAAACCCAATAGGAGAAAGCAAATAATTAAAATCAAAGCAGAATTAAATGATTTGGAATCCAAAAAAACTATAGAAAGAATCAACAAAACAAGGAGTTGGTTCTTTGAAAGAATTAACAAAATTGACAAGCCCTTAGCAAATCTTACCAAAATCAAGAGAGCATATCGAAATAAACAAAATCGCAGATGAAAATTGTAATATCACGACAGAAATTACCAAGATCCAGAATATCATGAGGGAATACTTCTCAAACCTTTACGCCAACAAATTTGAGAATCTAGAAGAAATGGATGAATTCCTAGAATATTAACATACCCACACTGAACCAAGAAGAGCTAACCCAACTCAACAGGCCTATTTCAAGCTCTGAAATAGAAATGGAAATTAGACAACTTCCACTTAAAAAGAGCCCAGGGCCAGATGGATTCACAGCTGAATTCTATAAGGTCTTCAAAGCAGAGCTCACACCAATACTCCTCAAGCTCTTCAACGAAATTGAAAATGAAGGTTGTTTACCAAACTCATTCTGTGAAGCCAGTATATCCCTCATCCCCAAACCAGACAGAGATTCATCAAAGAAAGAGAACTATAGACCCATTTCTTTGATGAACATCGATGCAAAACTTCTCAACAAAATACTGGCCAACCGTCTACAACAACTCATCAAAAAATTATACACTATGATCAAACTGGATTCATCACAGGGAGGCAAAGCTGGTTCAACATACACAAATCAATTCATATAATTCAACACATCAACAGGAGCAAGGACAAAAATCACATGGTTGTCTCAATAGATGCGGAAAAGGCATTTGACAAGATCCAAAACCCCTTTATGTTAAAAGATGTGGAGAAACTAGGAATCCATGGAACATTCCTCAATGTAATAAAGGCTGTGTATGAGAAACCCACTGCCAGTATTGTACTTATTGGTGAAAACCTAAAGCCATTCCCTCTAAAATCAGGAACGAGACAAGGATGCCCACTCTCTCCACTCCTTTTTAACATAGTAGTAGAATTCCTAGGCAGTGCAATAAGGCAAGAAGCAAGCATAAAGGGGATCCAAGTAGGGAAAGAGGAAATAAAACTATCCCTCTTTGCCGATGACATCATTCTGTATTTAAAGAATCCTATAGACTCTACTCCCAAGCTCCTTGAGCTGATTCAAAGCTTTGGAAGTGTAGCAGGCCATAAAATCAACCCTCACAAATCAACTGCCTTCATTTACGCCAACAGTGAGAAGAACGAGGCAATAATCAGGAAAGAAACTCCTTTCACAATAGCCTCAAAGAAAATAAAGTACCTAGGAATTAGCTTAACTAAGAATGTAAAGGACCGTTTAGATGAAAACTTTAAAAACCTAAAAAAGGAAATTAAAGCAGAACTAAGGAAATGGAAAAACCTTCCATGCTCCTGGATTGGAAAATCAACATTGTGAAAATGACAATCTTGCCAAAAGCTATCTACAAATTCAATGCAATACCCATCAACATCCCAATGTCATTCTTTAAAGAAATACAAGAGGCAATTCAAAATTTCATATGGAATAATAAAAGACCCTGTATAGCAAAAACACTTCTTAGCAGAAAGAACAGCGCTGGAAGAATTTCAATTCCAAACTTTAGACTCTATTACAGAGCTATAATTCTCAAAATAGCTTGGTACTGGCACAAGAACAGGCCTGAAGTCCAATGGAATAGAACTGAGGAAGCACAGACTAAACCACAGACCTATGGCCAACTAATCTTTGACAAGGGAGCCAAAAAAATAGAATGGAAGAAAGACAGCCTCTTCAACAAGTTGTGCAGGCAGAACTGGTTAAGCACCTGCAGAAAACTAAAGCTGGATCCTTCTTTGTCACCTTGCACTAGAATTAACTCCAAATGGATCAAAGACCTGGAGGTGAAAGCTGACACACCGAAAACTCTACAGGAAGGAATAGGAGATACACTAGGCCTCCTTGCCACAGGTCGAAACTTTCTTAATAAGGACCAAGAATCACAACAAATCAGAGAAGGGTTGGACAAGTGGGACTGCATTAAACTGCAGAGCTTTTGTATGGCAAAGAACATAGCTTGTAAACTGAGGAGGAAGCCTACAGATTGGGAGAAGATCTTCACCAACCAAACAACGGACAAAGGCCTCATATCTAAAATATATCAACAACTCACAAAATTGAATCACTCCAAAACTAACCTCCAAAGTAAAAACCATCCCATTAAAAATGGGCCAAAGACATAAAGAGAGTCTTCTCTGAAGAAGAAACAAAAATGGCCTATAGACACATGAAGAAATGCTCAACATGTCTGGTCATAAAAGAAATGCAAATCAAAACAACTCTAAGATTCCACCTCACTCCAGCTAGAATGGCCAGGATCAGGAAAATGAATGACAACAGATGCTGGAGGGGATGTGGCCAGGAGGGATCACTACTACACTGTTGGTGGGAGTGCAAACTCGTTCAACCACTATGGACAGCAGTGTGGCAGTGCCTCAAAAGGGTAAACATAGAACTCCCCTATGACCCAGAAATTCCACTCCTTGGCATTTACCCAACCATCCAGAAACAAGGACATACTAAACCCACTAGCACAACAATGTTCATTGCAGCAGTATTCATCATAGCAAAGATATGGAACCCACCCAGATGTCCCTCAGTTGATGAGTGGATCAACAAGTTGTGGTATTTGTACACAATGGAATTCTATGCTGCTGTCAGGAAGATTGACATCGCCCCATTTTTAGGAAATGGAAAGACTTAGAACAAATCATATTAAGTGAAGTAAGCCAGACTCAAAGGAACTTAGGCTCAGTGGTTTCCCTCATTCGTCATAATCAGTAGAAACCTTGGGCTCTACTAGCAGAGATTTGCAATTGAGCAAAAGCTTGATACATAAGGACATATAATGTGAAGCTAATTGAAAGGACCTACAGGATAGTGAAACAAAAGCCATATAATGAATGATTGTTGTCCTTAATGTACTATGTTGTCTCTCATCTCCTTTACTGTCCCTTGTTTATCCCATATTGGTATAGTATCTCACTTTGTTATCTGATATATTGAATTTGTTTGTATTTGGATATTTGAAATTTGATAGGGAAGGGGCGAAAACCAAAACGGGAGGGGGGGTGGGGAGGAGGGAAACACGTACCAAGACGTGTGAAAGGGTATCAATGCACGTGAATTAATGCACCTTCTGTCTGGCAAATATCATGTAACCCTTTTAGTAATTACAATAAAAAAAGTCTAAAAAAAAGAATTATGGAAAAAAAGAAAAAGAAAAGGAGAAAAACTTCAGTCAGGGGTCTCCATTCCCCTCTGAATTCCAGGATGAAATTCAAATTCCAGTTGAACTGCTACATGTTTCTGATCCATTCAGCATTAGCAGCTGGACTTATATATCAGAAAGAAAATAATATAAGGGTAGAAATGTTTCTCCAAGGTACAGCATGTACTCACTTATGAAAGGCCCTAGGTTCAATCTCTAGCACATCTCCAGCACAGAAGGTTTTTGTTTTTTTATTTTTTAATTTGAAAAAGGCAATGATGTAAAACATTATATTTGGCTTCTAAATCTAAGTTAAATAGTCAAGATTTGGGCCGAATCAAAAGTTAAAACAAAATACCTAATCTCTGCAGTTAGACCCAATCTTCTAGATGTTTTATAAAGATAAGGAAAATGTCTCGATAAATACCCTACATGGCGTACAGACACATGAAGAAATGCTCAACATGTCTGGCCATAAAAGAAATGCAAATCAAAACAACTCTAAGATTCCACCTCACTCCAGTTAGAATGGCCAGATTCAAGAAAACTAATAACAACAGATGCTGGAGGGGATGTGGCCAGAAGCGATCACTACTACACTGTTGGTGGGAGTGCAAACTCCTTCAACCACTATGGAAAAAACAGTATGGCATTCTTCAAAAGACTAAACATAGAGCTCCCCTATGAACCAGAAATTCCACTACTCAGCGTTTACCCTCTTGTCTAGAAACAAGGACATACTAAATTCACTAGCACAACAATATTCATTGCAGCACTATTTACCATAGCAAAGATATGGAACCAGTCCAGATGCCCTTCAGTTTATGAGTGGATCAACAAGATGTGGTATTTATACACAACGGTATCCTATGCTGCTGTGAGAAAGAACGACATTGCCCCATTTGTAAAGAAATGGAAAGACATTGAAAAAATCATATTAAGTGAAGTAAGCCAGATCCATAGGAACACAGGCTCAATGGTTTGTCTCATTTGTCATTATCAGTAGAAACCTTGGGCTCACCTAACAGAGATTTACAATAGAGTAAAACCTAGATACATAAGGCCATATAATATGATGCTAAATGAAAGAACCTCCAGGATATAGAAACAAAAGCCATATAATGAGTGATGGTTGTCCTTAATGTACTATGTTATCTCTCATCTCTTTTTCTGTATCTTGGTTAACTCATATTGTTACAGTATTTCACCTGATTGTCTGATATATTGTATATATGCATATTTGGTTATTTGAAATAGGATAGGGAAGCGGGTAAAACAAGATGAGGGTTGGGGGTAAGGAGAGGGAACTGGGGACCAAGACATGAGAAAGCGTATCAATGTTTGTGAAGTAATGCACCTTCTATCTGGTAAATATAATGTAACCCTTCTATTAATTACAATAAAAATATATGAAAATTAAAAAAAGAGACACATCTTACCCAAAAACAATCATCTTTTGAAAGTGAGAGGTTGGAATAAACTCTATCAAGCTAACTGCCCCCATAAACAGGCTGGAGTTGCCATCCTCATATCAGACACAATAGACTTCAAACTAAAATTAGTAAGAAAAGACAAAGAAGGTGACTACATACTACTAAAGGGATCTTTCCTCCAGGAAGACATAACGATCCTAAATATTTACGCACCCTTTTGAAGATTCTCAAAAGATTGAAGATTTTGCCAGTGTAAGTTAGATTCCGGCATTGATATTAAATAATGCAATGAGTAGGGATTTATATTTGACATATCACTGTTGACAAAATCTAACACACATTTGCTTAGTATTTGCTTTTGATTTCCCAAGAAGTTGAGTACAAGCTAACATGTGTGGCATATATCGACTGGGAGAAATGATTCAGAATATGTGACTCATTTGAACAGGAGTCAGTGAAAAGATACAGAAGCAGGATACCCATATTTTGATAATTTCTATCTTTTGCATATTTTGTGTTTGTTATTAATTCCATTTGTAGTGTACATTTCTAGGTAAAAACTTTTAAAATGTTTCCAAACAATTTGTTATTTCAACAGCAAAAAAAGACATTTACATGCATGATAAAATTCACAGAATCCAAATTTTTCCACATTATTTTTTGTTTTTTGTTTTTTTTTTTTGGTGGGTCATAGATCTTGAACTCAGCCTGTGCACTATCCCTGAGCTCTTCAACTCCAGGCTACCACCTTACCCTGGAGCCAAGCCCCACTTCCCATTTTCTAAAGGTAAATTGGAGATAAGAGTCTCAGGTCTTTTTGTGCCAGGATGGCTTTAAACCTTGATCCTCAGATCTCAGCCTCCTGAGTAGCTAGGATTATAGAAGTGAGCCACCACCCCATCATGCTCAGCTTTCTGTTTTTTTTAAACAAGCCCTTTGGCTGGAACTCGGTCTGAACACTGTCCTTCAGCTTTCCTCAAGCCTAGTGATCTTCTACTTGAGCCACAGCACTACTGGTTTTTTCTGTGTATGTGGTACTGCGGAATTGAACCTTCGTCTTCATACAAGCACTGTACAACTATGCCAAACTCCCAGCCCCTCCACATTAGTTTTTATGATAGATCTTTCCATGCATCTAGGATGGCTAGAAATCCTTCTTGAGTTTCCCAAGATCAGGGAGTATAGGTGTGTCCCATCCTGTGTGGCTACATAACCATTGTTTAGTGTACAGTTCTCTCTTCATTCTACCCATCTAGAGCAATTTTCATCTTCCATGTATAATCATTAAACATTCAGCTCCTGTTCCTCTCTACTCCATTCTCTGGAACCATCGTGCTTTTTGGCTCTAAGGGTTTGTTGATCCTTGGAAGCTCTGGAAGGGAAAACATACCCTAGCTCTTCCTTTATGACTGCTGTATTTTTAGTTTACTGTAATCAAGATTCATCTGTAAAATATAGTAAAATGTTCTTCCTTTTCAATGCATTGTTTTGATTATTTCTATCTTTTGATTATTATTAATAGTTGTGAATGGATTCTCCACATATTTGTTCTAGTCTCTGCTTTCTCTTCCGTTAGGTACAAATCTAGAAATAGAAGTGTTGGACCATATTTCTATGTAATTCTATATTTAGTACTTTTTTAGCACTCTCCACGCAATTTTTGATTGTTTTATATTCCTTGCAGAACTATTCCAAAGTTCTACTTCTTCTCACTACCTTCCCAGTAATAGACTTTGAAAGTTGTTTTTTGGATGCGTGTGTGTGTCTGTGTGTGTGTGTGTGTGTGTGTGTATGTGGATCTTTTTGTTTAAAACTATATTTATATTAACATATTTAAAGTAATGATTTCATTGTAATTTTAATTTTTCTCATGACTGTTAATATTGAACTTCTTTCTACATTTTGAACTACTATTTCTATATATTCTTTTTAGAAAATCCTCTCCAATCTCCAATTTTTTTCCCTTTTTTTGTGGGGTAGTGGGGAAAGTCATGGGGCTTGGACCTTGGGCCGTGAGCTCTTTAGTTTAAGGCTATTGTCCTACCCTGGGTATTGCCCCTCAGTTCTTCTGCTCACAGCTCCCTACCCCTCTTCTCATTATATACAAAAAAAAGGTCATCCTCAGTCTTTTTGAAAAAGTAAAACATACAGTAAAATTGTAGTATAAAACAGCAAGAAATAAATTTCTTGCCAGGTGCAGTGACTTCTACCTGTAATCCTAGCTACTCAGATATCAGGCTGATATCTAAAGATTTGGTTCAAAGCCAGCCTGGGCATTAGAAAGTCTATGAGACTCTCATCTACAGTTAACCACTAGAATATGGGAAATGGCACTGTGGCTTCATAGGTAGGGTGATAGCCTTGAGTTGAAGAGCTCAGGAACAGTGCCCAGGCCCAGAGTTCAAGCCTTACAAATCCCCCAGCCAAAAAAAAGAAAAAAACTTTCTTCCCCAAGTGACTATTATGCCAGACATAGAACATTAACATTCTGGGTGTACTTCACAGTATTATTACTTGATACCCTAAGATTTTGCAATATTCTCACAGTACCAGCATATGTCATCATATAATGTAGTTCTTTTTTAATGGAATAATTCCATTTATAAACTAAATCTACTCCCCCGACTTATTGTTGTCGATACCACAATTGCTGTACCATGATATGCCACAAGCCATTAAACATTTTATGGTGGGTAATTGGAAAGGAGTCTCATGGAATTTTGTGCCAGGCTGGCTTTGAACCATGGTCCTCAGATCTCAGTCTCCTGAGTAGCTAGGATGACAGGAGTGAGCCACCAACACCTGGCTTGCCTTTTTATTTTTTTGTGGGTGTTGGGACTTGAACTCTGGGCCTAGGCACCATCCCTAAGCTTTTCAAGTCAATATTTCATGTAAGTCTAAACATTTAAGTAAAGGAATAAAATTCCAACAAAAAAAGAATACAATTCCACACATGGTGTGTTTATAACTCAGTGCTAATTACTTGATGAAAATGTGCCATTCCAGAAGCTGGTGTCATTTGATGATGTAGCTGTGGATTTCAGCTGGGAGGAGTGGCAGCATCTGGACAATGCTCAGGGGACCCTGTACAGAGATGTAATGCTGGAGACCTACAGCAACCTGGTGTCCTTAGGTGAGCAAAAGTCAAATTCACTTGCAAGGCCAAGTGCCTTGTTATTTTGCAGATACGTGAATGTTTATCAAACTTTCAATACTATTTAAATGAAAGATTCCAGGCCCCTGAGAAGTATCATTACTTTCTAAAGAAAACCTAAGGTAATTTTGTACTCATTCTTCAGGATACCTTCAGGATACTTTGACAACAGTTCTAAATTATGTTTCCTCTAATGGAGACGACATTCCAAACTTACACAGTAATTGTAAGTGGATAAACAATCCAGAATAGAATATATATCATTATTGGAAATAGGATCTACAAATCACTAAACAGTGAGTTTATAATGGAAACCTGGCACTAGGTGCAATGTTTCATGCCTGTAATCTTAAAATATTCAGGAGGAAGAAATCTAAGAATTCTAATTTGAAGCCAGCAAGGGCATAAAAATTGCCATGAAACTCTATAACTCCAAGTAACCCCTCAAAAATGTTAGTGGAGTGTCAAGAGTTTGACTTTGTGGTTGAGTGCTTGCCTAGCATGCATGAAGACCTATGTATGTAAGTGGAGCTTGGACTCAAACTGGTATTTTTCTAGCCTTGAGCAAGACAGCTAAGTTTATGCCATACAAAATGAATCCAGAGCTGGGGAAAAGTCAACCATGGAGCCAGTGAGAAATGAGAAAAAAGATTTAATAGATAACTTGTGAGTAGGATGTCTGCGAACTTAAAGCAATGATGACACAGCATAAGCAATAATTCTCTACTGTTTCTAATTTACAGGGCCCTGTGTTCCCAAACCTGTATTAATTGACAAGCTAGAGCACTGTGCAGAACTCTGGATAGGAAATTCCTCTGACAAGAATATCACAGGTGAGTGAATGCATCTTCATATTGATGTTGGAGCCTGAGCCCCATTGGTAAGTTCATGTTGTGATGTACTGAGCAATAATATCCTTTGTTACCCTAAATCCTGTGTGGAACCTATGGAATTCTTTGTGAATGAATCAAGAATCATTTTCTTTTCCCAATCCTATGCTTGGTCTCAGGGCCTGAGCATGGTCCTTGGGTTTTCTCAAGGCTAGCTCTCTACTTCTTGAGTCATAGCACCACTTCTGGCTTTTTCTTTGTATGTAGTACCAAGGAACTGAACCAGGTCTTTGTGCATGCTAGCCCAAACCCCCGGCACCAAGAATCATAGGGTGATATAATGAATTCTATGTGGCAGTAGAGTTAAAGTTAGATTTCTCAGTAGAAATCACTGTGAAACAAAATAAAATGAGAAAGCCATGAGCCCGTGGCTCATGCCTGTAATCCTAGCTACTTAGGAGGCTGAGATCTGAGGATCAAGGTTCAAAGACTGACCAATCATAAAAACACCTTAGACTCTTCTCTCCAATGAACCAATAGAAAGTGAGAAGTGGGGTTGAGGCTAAAGATATAGGGCAGTAGCCTTGAGCTGAAGAGCTCAAGAAGAACAGCCAGGTCTAGAATTCAAGTCCTATGACTGCAAAACAAGAAAGAGAGAAAGAAAGAAAGAAAGAAACAAAGAAAGAAACAAAGAAAGAAAGAAAAAAGAGGAAGAAAGAGGGAAAGAAGGAAATGAAGAAAGAAAGAAAGAAAGAAAGAAAGAAAGAAAGAAAGAAATTTAATTTCTTTAAAACTAAGACTATAAATGATTGAGCAAACAAGGAATAAGTCAGGGCATTATTCTCTGATAAGGATAATATCTTTTTGCTGGTAGGAAGAGACTGGTATTCAGAACCAGACCTTTCCACCAGAAATTGAGCCTAGTGGTAGAGTGCTTGCCTAGCATGCACAAAGACACAGGTTTGATTCCTTATTAACACATACATAGAAAAAGCCAGAAGTAATGACTTCATTGGTAGGGTTCTAGTCTGGAGAAAACCCAAGGACAGTGCTTAGGTCCTAAGTTCAAACCCAGGAATGGAAGGAAAAAACAACAACAAAGTTTCAATCAACATAAGAAAATTAACTAGACAATGAGCTGGAGATTTTCTGGTCTTCCATGGTTCTGAGGGACAGGAGTGTTAGAAAAGGAATTTGTATAAGACTTCAAATGGAAAGATACAAATTTCAAAATTCCCACAAATACCTAAATTGAGACTTTAGTGAGAAGTTGTAACTGAAGGGATATAGGTGTAAGTCCTTACTCTCAAGAATCGTTCTTGCTTGGATGAAAGGCAAACAGACATATAAACCAAACTTGTGGCCGCTGAATCTAGAAAAAATTCGTGTTCCTCACTTAATGGTTAATAAGCAAACAGCATTGAAACTGGGTAAGGTAATCCTATCTGCTACTCAGGACCTGAGACTCTTATCTGTAGTTAACTCTAGAAAACAGAAGTGGGGCTGTAGCTCAAGGATAGGGGTTATAGTCTTCTGCTTAAGCGTTCAAGGACAGGGCCGATGCCTATGAACTACAAAAAAAAAAAGAAAAGAAAAGAAAAGAAAGTTTTAAAAAGATGCAAAACAGCACAATATTTAGATTATTTCTCAAAAATAAAAGAAAGGAAGCTATTCCTCAATGTATAAACAAAACAGTATTTGAAAAAAACAGCTGCAGGTATATTATAGGTAGTACTCAGCTTAAAACTGCAGCAATACATAGTTGGGTAATTTCAATAAATATTTCCTGTGATATAAAAAGAGAACTAAAACACAGAAAACCATTTTTGGTCATTGTAAAATATCATTTTCTTAATATGTTAGTGAGAAAAGCATATATTTCTCACAAATCAATTTCCACTTTTATATTTTAAAATATCTAACACTTAGGATGGGAAAGTAAAGTCATTACCTTTACAGTAAGGAATATTTGTATCTCATGTATGTTTGTATCTTTTTTTCTATGACTCGTTTTAGATGTCCAGGTAATGGAAAATGTGTTCAAGACCTGCCAGGAAAGTCCACATGAATGTCTTTGTGAAGTAGCAGTTGCATATTAGAAACCTTAGGAATATAACCAAAGTTGAAAGTCTTTTGTGCTGTATTCACCCTCAGGAAGCGTAAGAGAGTTCACACATATGAGAAGCCTTAGCAATGTAATAAATAGGAAAGACTTTTTAATCTGTGGAAGAAAACTCAGCTTGTGTCACAGAACCAACACAAGATAAAACCCTTAATGAATGTAGCAAATGTTCAGTCTTTTCCCCAGAAGGCACAAGTCAAGATTTATCACTAAACACCCACAGGATAGAATCCTATGAATAAAATGAAAGGGAAATTTTTTTGAAGAACTCATAGTTGAGTTTGCATGATACCACACAGACACAGGATAAAAATCGTATGAATATAAGAATATGAAAAATCCATCATGAACGCATGACTAAGTATAAAATGCACATAGGAGAGAAAAACCTTATGAATATTACAAATGTTGAAAGTGTTTGACCTGGAAGGCATACTTCTGTGTTCATCACAAACCTGATTCCCATAGAAGAAAAGAAAACTAATGAATAGAACAAATGTGCAATGACTTTTAATCAGAAGTCAGTCTTCAGTACATTTCAGAACATACACAATAGAGAAATTCTGAGTAATGAAAAACATTTAGCTATATATAGAATCTCTGTATATGGGAGCATTAGGGTAAGTCTTCTAAACAAAGTCAACCTTCAGCAAGCATTAAGAGCACTCAAAGAAGAAATAATAGCATGTAGGAAAACCTTTGTCAGAAACCTCTAAAAGCTGACTGTGTGGCTTAGTGATAGAGTGCTAACCTATCAAGGATGAAGGCCTGGGTTAGATTCCTCAATACTATGTGAAAAGAGCAAGCCAGAAGCAGCACTGTGGTTCAAATGGTAGAGTGCTAACCTTGAGCAAAAGTAGCTCAGGCCCTGAGTTCAAGCCTAAGGATTGGAGAGAGAGAGAGAGAGAGAGAGAGAGAGAGAGAGAGAGAGAGAGAGAGAGAGACAGAGAGAGACAGAGAGAGAGAGAGAGACAGAGACAGAGAGAGAGAGAGAGAGAGAGAGAGAGAGAGAGAGAGAGAGACAGAGAGAGAGAGAGAGAGAGAGAGAGAGGGAAACAGGAACTTCTAAATTTTACAGAGATAGAGATGGAGGGAGAGAAGGAGACAGAAACTAATTTCTAAACTTTACAGTCTTTCTATTTCTTTACAAATTCGTCTATGTCATTCTTTCTGACAGAAGCACAGAATTCCATTGTGTAAAATACCATATTTGATCTACTCATCAACTGACGGGCCTCTTGTTTGGTTCCATACCTTTGCTATAGTAAATAGTGCTGTGATAAATGTTATTGTTCTAGTGAATTTAGTATGTCCTATCTGGACGATTGGCAAGTAGTGAAATTGCTGGATCACAGGGGAGCTCTATGTTTAGTCTTTTTGGGATACTGCCATAGTGCTTTCCATAGTGGTTGAACGAGTTTGCAATCCCACCAGCAGTGTAGTAGTGATCCCTCCTGGCCACATCCCCTCCAGCATACGTTATTAGATTTCTGGATCTTGGCCATTCTAACTGGAGTGAGGAGGAAAAGGGAAAGAGGAACTGAAACTTTCTCTCCTTACAGATGACATGATTCTGTATTTAAAGAACCCTATAGACTGTACTCCCAAGCTGCTTGAGCTGATATAAAACTTTGTCAAGGTAGCAGGGTATAAAATTAACCCTCAATGTCAACTGCCTTCCTATATGCCAACAAATGAGAGGAATGAGGCAAGAATCAGGATAGCAACTCATTTTGCTATCAAAGAAAATAAAATACCTAGGAATTAGCTTAGAATGTAAAGCACGTTTTTGATGGAACTATAAACCCTGGAGAAGGAAATTAACGCAGAACTGAGGAAATGCAAAAACCTATGCTCCTGCTTTGGAAGAAGTAATATTGTAAAAATGGCAATCTTGATAAGGACTATCTACAAAATCAGTGCAATATTCATCAATATCCCAATGTCATTCTTTAAAGAAACAGAAGAGGAAATCCAAAATTTCACTTGGAATAATAAAAGACCCCTTATAGTCTGTCTTCTTGCATGATACATAATATTTAATCTCACCTTCTCCACCAAAATCTCACCTTTCTCATTGAGACATAGGTGGCCCTGTTTACTAGCAGCAAAGGCTCAAAGGTGCAGTTTCCGGTGTCACCACCTCCTCTGTTACTGGGTAGATCCAACTCTGTCATCGATTCTGAGGTCTGCTCTGGGAGTCTTGGTCACAAGTTGTTCTGTGGCATCTGCTGCCAGCCTGTGCCTATTTGCTTCCTTTTCCTCCAGCAGCCTACAACAGGGAATGAAGTTCAGGCGCTGATGCTCTCCTTCATATGCAGGCCAGGATGAGCCCAACCCTCCCTCATCTTCCTCTTCCAATTTTTGGGAAAAAATGTGCTGGCAGAAGTCCTCAGGTGTGGGGCATGGCTGATCCACACTTTTAATCCAGGCTGGTCCGGAGGCTGAGATCTGAGTATGGAAGTTCCAAGTCACCTAGAACAGGAAAGTCTGATAGATTCTTACTACCAAAAATAAAAACAGCTGGGAATGGAGTTTGGGCTCAAGTGGTAAAGGGCTAGTCTTGAGTACAAATGCTTAGTGCCCAGGCCCTGAGTTCAGGCTCCAGCACTGCCAACAACCTCACTTTAGTGAGATTTTAGCTTTATCCATGTAGGCACATCTCACTGGAATCTCTGCTGGTAGAGATAGTCTTCATAATTTTGTCTCAAGGTAAAGGTCCTCCTGGGGTAGTACACAAAAGGTGTCATGGAGAGAGGAGCCCCAATTGCTCCAGGTTTGAAGATGGCATAGGTCAATCCAGCATGGAGTTGGCACATGAGTCTTCCCTAGCACCACCTACCAGTGAATGTCAAATGACATTGATTGTTGTGGGATTGTGTGATTGAAGTGCCCCATTAAGGGCAGTGTTAGCACATCCAAACTTGGATACCAGGAATGCTGAAATCTCAAAGCTAAGATATCTGTTGGCTACAGAAATGCTGGTGTGTCTGTTATTCACTAAAAGTTCAGGTGCAAAGATTCTGAAGCTTGATGCCATGTGTTTATTCCATTTAGTAAAATTATTTTAATGCACTGTATAAGTTAAAACATTTCATAAGAGTCAGGGATAGTGAAAACATTGTTCTTGAATTCAGGTGTCTGGCAGGGTAATGGGGGGGTGTTCGTGGCTGGGACTATGAAGCTGGAGCTGCTATCAAACCATGGATCATGTTCCTCTTTGTCTGGGAGAAATGACTCCAAAGATGAAATTTGAATGGTGAGGAAAAGATGATGATTTACTCAGGAAATATCTTCTAAACAAATGCTCATGTGGAAGTGGGATGGGGGTGGGCATATCTGAGGCAGAGCATAAAGGGGCTTCTCATGGCGTTGAGAACGTTCCTTGCGACTTCAGGCATGCAGCAGGGTGTTTTAGATGGCCATTGTGAGATGGATGGAATAAGACTGGAGACAAGATGAATGCTGGGATCCTGCAATGCTCTTGCATGAGTCGCTGGTGGCTCACCTGAAAGAACTAATTATGTCTAAAAAAGAAATCAGGAATTTGTTTTGATTAGATAATACCTGTAATCCGAGGCATATTCAGGATCCTGATCTTAGTATTGTGGTTTAAAACCAACCCAGCAAAGGGAAAAATGCATGAGACTCTTACTCCCAGTTTAGAGCAAGAACAAAGATTGAAGTAGAGCTGTGGCTCAAGAGCTAAAGTGCTACCTTGAGCAAAGAAAAGCTAAGACAAAGCTCCAGGTCTTGAGTTCAAGGCCAGGAATGAAAGAAGGAAGGTAAAAAAAGGGAAGTATGTGAGGAAGGGAAATATATAAATGAAAGAGAGAAGGAACTAGAAATTTAAAACTAGAGAATATTTAAAAGTCATCAGTCCTTCTAAGAAAAGTGTTGGAGTATGGGTTCTATATGTGGTGAACTGGAAGCCCAGCAGTGACTTGTTAACCAAAGAGTCACCATGATGAGCAAAGGATAGAAATCTGCATGAGCCTCTTAGCGGATGGAGTCACAGAAGAGAACCTCAGCTCCCATCCCATAGTTAGAAGTATATAGAGATGGGGAAGTTGGCATCACCTTGATGTCATTGTGTCCATGGAGACTGGAAGCCATGGCTCTGTGAAAGCACAATGTTCTGGTTACTGAGCTGAGAGGCTGAGGAGAGCCAAGTCCTGGCCATGAAGAAATCAGGGTGGCAGCAGAGCAACTCTGCTGCAGTGTGTGCCTGCTTGTCTGTTCTTATTCTGTGGTGGATCAGGCCGGAGCGGGTGATAGTAACTGTTTTGTGGTCACAAGCCCTTCACCAAGAGCTTCCTGTGGGATCCTCATAAGCTACAGGGTGGCTGGTGGTGGGATGTGTGTGGGGTGGAAGTGACAGAGGGATGGATGCATGGCAAGGTGGGTGAAGAGATGAGAGGAATGATGAGAGCCCAGTTCATTGGTTTCCAAGGTTAATGGATGGGAGGTAGAGAGGCATGATGGAGGAAAGATGGAGGCAGGGGAAGGTGGTGACAGAGTGAGGCCATCTGTAGTGCCAGCCTGGCCATCATCTGAAGCCCATAGTCAGCTTCCTGATCCCTCACTTTGTCCTGCTCCTTGTGCAGGGAATGTCACGTGTACCCAGAGCTAGGGGTGGGGCAATGTTAGTAGCACCTGGAGAACCATTGGCCTCTACCTGGGTGAGGGGTGGTTCTGGCTCCCATGCTGGGTGGCCTGATAGCTATGGAACAGATCTCTCCTTAGCTACCACAGTCAGTGGCTGCTCTCCATCTAGGGTTAGGGCACCTGCTCAGCCATCAGGACACCCCATGCCAGGACAGAGGCCTACAATTCAGATGGCAGCACAGGGGTGAAGATGATCTCACCGTAGCCCTAGTTACATGGCTGTCCCTGCATGGAGGACAGGATGAGCTAGGGGGAAGATGTTCTCTGTGTTTTTCCACAGCCTATCCCGGCCTCTTCTTGTGTCTGATTAGACAAAGAGAGTACCAGGTTCCCTCTCATAGTCCTGGTTCTTTTTCTTTTACAGTCATGAGGCTTGAACTCATGTCCTGGGTACTGTCCTTGAGCTCTTTTGCTCAAGGTTGATGCTCTAACATTTGAACCATAGTGCCATTTCCAGGTTTTCCTTTTCATGTGGATCTCTGATATCTCCAGTGCTGTGCCTGCAGGGAGGCACTCACCCCACAGACAGAGCCCCCTCTGCCGTGACTTTTACTGCCCACAACCCTCACACCCACTCCTTGCACACCCCTCGACTCCAGTTTTAGCTCCTCTTGGACTGGGTGTCCAGCCTACCCCTTCCTACACTCACAAAGGGTCTACAATTGTCTTCCCAGGGTCCTTTCTTCTGCCAGCCAGAGTACAGACTGTGCACATCTTGACGATCACAGAGCTCAAAGCCAAAGGCTGAGATGCAGAAGGGGGTGACCCAGTAGCTGCACAGGGCCCATGGATCATCCTGTGCATCCCCCAGCCTGTGACTTCCCCCACCCCTTTGGCAGGGAAGCTCCATGCCCCCATCCTGATCCGTGGTCCCCTCCAATTCCATTCTCCCTTGGATTTTGCAGACTGTCTACCATCAGGATCTAAAATTCTATTCATCAGTTTATGTCCTTATCACTGATTTGCTACTTTGGCAGGATCTCCCCGTGCCTGGAGGGTGGGCATGTCATGTACTCTCTGTGGAGAAGTTGCCCCAGGAGAAGAAATATGCAATTCGTGTGAACGTTGGATAGGGCAGGAGGGCTCCCAAGGATCAGAAGCCACAGGAGGGGTGCAGATGGGGGCATGCTAGGGGCCCCAGGGGACAGTGGGAGTTAGGGTACAGTTGGTTCCTTCTGCAGGGTTGACACTGCTTCACAAACCCAACAGAATGAGGTTCACATTACAGATGTCAGAGACAGTGCAGATTGCCAATGGGCACAGGGGTCAATGTCACCCCCAGATGCTGGCTGCATGCTGGGATGCACGCGGAGATGTTTTCAAGATCAGATAATGAGGATGTTGCTGGGTGTAACCATTCTTTTCAGATGGCTCTCTACCTCTCTTGAGCTTCATCTCTATCTTTGGCTTTTTCTTGGCAGTTAACTGGACATGAGAGTTTCATGGACTTTCCTTTCTGGACTGGCTTCAAACAGAAGCTATGCACAGTTTTCAAACCATACCCTACTGAAGAAGGGAAGCTTGATCTGGTGCTTAACTGGGTTGCACTTTGGCTCCGTTTGCTATGCCTCAAGGGAGGAGGCTCATCATTTGTAGACTAAGATCTCATGACCTTCAAAGCCAAATGCTACCTGAAAGTTCAGGGTCCCAGCCTATGTGTTGGGCCTGGGTGAATACGTTCTCTGTTATGCTGGGTCATCAACCCATGTTTTAAGCTGGAATTAGGCAGTGCCAAATTTGATAAGAATATCTGCCAGAGACTGACACCTCATGAAAGCAGATTCTAAATTTGTATTCCATTTCCTGTGGTGGAGAAATCCCCTCCAAGTTAGACAGGCTCACATCCACCTGCAGGTCACACTCCTAATGCACCCTTGAGTGTCCTCATGGAATTGGGATCTAAGTTTGTAGGGAATGCTGGTTTAGTCCATGAATTAACTGGACAAGTGATGACAAACGTGTTGTGGATTAATATGAGAACAATTTAAGAAGCCCTGGAGGAGCATCAACCTGACCCTCTGTGGTGCTATTAATCTGATAGGATGTTCCAGACTGAGAAACAATCACATGGCTTTGTGTTTGGCATCCAGACAAGTGATTGCATGTCTTAGCTGTCAGCCAATACAGAGGAGGACATGAATAAGTGGGTGGAAAGCATCTGTCAGACCCCTGTCTGGGGGCAGGTGGAGAGAACATAGGAAGGTAGATACCATGGCTGTGGTGGGGCCAAAAAAAAGGGTAAAAGAGGCAAAGGAACCAGGTACTGGTAGCTCAAGACTGTCATCCTAGCTACTCAGGAGTTTGAGATCTGAGGATCACAATTCAAAGCCAGCCCAGGACAGAAACTCCATGAGACTATGATCTGCAATAAACTACTGAATGCAAGAAGCTCAAGCTCAGTGACAGCATCCAGGCCTAGCGTTCAAAACCCAGGACCGACAGAAAAAAGTATCAAAGGACAAGAAGCTGGCCAAAAGTTAGAGGGACTCTATCTTGACAAACAATACAATGGTAAGTTGCACTCAGAAGACTTGCACAAAATCTGGAAAGGCCTGAGACCTATGTATGTATGTTTCCTGTTTGTCTAAATACATATGTTTATGCATTTATATATCAGTATAGAGAGACAGATCAATACATATGATTATACATATATACATAGCCAGACACTTATGGGTGGGTGGTATACTGTGTGAGAGTTTGTGTTTGTGTTTTGTGGATGGCTATCTCTGTTTAAGAAAAATAGAAAGTATGTAAATATCTTTAAAAAAACTTGATAAAATATAGAGAGTCATAAGTTCTTGAGAGAATCTGAAATGACAAGATTATTCACAGGCACGTTTATCCTTGTGGATTCCTCAGCAAGTTTTAATTTTTTTATTATTTTCTCTCTTTTTTTGAACCAGTGCTAAGGATTTCTCTCAGGGACCAGGTGCTGCCAATTACTAATTTTCTCATGGCTAGTACAAGAGGAACAGAGCCACAGTTCCACTTTTGCCTTATTTATTCGTGTTTAACTGAAGATAAAGATTTCTATCAGTGACTTTCTCTCAGGGGCTGGATTCTAACGAGGATCCCCAGACCTCAGCCTTCCCTATAGCTCCAATTAACAATATGAGAACCCAGCACTGGGTTCCAATGCACAGGGCAAGAAATTGAGTGAATCTCTCAACTCCAATTAGCTATAATAAGCTAGAAGTGAAAGACCAATACCTTTGAGGAAAAGATGCTGAGGGTTATCACACAGGCCCTATGAGTAAGCCCTAAATGTGTGCATGCACACATTGGCAGATACACACACACATGCACACACACAATATCTCAGGCAATATTTTATTTTGAATTAATATCCAAAGATTGGACAACAGGATAGCAAGTAATAAAATCTGTTTTTCTTGTCTACATTGATGGAAAGGGATAAGTCACAAGATGCAGAAGCGAAGAATTCAGAGGCAAATGCTGTGAGTGAATAACTTGTAAAAAGCACATTTCTTTTCTTTTCTTTTCTGTTGTTTTCTCTGCCATTCCTGGGGCTTGAACTCAGGGCTTGAGCACTGCTCTTGGCTTTGCCCAGGTCTATCCCTCTGCCACTTGAGCCACATTGCCATATGGATTTTTATATCTGTGTGATATTAAGGACTCAAACCTAGATGTTCATGGATGATAGGCAAGCACTCTACCACTGGGCCAAACTCTAAACCCAGATAAAGTATTTATAAATAGTCATCATCATCATATCAAAATATCCTTTCTCCTACAAAGAATGAACACTTCTCTATGTCTGTAAGACTATTTTATGTCACCAATGCTTCTGTGATTTTCCCACTTGCATTTTTACAGATGACAGCACAGATATTCATCAGGAAGAAAAATAGATTAGGATACAGAAACCTAACAACGTCCTAGTAGATTGAAGTGAAAAATATGTGCAAGATGGCCTGGGTGTTTCATCTATTTGTAGAGTGCTTGGCTACCACACAAAAAGACTCCGGTTTGATTCTGCAGTACCATATACATGGAAAACGCTGGAAGTGGTGCTGTGGCTTGGTGGGACAGCTATAGCCGAAAGAAAGCCTAAGAACAAAGATCAGGTTCTGAGGTCAAGTCATAGGACTAGCAAACAATGTGCAAGAGGCAAAATGCAAGCTGAGAAGGCACTGTGAAGCAAAATGTCTTGTGAAGGGTAAGGGGAATAGTGACAGTTAAGTTTGGATCTTACCTAAGAAAGGCTCCTTGAGCCTGAGACCAGGCAAGCACTTACGCCTAGTTAGTGACTTGGGATTTGAACAAAAAGGTGTGCTGTTTACTACATCCATATGTGAGGTGGGAAGGGAGATTCAGCCTCCAGTATGTCTTTGGGGAGATCTTCTGTAAGCAAGGAGCTTTGGTCATTGGGCCTTGAGAGGTGACCCTACCTCCCTCACAATGGAACAGAATATGGAACCCTGGTAACTAAGCCTCTGTATGTGACAACCAGCTCAAGCCAGCTCCCTTGGCCTGTGGCTCAGGAACCAGAAAGATGTTGCTGTGCTGTTGCCAAAGGTCAGGAGGCTCGCATCTCAGGCATGAGAGATATGGATGTCTCACTTGAAGAAGTGGATGCTGGATCAGTGCCAAGCCAAAATTCCAGTATATCAGGCATTTCTCTAGGAAGAAAGCCAGGAAACTCCAGAGCAACTCAGATGAAGTATATTGAGAGGAAACCTATTTGAACCCATCATCCTGCCCACACACTACAAACTTCTTGTGCTTTCAAGTGACTATACTGAGATTAGAGTGTGTCATTTCCAATCTACTCTATTCCAATTCCTCAGTGTGAAGTGTGGTTCCATTCCTACGTTTGAAATATCCACTGTTTTGCCAACATAGTGTGATGGTAAGTCCGCTCAGACTCTGAATGAGCCTTGTAACCTATGGATCCTGGAGGAAGGCCTGTTGGAGATGCTGCTGACAAAGCTGATCCCTGCCTACCAGAAAGGTGATCTCTTTTATGTGGGAAACTTCGTGCACAATTTCAAATAGTGGAGGACAATGTAGTAGTTGCTGGAAATTCTCTTGAAAACGTGAGTGTTCCCCCTCCAAACCCAGGTTTGCTCACCCCTGCTGGTCAAGTCTTGGAATACTTGGCTCCTCTCTGAGCCTGTTTGGTTCACTGGGGTGTTCACAGGGGAGCTAAGCATGATACAAATGCACAAACTACTTTATTAGGACTGGGACACCATGCCATTTCATTTCCCTCACAAGCTACTGGAGTCTCAACAGTGTGCTTAATGAGAAGTTGGATTTCAGGCATGAGTAAGTGGCTCCCAACTGCAGCCCTCACCTAGGTGACATCGTAGGAAATTCCATTTCCCAGTAAGAGATGAGGTGTCAGTACTAATGGCGGAGGCCTGTGAAATACTGGAGTCAGAGGAAAAGCTGGGGGCTGAATCTCTTTTGAGCCATCAGGGAGGGATTGTGATAGCTTTGCCTGTTAGAACCTGAAAGCATTTCATCTTGGTGTGTGGTCCAGTGCTGCCACTTGAACCTGAACCCAGGTCTAAATGCCATCCCTTTGGTGTTCAAAAATTAGCACTGTACCCTTGGAGTCATAGGTCAAGTTCTGGCTTTTTGCTGCCTAATTGAAGACAAGTGCCTTTAGACTTTTACTGACAAGACTGGCTTTCCACTGTGATCTTCACAGCTCAGCCTGCTGGGTGGCTAAGATTAGAGGAATGAGCATTTAGTTCTTTATTTAGAGCATTCACTTATTGATTTATTTAGAGCATTTACTTATTTAATTTAAGGTGCGTTTACTTTGGACAGATGCATAGAGGCTTCTCTCAGAAGCTTCTGGAAGTGGGGTGTAAAAGTCATCCTGTTCTCGAGTGTCTCTTACCCCCCTCCCAGCACATAAGTGCACATCTCTGCAGGACAGCCACAGCATTAGAGTCCTGCAAGAAAGGGGATTTGGTAGAAGGCTCAGGATGGAGAGAGAAGGCTCTCACTTTCCTTGTACCGAATGTGCCCACAGCATCATGTGTTCCATCTATACGATGTGAATGGACTTCTACCCCAGTGATTTCTACGAGTTCAAGAACTGCCACACCCTGACACAACTCAAGCTCTATATGAGGCTCCACATGCCGGCTTTGGACCTGCTCTTCTAAACACATACTTTTTGACCAGCTGGAGGAATGTGCAACCAGTAGGACCAAGAAAAAGTAGAAGTCCTGGTGTGGGTGCCTCAGAGCCTGTGAGTAGGAAGCCCATGTGGTCTAGATATTGGTTGGCCCTTACTTCTACAGAGCTTGGCAAAATGCCCTTTATGGGTGGTGTCAGCCAGGTAATGTCTGTCCTCTGAAAGGACTCGGGAATAAGCACTCATTAGAAAGACCCTACACCTTCTCAGAGTTAAGTCCAAACTCCAGTTCTACAGGTTCCTCCATTAGATCCTCATGGAAGTTGAGTGACACTTCAACTTGCAGAGTCCACTCTGTCCACTCTGTACCTATTTCCATTCTTAGGTTTGGGTCATCGTGGAAGAGCTTATCCTGAACTCCGGATGAAAAACCCACCAATGGAGCTGGTGACTGATGGAGACAGAGAATTATCACTGCACTCCAGAAAGCATGGGCCTTCTGTAGAAATTACCAAACAGGTTTAGAGTCCTGTGGATATACCTTTTGCTCTGAACCCCATGTGTGACACAGTTGAACCTGCACATACTATGGAGGAAGAAAAAGAGCAGCCAGATTTCCTTCCGTTTCGTTTCACACTCCACCCAGAGTCAGTTCATCTGAGTCAGAGTAACACTCCACTTATTGTGCAAGCTGAAGGGGCACACGCTGGGCTCATGGAAAATGTCCCCATGGGAAGCAGCAAGTGTACTCTCAATACTGGATTCATTGGAGGAAAATGAATCCATCCTCACAGAATATCCAGACCCATCCATCTCACTAAAAGAGACTCAATCTCCATTCGACAAACCAGAATCCATCCCCCTCTTAACTCAGGAAGGACATTCTGTTTCTCATGAGGAAGGAGACCCTTCTGAGGACTCTGAAGTAGAATTACTGTCTGAAGGCAACTTGGAGGCCAGTCGGGATTTAGAGCTTCCCTGTCCCCTTCCTAAAAAGACATCTCTTTATCTTGCTCTCATGATTCTTGTCAAGTATTCATTGTATTTACTTTGCTAACTATTAAACTCTCATTGTTAATATTATGGTGTGCAGTTCTTCTGTCCTTATTATACTGTGTTTTATTGTCCACTTAGAATGTGAGACCTCAGACACCTACGTCCTGGGTGGGCCAAAAACCAGACAGGTCTGGTCCCATAGAAGACAACCTTACTGGATATACAGGGAACTATGAAATGCATGGAATCACCAGGAATCCAGGCCAGGCCTCCATGGAAAGGCAAGTCAGCTATCAAAGCTTAAGGACAGAGCAGATGCCTGGAAATGTGTTTTGTCAATCGGGAGAAGTGCCAGAGTAACTGTAATATTATGGGGGACTCTGTTCTGTGAGTTCAAGTCTGTTTATATATCCATTGTGCTTTGTACAAATATTTAAGAAAATTAAAACTCCACAATAGCATGAAAAATCTACTTTGGCTTTGAATGTGGCCTAGTTGTAGAGTGCTCGCCTAGTATACAAGAAGACCTTGATTCAATTCCTCGGCACTGCATACACAGAAAAAGCAGATGGGGCACTCTGGCTCAGGTGTCAGAGTGCCACCCTTGAACAAATGTGGCCAAGGACAGTTCCTGGTCCCTCAGTTCAAGCCCCAGCAGTAGCTAAACAAGAAATCATACCATTTTCCACACATTTGGAAATAAATCTGTTTTCTCTAACCCTACATCTTTTTTGCCAGTCCAGGGTGTGTGCCACCAAGCCAAACTACTGGCCCCCAACCTTACTATTTTGAATCATTTAATTTTTTTACATAATCATATTTCATGCTGTCTGTATTAAAACCATAAACAGTATGCTTAGTATAATAATGTTAAAGGTAAAACATAAGAAATTAATAACTAAAATTCCTTTTTTATTAGTTTTATAGGATTACTACCACTTTATGAGAAAAATTACCTAGAATGTTTATTTTAGAGTTCAAGTAATCCATTTTGATAAATATATCAACCTACATCATTTATTTGAACACATTTTAAACTATTTTTTTCAGGAATGAAAATACATATATATTTGTTGTAAATGAAATTTATGACTTGGGGGGAAGGGAAAGAGAAAAGGGGGGAGGGGGTAACAGTGTTTACAAGAAATGTACTCATTACATATGTAACAGCAATCTCTTTTTATATCACCTTGACAACAAATTTTCTGAAAAGTACAATAAGTTTAAATGTCTACTTTGGGCAGAATTTTTTTTTGCCAGTACTGGGCTTAGACTCAGGACCTGAGCACGATCCTTGTTTTAGTTTTTGTTTATTCTTAAGGCGCAAGTTCTATCACATGTGCCACAGCACCACTTGTATCTATGTTGTGCTGAGGAATTGAACTTGGGTCTTCATTCATGCTCGGCAAGAACTCTTCCACTAGGCTTAACTTATGGCCCCAGTGGGAAGGAAGTTTTCCATAAAATATGTAGGAAATATGTCCACTAAGGAAAAGACATGAAAAATAGAAGAAAAATTATATACTTAGATAACGACATGCCAGTATTATGGCAGATCTCTGTAATTCTAGCTTCAAGAGTGGCCTATTTGGACCGGGAGTTGGCTGGCTGAAGTAAAGTGCTATCCTTGAGCAAGCCCTAGGACAGTGCTCTGGCCATGAGTTGAAGCCATAGGACATACAAAAAATAATAATTTAATGCCCGTGACTGGTGGCTCACCCTGGTAACCCTAGCTACCATGGAGGATCGAGGTTCAAAGACGGCCCAGGCATAAAAATCTGTGAGAATCTTATTTCCAAATAATCCAGAAAATTCAAAATGACAATGTGACTCAAGTGGTAGAGCTCTTGCCTTGAGCTGAGAGCTTAAGGTAAACATCCAAGCCCAGAGTTCAAGCCCCGTGAGTGAAAAAAAGAAATAAAAAGAAAGCCCTTATCTAAGGCTGGAGTGCACACTAGTGGTAGTTTGCTTGCCTAGTATGCACAAAGCCCTGTGTTCAATTACTCTGTACCACTTACACCAAAAAGAAAAGCTGGAAATGATCTCAGAAGGTTGGATTCTGAGGATCACAGTTCAAAGCCAGGCCAGACACTAAAGTCCATGAAACTGTTACTTCCACTTAAGCACCAGAAAACCAGAAGTGACACTGTGGCTCAAGGTGTTTAAGGTTGTAGCCTTGAGCTGAAGAGCCCAGGGACACTGCCCAGGTGCACAATTAAAGTCTTACAACCAAAGAGAGAGAGAGAGAGAGAGAGAGAGAGAGAGAGAGAGAGAGAGAGAGAGAGAGAGAGAGAGAGAGAGAGAGGCAGACAGACAGAGACAGAGAGACAGAGACAGAGACATCAAACAGTCAGGCACTGCTGGCTGAAGCGTGTAATTCTAGCTACTGTGGAGGCTGAGATTGGAGGATCTTGGTTCAAAGCCGAAAGCCAGCCTGGACACATATATTTGTGAGACTTACATCACCAATTAACTACCAGAAACCAAAAATGGAGCTGTAGAGGAAGAGCGCTAGCCTTGAGCTGAAGAGCTCAGGGACAGTGTCCAGGCCCAAAGTCCAAGCACCATGACGAATCAATAATAAAAAAAGAAGATAGCTAATAGTAACGATGAATAATTTTGTGCTGGGAGTTTGGCCTAGTGGTAGAGTGCTTGCCTAGCATGCACGAAGTCCTGGGTTCAATTGCTCATTACCACATACATAGAAAAATGCTGGAAGTGGTGCTGAGGCTGAAGTGGTAGAGCCCTAGCCTTGAGAAAATATAAGGACATTGCTCAGTCCCTGAGTTCAAGCCCAGGACTGGCCAAATCAATAGTAGAAGAACACTGGCATTGAACTGAAGATCTGAGGAACAGCCCAGGCACAGAGTTCAAGCACCGCAAACAACAACAACAAAATCTATGAAATGGCAGTGGTGGTTTTAAGCTAAGCAAAAATAGAGTAGAAACTGGTAAAATACATATTTGTGTGTAAGCAAAATAGCCAGACTTATGCATTAGAACAGGATAGCAACTTGAAAAAAATTTTGTTTTCCATTTCACTCGGTCCTGTCTCTTAATTTATTCAAGTAAGTAAAATGCTGGGATTTATAAACATTGCTCTGAATATTAGAAAATCAGAATATCTCTCATTAACCAACAAAGACCAGGAACTGGGGCTTCGTTCAAATGGCAGAGTATCAGGCAAGAGAAGAAAAAATTGAAGTAAGAACTTGAAGTTCTTGATCCAGAACCTGCATAGTAACAGAGCAGCAGCCTGGTGATGGTACCTCACACCTATAATCTTAGCTACTCAGGAGGCTAAGATCTGAGAATAAAAGTTTAATGCCAGCCAAAGTACCCAGTTAACTGCCAGAAAAACCAGAAGTGGCACTGTGGCTCACAGATTAAAGCACTAGCCTTGAGCTGAAGAGCTCAGGGACAGTGCCCAGGCCCAGAGTTCAAGCCCCACAATTGACAAAATCAAACAAGCAAACAAAACTCACAAAGAAGCCTGCAGACCACAGTGGTTCTGCTGACTCTCTTCTCTATGGGGATCAGGAAACATTTCACTTTTTCTGTCTCTTCCCATCTCAACATTCATACTAAAATAAGACTGTGTTGAAAGTTTCAATTTATGAAAATGTTTTTCATGAAGCACCCTGAAATATTCATCGCTTATATCTCAATTGAAGATAGTTGATTTGGGGCTGCATTGGTAGAGTGCTAGCCTTGAGCAGAAAAGTTCAGGGCTAGAGCTGAAGCACTCAGTTGAAGACCCAGTGGCAACACACAAAAGAAAATATGCACTTTATACATATTCTCTAATTTCTTAATGAATTTTTCAGTCTGTATAAATATAGGGTATATTCCTTGTTACTTAAGTAATATTGCTATTTTTTTCTTTTTGCCAGTCCTAGGGCTTGGACTCAGGGCCTAGACATTTTCATTGGACTCGCTTGCCCAAGGTGAGTGCTCTGCCTCTTGAGACACAGCGCCACTTCTAGCTTTTTTCTGAGTATGCGGTACCGGTGAATAGAACCTAGGTCTTCATGCATTCTAGGTGAGCACTCTACCATTAGGCTACATTCAAAGGCAGTGAGATTCCTCTTACAGTCATTGTATGTTCACAGAGTTTGATCTCACACACTGTAGTGCCCTGGTTGGCTTTGACCTGTGATCCTAAGCCCTGAGCCTCCTAAGTAGCTGAAATTAAGTTGTGAGCCAGCATGATGGCTTCCCTTCTTTTTTCCACAAAAATAAATGTAGTTATCTAAAATATATCTAAAGCTGAAAAAAATGAATCTCTCCCAAACAAATCTTCAAAGAAACAACCATCCTATTAAAAGGTGGGCTAAAGACTTAAAAGAGTATTCTCTGAAGAAAAAATTAAAATGGGCTTTAGACACATGAAGAAATGCTCCATATCTCTAGCAATAAGGGAAATGAAAATCAAAACAACTTTCAGATTCTACCTGACTCCAGTCAGAATGGCCATTATCAAAAAATCTAATAAGAGATACTGGTGGGGAAGTGACCAGGGGGGATCACACCTACACTGTTGGTGTGAGTGTAAACTCATTCAACCACTAGGGAAAGCAGTGTGGTGGTTCCTCAAAAGACTGAACATAGAGCTCCCCTATGATCCAGGAAATCCACTACTTGGCACCTACCCAATTGTCCAGAAAAAAGGACATACTAAAGCCACTAGCACAATGATGCTCATTGCAGCACTATTTACCATAGCAAAGATATGAAACCAACCCAGATGCCACTCAGTAGATGACTGAATCAAGAAGATGTGGTACTTATACACAATGGAATGCTATGCTGCCATCAGAAGTAATGACATCGCCCATTTGTAAGGAAATGGAAAGACCTGGAAAAATTCATATTAAGTGAAGCAAGCCAGACCCAAAGAAACATAAGCTCAATGGTTTCCCTCATTTGTAATAATTAGTTCACATCTAGGACTCTCCTAGCAGAGGATTACAATAACTCAAAAACCTAGGTATATAAGGTCATATAGGATGAGACTAAATGTAAGGATCTCTAGGATATGGGAACAAGAGCTATATCTTGTGTCATCGTTGCTCTTAATCTTGTGTGATTTTTGTCCTTAATCTACTATGTTATTTCTCATCTCTTATTTTGCCCTTCGGTTAATGTCAGATTGTTACTGTATCTGATTTTTTCCCTGGCATATTGTATATATGTTTATTTGTTTATGTCAAATAGGAAAGGGAAGGGGGGAAACAAGATGATTGGGAAGGGGAGGGGAGAGGGAACTGGGGACAAAAACATGTGGAGTGGAATAAATGTGTGAGAAGAAATGCAGTCCACTACCTGTAAATGTAATCGTAAACCCTCTATACATTACCCTGAAAATAAAAAAGAGACTATAAAAATATCTGTAGAAAATGAGGCTGGATGATGGAAACAACCAGATGCCCTACAACAAAAAATGTGATACACACACACACACACACACACACACACACACACACACACACACACACAATGGAATGATACATAGCCAACCGACAAGATAAAATAATGGCATTCTCGGGGAAGTGGATGAAAAGGAAAAAAATCATATTAAGTGAAGTAAGCCAAACTCAAAGGAACATAGGCCCAAGAGTCTCCCTCATTTGTCAAATTCAGTAGAAACCTTGGGCTCTGCTTCCAAAGATTTACAATAGAACAAAATCTAGAGACATCGTGACAAATAGTATGACACTAAATGTAAGGACCTCCAAGATGAAGAAACAAAAGTCATATAATGAGTGATTGTTGTCCTTAATGAAGTATGTGATCTCTTATCTCTTTTGCTATCCCTTGGTTATATCATACTGTTACAATATTTCACCTTGGTTTCTGATATATTTCATATGTGCCTAATTGGTTATTTGAAATTGGATAGGGAAGGGGGGAAATGAAAATGAGTGGGAGTAGGGGAAGGGAAATGGGGACCATATCATTACATGGGGTATCAAAGTTTGAGAAGTAATGCACCTTCTATCTGTTGAATATAATGTAACCCTCCTATAAATTACAATAAAAATAAATACATAAAAAGAAGATCTGCACAGAAAAAAATAATAATGGCATTTTTGGGGTAGTGGATGAAATTAGAGTGAATCCTGTTGAGTGAGATAAGTCAAGACCAAGGAACAAAAGGTACATGGTATCCTTAATATATGGATATTAGTTTCAAACAGTAGTAGAGCGATGATTGAATAGTTGATACCCAAAGTTCTGGACATAATTTTGGAGATATAAACATAACTACATAGAGATAAAAATCTAGGATAGACTATACACTCTATAGACATGTGTTTTATTATAGATTAATCTGTATCTATGACATACAAAGACTCAGCTTAATTTTTACTATATTCTAAAATTTATGTGCCAGTGATTGTATAGCGATTCCCTTCTTGAATACTTGTTGGTTAAACATGACATTTGAAATATGATGTAAAATTCAATGTGAATAAATTTAAAAAAAAGAGGCTAGAGTTAATACCACTAATGTACTTGCTCTAAGTGGTACAGAAATATTCTTAATGAATCAAGGGGTTTTATTAAATCTTTATGCAATTATTTTAGTTCTGAGTGTTCTACACTCAATGATACTTCTGGAAAGATGATCTAGCTGACTGTGTAGATGGTATGAAGACATACTGGCCTAAACGTAGAATAAAGCATTGGTAAGTGGCTGTTGGCTGTCCAGATTCTACTGGAATATGTGGAATGAATTTATTTATTTTTTATTTATTTATTTATTTTTTTATTGAAATTAGTAAAAGGGTTACATGATATTTACCAGATAGAAGGTGCGTTACTTCACATACATTGATACCCTTTCACATGTCTTGGTACCATTTCCCTCCCCCCCCCACCCCCCACCCGTCTTGGTTTTCCCCCCTTCCCTATCAAATTTCAAATATCCAAATACAAATAAATTCAATATATTAGATAACAATGTGAGATACTATACCAATATGAGATAACAAGGGACAGCAAAGGAGATGAGAGACAGCATAGTACATTAAGGACAACACTCATTCATTATATAGCTTTTGTTTCACTATCCTGGACTTCCTTTTAATTAGCTCCACATTATATGTCCTTATTTATCAAGATTTTGCTCTATTGCAAATCTCTGCTAGTAGAGCCCAAGGTTTCTACTGATTATGACGAATGAGGGAAACCATTGAGCCTAAGTTCCTTTGAGTCTGGCTTACTTCACTTAATATGATTTGTTCTAAGTCTTTCCATTTCCTAACAAATGGGGCGATGTCATTCTTTCTGACAGCAGCATAGAATTCCATTGTGTACAAATACCACAACTTGTTGATCCACTCATCAACTGAGGGACATCTGGGTTGGTTCCATATCTTTGCTATGGTGAATAGTGCTGCAATGAACATTGATGTGCTAGTGGGTTTAGTATGTCCTTGTTTCTGGATGGTTGGGAAAATGCCAAGTACTGGAATTGCTGGGTCATACGGGAGTTCTATGTTTAGCCTTTTGAGGCACTGCCACACTGTTTCCATAGCGGTTGGACGAGTTTGCACTCCCACCAACATTGTAGTAGTGATCCCTCCTGGCCACATCCCCTCCAGCATCTGTTGTCATTCGTTTTCCTGATCCTGGCCATTCTAGCTGGAGTGAGGTGGAATCTTAGAGTTGTTTTGATTTGGATATCTTTTATGAACAGATATGTTGAGCATTTCTTCATGTGTCTATAGGCCATTAATGTTTCTTCTTCAGAGAAGACGTTCTTTCAGTCTTTGGCCCATTTTTTAATGGGATGGGTGTTCCTTTGGAGGTTAGTTTTGGAGTGATTCAATTTTGTGAGTTGTTGATATATTTTAGATATGAGGCCTTTGTCCGTTGTTTGGTTGGTGAAGATCTTCTCCCACTCTGTAGTCTTCCTCCTTAGTTTACAAGCTATGTCCTTTGCCATACAGAAGCTCTGCAGTTTAATGCAGTCCCACTTATCCAGCCCTTCTCTGATTTGTTGTGATTCTTGGTCCTTATTAAGAAAGTTTCGACCTGTGGCAAGGAGGCCTAGTGTATCTCCTATTCCTTCCTGTAGAGTTTTCAGTGTGTCAGCTTTTACCTCCAGGTCTTTGATCCATTTGGAGTTAAATCTTGTGCAAGGTGACAAAGAAGGATCCAGCTTTAGTTTTCTGCAGGTGCTTAACCAGTTCTGCCAGCACAACTTATTGAAGAGGCTGTCTTTCTTCCATTCTATTTTTTTGGCTCCCTTGTCAAAGATTAGGTGGCCATAGGTCTGTGGTTTAATATCTGGGTCCTCAGTTCTATTCCATTGGTCTTCAGGCCTGTTCCTGTGCCAGTAACAAGCTGTTTTGAGAATTATAGCTCTGTAATAGAGTCTAAAGTTTGGAATTGAAATTCCTCCAGCGCTGTTCTTTCTGCTAAGAAGTGTTTTTGCTATACGGGGTCTTTTATTATTCCAAATGAAATTTTGTATTGCCTCTTCTATTTCTTTAAAGAATGACATTGGTATGTTGATGGGTATTGCATTGAATTTGTAGATAGCTCTTGGCAAGATTTTCATTTTCACAATGTTGATTCTTCCAATCCAGGAGCATGGGAGGTTTTTCCATTTCCTTAGTTCTGCTTTAATTTCCTTTTTTAGGGTTTTGAAGTTTTCGTCAAAAAGGTCCTTTACATTCTTGGTTAAGCTAATTCCTAGGTACTTTATTTTCTTTCAGGCTATTGTGAAAGGAGTTTCTTTCCTGATTATTGCCTCGTTCCTCTCACTGTTAGCATAAAGGAAGGCAGTTGATTATTGAGGGTTGATTTTATAACCTGCTACTCTTCCAAAGCTTTGGATCAGCTCAAGGAGCTTGGGAGTAGAGTCTATAGGATTCTTTAAATACAGAATCATGTCATCTGCAAAGAGGGATAGAGTTATTTCCTCTTTCCCTACTTGGATCCCCTTTATGCTTGCTTCTTGCCTTATTGCACTGGCTAGGAATTCTAGTACTATGTTAAAGAGTAGTGGAGAAAGTGGGCATCCTTGTCTCGTTTCTGATTTTAGAGGGAATGGCTTTAGATTTTCACCATTAAGTGTAATACTAGCAGTAGGTTTCTCATACACAGCCTTTATTACATTAAGGAATGTTCCATGGATTCCTAGTTTCTCTAGAGCTTTTAACATGAAGGGGTGTTGGATCTTGTCAAATGCCTTTTCCCCGTCTATTGAGACAATCATGTGATTTTTGTCTTAGCTCCTGTTGATGTGTTGAATTATATTAATTGATTTGCGTATGTTGAACCAGCTTTGCCTCCCTGTGATGAATCCAGTTTGATCATAGTGTATAATTTTTTGATGAGTTGTTGTAGACGGTTGGCCAGTATTTTGTAGAGAAGTTTTGCATCGATGTTCATCAAGGATATAGGTCTATAGTTCTCTTTCTTTGATGAATCTCTGTCTGGTTTGGGGATGAGGGTTATACTGGCTTCATAGAATGAGTTTCGTAAGGAACCTTCATTTTCAATTTCGTTGAAGAGCTTGAGGATTATTGGTGTGAGCTCTGCTTTGAAGACCTTATAGAATTCAGCTGTGAATCCATCTGGCCCTGGGCTTTTCTTAGGTGTAAGTACTCTAATTGCCATTTCTATTTCAGAGCTTGCAATAGGCCTGTTGAGTTGGCTTAGTTCTTCTTGGTTCAGTGTGGGTATGTTAATATTGGCTAGGAATTCATCCATTTCATCTAGGTTCTCAAATTTGTTGGCATAAAGGTTTGAGAAGTATTCCCTCATGATATTCTGGATCTTGGTAATTTCTGTCGTGATATTACCATTTTTATCTGCGATTTTGTTTATTTCGATATGCTCTCTTGTTTTTTTGGTAAGATTTGCTAAGGGCTTGTCAATTTTGTTAATTCTTTCAAAGAACCAACTCCTTGTTTTGTTGATTCTTTCTATAGTTTTTTTGAATTCCAAATAATTTTATTCTGCTTTGATTTTAATTATTTGCTTTCTTCTACTGGGATTAGGGTTGGTTTGTTTCTCTTTTTCCAGGAGCTTAAGGTGGGATATTAACTTGTTGGTTTGCAATTTTTCCAACTTGTTGTTGTAGGCACTCAGCCCTATAAATTTTTCTCACAGTACTGCCTTTGCTGTGGCCCAAAGGAGTTGGTATTTTGTGTGCTCTTTACTGTTAAATTTCATAAACTCTTGGATTTCTCTTCTGATCTCTTCAATGACCCATTGGTGGTTCAACAATGTGTTGTTCAGTCTCCATGAGTTACAGGGTTTTCGTTGGTGGAGGTGTGTGTTCAGTTCAAGTTTGATGCCTTTGTGGTATGAGAGTGTGCATGGAATAATTTCTGTGTTTCTGAATCTGTCCAGGTTTGTTTTATGGCCTAAGATGTGATCTATTTTGGAAATTGTTCCATGTGCTGCTGAGAAAAACGTATATTGTGTTGTTGCTGGTTGGAATATTCTGCAGATGTCTGTTAGATCTAGTTGGTCTATATATTTGTTCAGTTCTAAGGTTTCTCTGTTGAGTTTTTGCCTGGTTGATCTGTCCATAGGTGAGTGTGGTGTGTTAAAGTCACCGACAAACACTGTATTTCGATCTATGTATGGTTTCAGTGTAAGTAAAGTTTGCTTGATGAAGTTTGGAGCTCCGGGATTGGGTGTGTAAATATTTAGGATCGTTATGTCTTCCTGGAGGAAAGATCCCTTTAGTAGTATGTAGTAACCTTCTTTGTCTTTTCTTACTAATTTTGGTTTGAAGTCTATTTTATCTGATATGAGGATGGCAACTCCAGCCTGTTTATGGGGGCCGTTAGCTTGATAGAGTTTATTCCAACCTCTCACTTTCAAAAGATGCTTGTGTTTTTGGGTAAGATGTGTCTCTTGAAGACAGCAGAACGATGGCTCTTGCTTTTTGATCCAACTAGACAGCCTATGCCGTTTAATTGGAGAGTTAAGTCCATTGATATTGACATTTAGGATTGAGAGATATTTATTAGGTCCTACCATTTTAAAAAGCTTTTATTTGGGCCTGTGTCTTGACAGTTCTCTTGGTCCTTAGGTGGTATGCTGTTTAGGTGCCATTTCTTTCCCTATGTTGCCTTTATTTTGGTTTTCTATGTATGGATCATCTTTGAGAATTCTCTGTAGTGTTGGTTTTGTTTCGACATATTGTTGCAGCTTTTCCCTGGAATGTAATGTTGTTATTGTTCCCTCAGTTATGAATGAGAGCTTAGCTGGGTACAGTATTCTTGGTTGGTAGTTGTTTGACTTAAGGGCATGGCATATATGCTTCCAGTCACTTCGTGCTTGCATGGTCTCCGCTGAGTAATCTGGGGTGATTGTGATTTGTTTTCCTTTATAGGTTACTGAACCCTTTTCCCTGGCTGCCTTCAGGATCCTTTTTTTGGTTTCTACTGATCCAGTTTGAATTACGATGTGGCGGTGAGATGTTCTTTTCTGGTCAGGTCTGTTTGGGGTTCTAAAAGCTTCTTGTATCTGGATGGGTCTGCCCTTCTGGATATTTGGGAAATTCTCTGAGATGATTCCCTGAAGTATATTTCCAATACCATTGACCTCTTTCTCCAGACCCTCCTCAATACCAATTAGCCTTAAATTAGGCTTCCTAATTGTATCTTGGACCTCCTGAAGCACTCTCTCATTTTTCCTAGATTTGGATTGACTCATTTTCTGTTCTTTCTCTATAATAACTAAATTATCTTCAGCTCCGGAAATTCTCTCCTCTGCATTGTCTAACCTGCTATCAAAGCTATCTACTTTATTTTTCATCGCCCTTGCTTCTAATTGCTCATTTTTGATGCCTTGCATCTCTTCTTTTAGATCATGTATGGATTTCTTTAGCTCCTTGATTTCCATTTGAGTGGTTAGCTCAGTAGCTTTATTTTCTTTGAACATTTACTGGAGTTCGGTCACCTTTCTATTTGTGGATTTTATGAATTCATCTATTTTTCTTTGAACAGCCTTTATTATGGCTTCCTTTATGACTCCTTCTTTTTCACTTATCACCTTGTTTATGGTTTCCTCTTGTTCAGCTATGGCTCCTCCCTTATCTCTTTCTTTATATTTTCACATTTTTCATTAATGATGTTTATCAATTGCATTTGTACAGCACTTGGAAGACTCTCCTCCAGGCTTGCCAGTGACTGTTCCATTGGCTGTTTACATTGGGTGGGGGAGGTGGGAGGTGTTGTTTCTTGATTTGACATTTTTCTTGAGTTTCTTGTTTTGCCCATTTGAAAATGGGAGCAAGATTAATACTAAACACGATTATAGTTTTTCAGATATAACTAAGCTAGACCTCTGTAGCTGGCAGAATCTAGATGTTTACGAGTTTTGATTGGTGTTATCACTCTTTCTTTTCGTGCAGTTATCGACTAGTCTAATTTTTCACTGAAATGCAATTTATATTCAAAACAATAAGCCTCTCAATCCAATCTCTATTGTCTTTAAGTCCCTCTGAGCCTAGAGGATAATTAAACACCTACATATACAATGTTGCTCAACAGCCATCAAGTGTAGATCCATGCAGTATAAGGGTTGAAAGAGGAGCAGAGGTCCAGAGATAGAAAAATAGAATGAGAGAGGTCAGGGGGTAAGTAGGTAGAGTATTTGGAAAGTATTAGAATAAAACTTATGTGTTGCTGTGCGACTAGCTCTTAGCCCAACCTGTGGCCTCACTCTGGACCATGGGATGGATCTGCGAGCTTCTGTCTGAGCACGGTTGGTGGATGTTTTCCTGTGCTGCTTCCAGGGGCCGCCCCAAGCCAAGGGTCTGGGGATTGAGAGTTTCAGGCCCTCTCAGCAGGACCAGCAGGAGGCCCCTCTGTTCCCAGGGGCGGGGCCCAGCTGGGGCGTGGGCTCCAAGGGCGGAGCCGCGCCTTTTTGGTTCTCAGAAGGGGAGCTTGGCTGCTGGTTGGCCTTCAGATCCCTGCTGTGTTTCCACTGCTTTGTCAGAGTCTGTGACTGTGGGGGCGTCCTTGGTGGTGTCTTGCTCAGGGTTTCCAGCTGGAGGATGCCCCGCTCGAGAATTGAGGGGGGGCAGATGCTGGCTCCTATTTACCCGCACCCCCTACCCACTTTTGTAAGGCAGGGTCTCAAAGCCCTCCACTCTCCAGATCCAGTGGCCTGGGTGAGGAGCCTGGTGGTCGGGTGGGAGCTGGGACACCTCCGCCTCCCCTGGTGGGGTGCTGGGGCTTATGGGTAGCCCGCCTGTCAATCTCCAGTCAGTGGCCTGAGGGAGGGGGCTGTTGAGGGGAGGGACAGGATTCTAAATTCCTTGCCCCTCTACTCCTGCCAGTCTTTCTCGGGCGGGGTGTTGGGGTCTGAGTTAAGTTCTATTGCTTGCACCCGCTCTGTTTGGGGACGCGCTGTTTTACTCATGCCTCTGCGGGTGTTCTAAGGTGGTGGGGAGTCTTTCACTCCCCTCGGGTCTCCGCTGCTGCCTGTGTTCTGAGTCTGGGTCCCGCTGCTTGCTGTCTGGTTCCGCGTCTGGGTTCCGCTGCTTCCGCCGTTCGCTGGCCCGGTTCTGTGCTGCTTTCTGCAGCTGTTGGGCTCCCAGCCTGGCGCCCTCCAGTTCCACCGCTTTTCGTGGATTAGAGCCCATGCCCGCCCCCGCTTTCCCCGCGTGGAGCCGGTGCCAGCTCAAGCCGCTTTTCGCAGCTTGGTCTGGTGCCAGCAGCCGCTTATCGGGGCTTTCCGCGGCTTTGGGCGAGAGGTGGGGGAGGGGTCCTCGCGTTCTGAATTCTTTGAGAAAGTTGGATGTGAGCTTTATCTGGATTTCTTTTCCAGTTTGAGTCCTTCTCCTTTGCTTTTTGAGTTTGTTGCCATGGATTTCTTTAGAAAATTGGCTCGTGGGACTCCCTGGTTCTCTCTTTTTGTCAGAGAAAGCTAAGCAGCATCCCTATTGTCTCGGCGCCATCTTCCTTCCTCCGTGGAGTGAATTTATTAAACACAATGCAGGCTCTTAGTCAGATCAGGGTCAAGATTATGTGGTTCCATGAGATGAATGAGGAAAGATAAGAAAAATCTACTAAGATATGCAGATATACTTTTGAAACTAAGGTATCTGGACTCCTTTTTTTTTTCTTTCTTGGTGGGGAGCTTGAACTTTGGACCTGGGAAGGTCTCTTAGTTCTTTTTCCTCAAGGCTAATGCTGTACCAGTTTTAGCCACAACTCCACTTAGTTTTTGGGTGGATAAGTGGAGAGAAGAATCTTACAGGTTTTTTTTGTTTTCGTTTTTTGGCTTGAAAAGGCTTTGAATCAACTTCTCCCTGGCTAGTAGAATGACAATTATGACACTCCAGAACTTGGCTTGTGATATTTTGAAAATTGGACTTTCTTCCAAATCACGTAACTGGTTCCTAGCAAAGTTTTGAAGCCTGACTTAAATGTGACAGATTTTTGTCACTTGGAGACACTCTGTGCTGAACGTTAGAAATCTACCAGCTGCGTCACAGTGGCACTTCCAGTATTTGTTTATGTGGTGCTGAGGAATGGAATCAATGGTTTCATACATGCTAGGCAAGCTACATTTTCATCCTAACAATCCAGAAACAAGGGCATACTAAACCCACTAGCACAACAATGTTCATTGCAGCACTATTCATCATAGCAAAGATATGGAACCCACCCAGATGTCCCTCAGTTGATGAGTGGATCAACAAGTTGTGGTATTTGTACACAATGGAATTCTATGCTGCTGTCAGAAAGAATGACATCGCCCCATTTGTTAGGAAATGGAAAGACTTAGAACAAATCATATTAAGTGAAGTAAGCCAGACTCAAAGGAACTTAGGCTCAGTGGTTTCCCTCATTCGTCATAATCAGTAGAAACCTTGGGCTCTAGCAGAGATTTGCAATGGAGCAAAAGGCCATATATAAGACCATATAATGTGAAGCTAATTGAAAGGACCTCCAGGATATTGAAACAAAAGCCACATAATGAATGATTGTTGTCCTTAATGTACTATGTTGTCTCTCATCTCCTTTGCTTTCCCTTGGTTATCCCATATTGGTATAGTATCTCAATTTGTTGGATGACATATTGAATTTATTTGTATTTGGATATTTGAAATTTGATAGGGAAGGTGGGAAAACCAAGACAGGTGAGGGGTGTGGGGTTGGAGGGAAATGGTTACCAAGACATGTGAAAGGGGATCAATGTATGTGAATTAATGCACCTTCTATCTGGCAAATATCATGTAACCCTTTTACTAATTACAATAAAAAAATTTAAAAAAAGAAAGTTGTAGGGTGTGGGGAGGATGATGGGGTCAAATACATTTCTTCTTAGAAATATACCTCATCTGGTTGCCCTGGATTTTCCTGGCCTTCTTCTTAGAGAAAGGCCTGTTATACTGGATTTGTGGCTTGGCAATGATCAACATGTACATCTTCGAGTAAGACATCCACAACTTCCATGCCAGAGACTCGAGTTTCCTGATCATTGGCAACAGCACAGCAACATCTCTCTTCCTCCTGAGCCACAGGCCAAGTGAGCTGGCTTGAGTTGGTTGTTAGTTACAGTGGCTTGGTTACCAGGGTTCCATATTCTGTTCCATTGTGAGGTAGGCAGGGTCACCTTTCAGGGCCCAGAGGAGAGAATTTCCGGGGCTGAAGATAATTTAGTTATTATAGAGAAAGAACAGAAAATGAGTCAATCCAAATCTAGGATTTATGAGAGAGCGCTTGAAGAGGGCCAAAATGCAATTAGGAAGCCTAATTTAAGGCTAGTTGGTATTGAGGAGGGCATGGAGAAAGAGGTCAATGGTATTGGAAATATACTTCAGGGAATCATCTCAGAGAATTTCCCAAATATCCAAAACGGCAGGACCATCCAGATACGAGAAGCTTTCAGAACCCCAAACAGACCTGACCAGAAAAGAACATCCCACCGCCACATTGTGATCCGAACTGGATGAATAGAAACGAAAGGAATGATCCTAAAGGCAGCCAGGGAAAAGGGATAAGTAACCTATAAAGGCAAACCAATCACAATAACCCCAGATTTCTCAGCAGGGACTATGCAAGCACGAAGTGACTGGAAGCATATATGCCATGCCCTTAAATCAAATAACTACCAACCAAGAATACTGTAGACAGCTAAGCTCTCATTCATAACTGAGGGAACAATAAAAACATTCCATTCCAGGGAAAAGCTGCAACAATATCTCGAAACAAAACCAACACTACAGAGAATTCTCAAAGATGCTCTATACATAGAAAACCAAAATAAATGCAATATAGGGAAAGAAATGGCACATAACGGCATACCATCTAAGGACCACAAGAACTGTCAAGACACAGGCCCTACTAAAAGCTTTTAAAAATGGTAGGAACTAATAAATAGCTCTCAATCCTAATTCTAAATATCAATGGACTTAACTCCCCAATTAAATGGCATAGGCTGTCTAGTTGGATCAAAAATCAAGAGCCATCGTTCTGCTGTCTTCAAGAGACACATCTTGCCCAAAACAATCATCTTTTGAAAGTGAGAGGTTGGAATAAACTCTATCAAGCTAACTGCCCCCATAAACAGGCTGGAGTTGCCATCCTCATATCAGATACAATAGACTTCAAACTAAAATTAGTAAGAAAAGACAAAGTAGGTGACTACATACTACTAAAGGTATCTTTCCTCCAGGAAGACATAACGATCCTAAATATTTACACACCCATTTGAAGATTCTCAAAAGATTGAAGATTCTGCCAGTGTAAGTTAGATTCCGGCATTGATATTAAATAATGCAATGAGTAGGTATTTATATTTGAAATGTCACTGTTGACAAAATCTAACACACATTTGCTTAGTATTTGCTTTTGATTTCCCAAGAAGTTCAGTACAAGCTAACATGTGTGGCATATATCGACTGGGAGAAATGATTCAGAATATGTGACTCATGTGAACAGGAGTCAGTGAAAAGATACAGAAGCAGGATACCCATATTGTGATAATTTGTATCTTTTGCATATTTTGTGTTTGTTATTAATTCCATTTGTAGTGTACATTTCTAGGTAAAAACTTTTAAAATATTTCCAAACAATTTGTTATTTCAACAGCCATAAAAGACATTTATATGCCTGATAAAATTCACAGAATCCAAATTTTTCCACATTATTTTTTGTTTTTTGGTTTTTTTTGGTGGGTCATAGATCTTGAACTCAGCCTGTGCACTATCCCTGAGCTCTTCAGCTCCAGGCTACCACCTTACCCTGGAGCCAAGCCGCACTTCCCATTTTCTAAAGGTAAATTGGAGATAAGAGTCTCAGGTCTTTTTGTGCCAGGATGGCTTTAAACCTTGATCCTCATATCTCAGCCTCCTGAGTAGCTAGGATTATAGAAGTGAGCCACCACCCCATCATGCTCAGCTTTCTGTTTTTTTTAAACAAGCCCTTTGGCGGGAACTCAGTCTGAGCACTGTCCTTCAGCTTTCCTCAAGCCTAGTGATCTTCTACTTGAGCCACAGCACTACTTCTGGTTTTTTCTGTGTATGTGGTACTTCGGAATTGGACCTTCGTCTTCATACAAGCACTGTACAACTATGCCAAACTCCCAGCCCCTCCACATTAGTTTTTATGATAGATCTTTCCATGCATCTAGGATGGCTAGAAATCCTTCTTGAGTTTCCCAAGATCAGGGAGTATAGGTGTGTCCCATCCTGTGTGGCTACATAACCATTGTTTAGGGTACAGTTCTCTCTTCATTCTACCCATCTAGAGCAATTTTCATCTTCCATGTATAATCATTAAACATTCACCTCCTGTTCCTCTCTTCTCCATTCTCTGGAACCATCGTGCTTTTTGGCTCTAAGGGTTTGTTGATCCTTGGAAGCTCTGGAAGGGAAAACATACCCTAGCTCTTCCTTTATGACTGCTGTATTTTTAGTTTACTGTAATCAGATTCATCTGTAAAATATAGTAAAATGTTCTTCCTTTTCAATGCATTGTTTTGCATATTTCTATCTTTTGATTATTATTAATAGTTGTGAATGGATTCTCCACATATTTGTTCTAGCCTCTGCTTTCTCTTCCGTTAGGTACAAATCTAGAAATAGAAGTGTTGGACCATATTTCTATGTAATTCTATATTTAGTACATTTTTAGCACTCTCCACGCAATTTTTGATTGTTTTATATTCCTTGCAGAACTATTCCAAAGTTCTACTTCTTCTCACTACCTTCCCAGTAATAGTTAGACTTTGAAAGTTGTTTTTTTTTGTATGCGTGTGTGTGTGTGTTTGTGTGTGTGTATGTGGATCTTTTCATTTAAAACTATATTTATATTAACATATTTAAAGTAATGATTTCATTGTAATTTTAATTTTTCTCTTGACTGTTAATATTGAACTTCTTTCTACATTTTGAACTACTATTTCTATATCGTCTTTTTAGAAAATCCTCTCCAATCTCCAATTATTTTCCCTTTTTTTTGGGGGTAGTGGGGAAAGTCATGGGGCTTGGACCTTGGGCCGTGAGCTCTTTAGTTTAAGGCTATTGTCCTACCCTGAGTATTGCCCCTCAGTTCTTCTTCTCACAGCTTCATACCACTCTTCCCATTATATACAGAACAAAGGTCATCCTCAGTCTTTTTGAAAAAGTAAAGCATACACTAAATTTGTAGTATAAAACAGCCAGAAATAAATTTCTTGCCAGGTGCAGTGACTTCTACCTGTAATCCTAGCTACTCAGATATTAGGCTGATATCTAAAGATTTGGTTCAAAGCCAGCCTGGGCATTAGAAAGTCTATGAGACTCTCATCTACAGTTAACCACTAGAATATGGGAAATGGCACTGTGGCTTCATAGGTAGGGTGATAGCCTTGAGTTGAAGAGCTCAGGAACAGTGCCCAGGCCCAGAGTTCAAGCCTTACAAATCCCCCAGCCAAAAAAAAGAAAAAAAACTTTCTTCCCCAAGTGATTATTATGCCAGACATAGAACATTAACATTCTGGGAGTACTTCACAGTACTATTACTTGATACCCTAAGATTTTGCAATATTCCCACAGTAACAGCATATGTCATCATATAATGTAGTTACTTTTCAATGGAATAATTCCATTTATAACCTAAATCTACTCCCCCGACTTATTTTTGTCGATACCACAATTGCTCTACCATGATATGCCACAAGCCATTAAACATTTTATGGTGGGTAATTGGAAAGGAGTCTGATGGAATTTTGTGCCAGGCTGGCTTTGAACCATGGTCCTCAGATCTCAGTCTCCTGAGTAGCTAGGATGACAGGAGTGAGCCACCAACACCTGGCTTGCCTTTTTATTTTTTTGTGGGTCTTGGGACTTGAATTCTGGGCCTAGGCACCATCCGTAAGCTTTTCAGGTCAATATTTCATGTAAGTCTAAACATTTAAGTAAAGGAATAAAATTCCAACAAAAAAAGAATAAAATTCCAGACATAGCGTGTTTATAACTCAGTGCTAATTACTTGATGAAAATGTGCCATTCCAGAAGCTAGTGTCATTTGATGATGTAGCTGTGGATTTCAGCTGGGAGGAGTGGCAGCATCTGGACAATACTCAGAGGACCCTGTACAGAGATGTAATGCTGGAGACCTACAGCAACCTGGTGTCCTTAGGTGAGCAAAAGTCAAATTCACTTGCAAGGCCAAGTGCCTTGTTATTTTGCAGATACGTGAATGTTTATCAAACTTTCAATACTATTTAAATGAAAGATTCCAGGCCCTGAGAAGTATCATTACTTTCTAAAGAAAACCTAAGGTAATTTTGTACTCAATCTTCAGGATACCTTCAGGATACTTGGACAACAGTTCTAAATTATGTTTCCTCTAATGGAGACGACATTCCAAACTTACACAGTAATTGTAAGTGGATAAACAATCCAGAATAGAATATATATCATTATTGGAAATAGGAACTACAAATCACTAAACAGTGAGTTTATAATTTAAACCTGGTACTAGGTGCAATGTTTCATGCCTGTAATCTTAAAATATTCAGGAGGAATAAATCTAAGAATTCTAATTTGAAGCCAGCAATGGCATAAACATTGCCATGAAACTCTATAACTCCAAGTAACCCCTCAAAAATGTTAGTGGCGTGTCAAGAGTTTGACTTTGTGGTTGAGTGCTTGCCTAGCATGCATGAAGACCTATGCATGTAAGTGGAGCTGGGACTAAAGTGGTATTTTTCTAGCCTTGAGCAAGACAGCTAAGTTTATGCCATACAAAATGAATCCAGAGCTGGGGAAAAGTCAACCATGGAGCCAGTGAGAAATGAGAAAAAAGATTTAATAGATAACTTGTGAGTAGGATGTCTGCGAACTTAAAGCAATGATGACACAGCATAAGCAATAATTCTCTACTGTTTCTAATTTACAGGGCCCTGTGTTCCCAAACCTGTATTAATTGACAAGCTAGAGCACTGTGCAGAACTCTGGATAGGAAATTCCTCTGACAAGAATATCACAGGTGAGTGAATGCATCTTCATATTGATGTTGGAGCCTGAGCCCCATTGGTAAGTTCATGTTGTGATGTACTGAGCAATAATATCCTTTGTTACCCTAAATCCTGTGTGGAACCTATGGAATTCTTTGTGAATGAATCAAGAATCATTTTCTTTTCCCAATCCTATGCTTGGTCTCAGGGCCTGAGCATGGTCCTTGGGTTTTCTCAAGCCTAGCTCTCTACTTCTTGACTCATAGCACCACTTCTGGATTTTTCTTTGTATGTAGTACCTAGGAACTGAACCAGGTCTTTGTGCATGCTAGCCCAAACCCCTGGCACCAAGAATCATAGGGTGATATAATGAATTCTATGTGGCAGTAGAGTTAAAGTTAGATTTCTCTGTAGAAATCACTGTGAAAAAAAATAAAATGAGAAAGCCATGAGCCCGTGGCTCATGCCTGTAATCCTTCCTACTTAGGAGGCTGAGATCTGAGGATCAAGGTTCAAAGACTGACCTATCACAAAAACACCTTAGACTCTTGTCTCCAATGAACCAATAGAAAATGAGAAGTGGGGTTGAGGCTAAAGATATAGGGCAGTAGCTTTGAGCTGAAGAGCTCAGGAAGAACAGACAGGTCTAGAATTCAAGTCCCATGACTGCAAAAGAAGAAAGAAAGAAAGAAAGAAAGAAAGAAAGAAAGAAAGAAAGAAAGACAGAAAGAAAGAAAGAAAGAAGAAAGAGGGAAGAAAGAGGGAAGGAAGGAAAGGAAGAAAGAAAGAAAGAGAAAGAAAGAAAGAAAGAAAGAAAGAAAGAAAGAAAGAAAGAAAGAAAGAAATTTAATTTCTTTAAAACTAAGACTATAAATGATTGAGCAAACAAGGAATAAGTCAGGGCATTATTCTCTGATAAGGATAATATCTTTTTGCTGGTAGGAAGAGACTGGTATTCAGAACCAGACCTTTCCACCAGAAATTGAGCCTAGTGGTAGAGTGCTTGCCTAGCATGCACTAAGACACAGGTTTGATTCCTTATTACCACATACATAGAAAAAGCCAGAAGTAATGACTTCATTGGTAGGGTTCTAGTCTTGAGAAAACCCAAGGACAGTGGTTAGGTCCTAAGTTCAAACCCAGGAATGGAAGGAAAAAAAACAACAAAGTTTCAATCAACATAGGAAAATTAACTAGACAATGAGCTGGATATTTTCTGGTCTTCCATGGTTCTGAGGGACAGGAGTGTTAGAAAAGGAATTTTTATAAGACTTCAAATGGAAAGAAACAAATTTCAAAATTCCCACAAATACCTAAATTGAGACTTTAGTGAGAAATTGTAACTGAAGGGATTTAGGTGTAAGTCCTTACTCTCAAGAATCGTTCTTGCTTGGATCAAAGGCAAACAGACATATAAACCAAACTTGTGGCCGCTGAATCTAGAAAAATTCGTGTTCCTCACTTAATTGTTAATAAGCAAACAGCATTGAAAATGGGTAAGGTAATCCTATCTGCTACTCAGGACCTGAGACTCTTATCTGTATTTAACTCTAGAAAACAGGAAGTGGGGCTGTAGCTCAAGGATAGGGGTTATAGTCTTCTGCTGAATTGTTCAGGGACAGGGCCGAGGCCTATGAACTACAAAAAAAAAAAAGAAAAGAAAAGAAAAGAAAGTTTTAAAAAGATGCAAAGCAGCACAATATTTAGATTATTTCTCAAAAATAAAAGAAAGGCAGCTATTCCTCAATGTATAAACAAAACAGTATTTGAAAAAAAAACAGCTGCAGGTATACTATAGGTAGTACTCAGCTTACAACTGTAGCAATATATAGTTGGGTAATTTCAATAAATATTTCCTGTGATATAAAAAGAGAACTAAAACACAGAAAAACATTATTGGTCATTGTAAAATATCATTTTCTTAATATGTTAGGGAGAAAATCATATATTTCTCACAAATCAATTTCCACTTTTATATTTTAAAATATCTAACACTTAGGATGGGAAAGTAAAGTCATTACCTTTACAGTAAGGAATATTTGTATCTCATGTATGTTTGTGTCTTTTTTTCTATGACTCATTTTAGATGTCCAGGTAATGGAAAATGTGTTCAAGACCTGCCGGGAAAGTCCACATGAATGTCTTTGTGAAGTAGCAGTTGCAAGTAGTATCGAAGTGGAGGAAAACGTGAGATTAGCAACAACTTTAAATTTGAGCTCTACACATAATCCAGAGCTGATTAGTAATAACGGTAACAACTTAGGGGTGAGGACTGAGGAGTTCATTAATGTCAGAACATGCTTCTGTCTCCTAAGCCTGATGAGGTGCATGCTGCATATAGATCTCGTATGTCTCCTGTTCTTAAAAAATCCATCGGATATTCAGAGCATTTTATTCATGATTGTGACAGTCCAAAAGATCTGCAGTATCATAATTCTGTTCTCCCTGCCCAAGAAATTCTTCAGGGAGGGAGGAAAACTGCTAACTGTACTGTGTGATGAAAAATATTGTACTTAACACCGACCATCACTACACATCCGAAAATGTACACAGGAGAGACTCCTCATACATGTAGTGAATGTGAGAAATCTTTCAGTAATGAAATACGCCTTACAATACCTCAGAGCAAATATCCTGAGATATGTGATGCGTACATCAAGTGTGAAAATTAATTTCTGAGAAGTCAGACCTGACGCTACAACCTCGATCTCCAAGAGAAGACAAACCTTATGAATATGAGGAACGTAATAAAATTTCTGCGCAGAATTCAATTCTCAGCACACATCAGAGATCTCACACAGAAGAGAAATCTTATGAATGGGATAAATGTGGGAAGACTTTTAGACTGAAATCATACCTCACTTTGCACCAGAGAAGACACACAGAAGAGAAACCTTATGAATGTAACAAATGTGAAAAGTCTTTCACCCAGAAGATACACCTTCGAGTTCATCAAATAACACACACAGGAGAGAAATCTTATAAGTGTAATGAATGTGGAAAGTCTTTCCAAGGGAAGGGAAAACTTCATGTTCATCAGAGAATACACACAGGAGTGAAACCTTATGAATGTAACCAATGTGTAAAGTCTTTCAGACAGAAATCTTCCCTCAAATTGCATCAAAGAACACACACAGGAGAGAAACCTTATGTGTGCAACAAATATGGAAAGACCTTCAAGTGGAAGTCATATCTTGATGGGCATAATAGAACACACACAAGAGAGAAAACTTATGCATGTAGTGAATGCGGAAAGTTTTTCAAATGGAAGGTAAAACTCCATGTTCATCAGAGAATATAATCAGGAGAAACACCTTATGAGTGTAACACATGTGAAAAGTCCTCCACACAGAAGCCAAACCTCAACATGCATAAGACAATTCAAACAGGAGAAAAACCTTATGAATGTAACCGATGTGGAATGTCTTTCAAATGGAAGTCTTCCCTCAAATTGCATCAGAGAACACACACAGGAGAGAAACTGTACGAGTGCATCAAATGTGGTAAGACCTTCAGATGGAAGTCACATTACAGGGGGCATAACAGAATTCACACATATTAGAAACCTTAGGAATATAACCAAAGTTGAAAGTCTTTTGTGCATAAGCATAAGAGAGTTCACACATATGAGAAGCCTTAGCAATGTAATAAATAGGAAAGACTTTTTAGTCTGTGGAAGAAAACTCAGCTTGTGTCACAGAACCAACACAAGATGAAACCCTTAATGAATGTAGCAAATGTTCAGTCTTTTCCCCAGAAGGCACAAGTCAAGATTTATCACTAAACACCCACAGGATAGAATCCGATGAATAAAATGAAAGGGAAATTTTTTTGAAGAACTCATAGTTGAGTTTGCATGATACCACACAGACACAGGATAAAAATCGTCTGAATATAAGAATATGAAAAATCCATCATGAACGCATGACTAAGTATAAAATGCACATAGGAGAGAAAAACCTTATGAATATTACAAATGTGGAAAGTGTTTGACCTGGATGGCATACTTCTGTGTTCATCACAAACCTGATTCCCATAGAAGAAAAGAAAACTAATGAATAGAACAAATGTGCAATGACTTTTAATCAGAAGTCAGTCTTCAGTACATTTCAGAACATACACAATAGAGAAATAGAGAAATTCTGAGTAAAGAAAAACATTTAGCTATATATAGAATCTCTGTATATGGGAGAATTAGGGTAAATTATCTAATCAAAGTCATCTAAACAAAGTGGCTTAGTGGTAGAGTGCTAACCTATCAAGGATGAAGTCCTGGGTTAGATTCGTCAATACTAGGTGAAAAGAGCAAGCCAGAAGCAGCACTGTGGTTCAAATGGTAGAGTGCTAAACTTGAGCAAAAGTAGCTCAGCCCTGAGTTCAAGCCTAAGGATTGGATAGAGAGAGAGACAGAGAGAGAGAGAGAGAGAGAGAGAGAGAGAGAGAGAGAGAGAGAGAGAGAGAGAGAGAGAGAGAGAGAGAGAAAGAGAGAAAAGAGAGAGAGAAACAGGAACTTCTAAATTTTTCAGAGATAGAGAAGGAGAGAGAGAAGGAGACAGAAACTAATTTCTAAACTTTACAGTCTTTCTATTTCCTTAGAAATTCGTCTATGTCATTCTTTCTGACAGAAGCACAGAATTCCATTGTGTAAAATACCATTTTTGATCTACTCATCAACTGACGGGCATCTGGGTTGGTTCCATACCTTTGCTATAGTAAATAGTGCTGTGATAAATGCTATTGTTCTAGTGAATTTAGTATGTCCTATCTGGACGATTGGCAAGTAGTGAAATTGGTGGATCACAGGGGAGCTCTATGTTTAGTCTTTTGGGGATACTGCCATAGTGCTTTCCATAGTGGTTGAACGAGTTTGCAATCAAACCAGCAGTGTAGTAGTGATCCCTCCTTGCCACATCCCCTGCAGCATACGTTATTAGATTTCTGGATCTTGGCCATTCTAACTGGAGTGAGGAGGAAAAGGGAAAGAGGAACTGAAACTTTCTCTCCTTACAGATGACATGATTCTGTATTTAAAGAACCCTATAGACTCTACTCCGAACATGCTTGAGCTGATATAAAACTTTGCTAAGGTAGCAGGGTATAAAATTAACCCTCAATGTCAACTGCCTTCCTATATGCCAACAAATGAGAGGCAAGAATCAGGATAGCAACTCATTTTGCTATCAAAGAAAATAAAACACCTAGGAATTAACTTAGAATGTAAAGCAAATTTTTGATGGAACTATAAACCCTGGAGAAGGAAATTAACGCAGAACTGAGGAAATGCAAAAACCTATGCTCCTGCTTTGGAAGAAGCAATATTGTAAAAATGGCAATCTTGATAAGGACTATCTACAAATTCAGTGCAATATTCATCAATATCCCAATGTCATTCTTTAAAGAAACAGAAGAGGAAATCCAAAATTTCACTTGGAATAATAAAAGACCCCTTATAGTCTGTCTTCTTGCGTGATACATAATGTTTAATCTCACCTTCTCCATCAAAATCTCACCTTTCTCATAGAGACATAGGTGGCCCTGTTTACTAGCAGCAAAGGCTCAAACGCGCAGTTTCAGGTGTCACCACTGCCTCTGTTACTGGGTAAATCAAACTCTGTCATCGATTCTGAGGTCTGCTCTGGGAGTCTTGGTCACAAGTTGTTCTGTGGCATCTGCTGCCAGCCTGTGCCTATTTGCTTCCTTTTCCTCCAGCAGCCTACAACAGGGAATGAAGTTCAGGAGCTGATGCTCTCCTTCATATGCAGGGCAGTCTGAGCCCAACCCTCCCTCATCTTCCTCTTCCAATTTTTGGGAAAAAATGTGCTGGCAGAAGTCCTCAGGTGTGGGGCATGGTTGATCCACACTTTTAATCCAGGCTGGTCCAGAGGCTGAGATCTGAGTATGGAAGTTCCAAGTCACCTAGAACAGGAAAGTCTGATAGATTCTTACTACCAAAAATAAAAACAGCTGGGAATGGAGTTTGGGCTCAAGTGGTAAAGGGCTAGTCTTGAGTACAAATGCTTAGTGCCCAGGCCCTGAGTTCAGGCTCCAGCACTGCCAACAACCTCACTTTAGTGAGATTTTAGCTTTATCCATGTAGGCACATCTCACTGGAATCTTTGCTGGTAGAGATAGTCTTCATAATTTTGTCTCAATGTAAAGGTCCTCCTGGGGTAGTACACAAAAGGTGTCATGGAGAGAGGAGCCCCACTTGCTCCAGGTTTGAAGATGGCATAGGTCAAGCCAGCATTGAGTTGGCACATCAGTCTTTTCCCTAGCACCACCTACAAGTGAATGTCAAATGACATTGATTGTTGTGGGATTGTGTGATTGAAGTGCCCCATTAAGGGCAGTGTTAGCACATCCAAACTTGGATGCCAGGAATACTGAAATCTCAAAGCTAAGATTTCTGTTGGCTACAGAAATGCTGGTGTGTCTGTTATTCACTAAAAGTTCAGGTGCAAAGATTCTGAAGCTTGATGCCCTGTGTTTATTCCATTTAGTAAAATTATTTTAATGCACTGTATAAGTTAAAACATTTCATAAGAGTCAGGGGTAGTGAAAACATTGTTCTTGAATTCAGGTGTCTGGCAGGGTAATGTGGGGGGTGTTGGTGGCTGGGACTATGAAGCTGGAGCTGCTATCAAACCATGGATCATGTTCCTTTTTTCTGGGAGAAATGACTCCAAAGATGAAATTTGAATGGTGAGGAAAAGATGATGATGTACTCAGGAAATTTCTCCTAAACAAATGCTCATGTGGAAGTGGGATGGGGGCTGGGCATATCTGAGGCAGAGCTTAAGGGGGCTTCTCATGTTGTTGAGAACGTTCCTTGCGACTTCAGGCATGCAGCAGGGTGTTTTAGATGGCCATTGTGAGATGGATGGAATAAGACTGGAGACAAGATGAATGCTGGGATCCTGCAATGCTCTTGCATGAGTGGCTGGTGGCTCACCTGAAAGAACTAATTATGTCTAAAAAAGAAATCAGGAATTTGTTTTGATTAGATAATACCTGTAATCCGAGGCATATTCAGGATCCTGATCTTAGTATTGTGGTTTAAAACCAACCCAGCAAAGGGAAAAATGCATGAGACTCTTACTCCCAGTTTAGAGCAAGAACAAAGATTGAAGTAGAGCTGTGGCTCAAGAGCTAGAGTGCTACCGTGAGCAAAGAAAAGCTAAGAAAAAGCTCCAGGTCTTGAGTTCAAGGCCAGGATTGAAAGAAGGAAGGTAAAAAAGGGAAGTATGTGAGGAAGGGAAATATATAAATGAAAGAGAGAAGGAACTAGAAATTTAAAACTAGAGAATATTTAAAAGTCATCAGTCCTTGTAAGAAAAGTGTTGGAGTATGTGTTCTATATGTGGTGAACTGGAAGCCCAGTAGTGACTTGTTAACCAAAGAGTCACCATGATGAGTAAAGGATAGAAATCTGCATGAGCCTCTTAGCGGATGGAGTCACAGAAGAGAACCTCAGCTCCCATCCCATAGTTAGAAGTATATAGACATGGGGAAGTTGGCATCACCTTGATGTCATTGTGTCCATGGAGACTGGAAGCCATGGCTCTGTGAAAGCACAATGTTCTGGTTACTGAGCTGAGAGGCTGAGGAGAGCCAAGTCCTGGCCATGAAGATATCAGGGTGGCAGCAGAGCAACTCTGCTGCAGTGTGTTCCTGCTTGGCTCTTCTTATTCTGTGGTGGATCAGGCCGGAGCGGGTGATAGTAACTGTTTTGTGGTCACAAGCCCTTCACCAAGAGCTTCCTGTGGGATCCTCATAAGCTACAGGGTGGCTGGTGGTGGGATGTGTGTGGGGTGGAAGTGACAGAGGGATGGACGCATGGCAAGGTGGGTGAAGAGATGAGAGGAATGATGAGAGCCCAGTTCATTGGTTTCCAAGGTTAATGGGTGGGAGGTAGAGAGGCATGATGGAGGAAAGATGGAGGCAGGGGAAGGTGGTGACAGAGTGAGGCCATCTGTAGTGCCAGCCTGGCCATCATCTGGAGCCCATAGGCAGCTTCCTGATCCCTCACTTTGTCCTGCTCCTTGTGGAGGGAATGTCACGTGTACCCAGAGCTAGGGGTGGGGCAATGTTAGTAGCACCTGGAGAACCATTGGCCTCTACCTGGGTGAGGGGTGGTTATGGCTCCCATGCTGGGTGGCCTCATAGCTATGGAACAGATCTCTCCTGAGCTACCACAGTCAGTGGCAGCTCTCCATCTAGGGTTCGGGCACCTGCTCAGCCATCAGGACACCCCATGCCAGGACAGAGGCCTACAATTCAGATGGCAGCACAGGGGTGAAGATGATCTCACCTTAGCCCTACTTACATGGCTGTCCCTGCATGCAGAACAGGATGAGCTGGGGGAAGATGTTCTCTGTGTTTTTCCACAGCCTATCCCGGCCTCTTCTTGTGTCTGATTAGACCCAGAGAGTACCAGGTTCCCTCTCATAGTCCTGGTTCTTTTTCTTTTACAGTCATGAGGCTTGAACTCAGGTCCTGGGTACTGTCCCTGAGCTCTTTTGCTCAAGGTTGATGCTCTACCATTTGAACCATAGTGCCATTTCCAGCTTTTCCTTTTCATGTGGATCTCTGATATCTCCAGTGCTGTGCCTGCAGGGAGGCACTCACCCCACAGACAGAGCCACATCTGCCATGACTGTGACTGCCTACAACTCTCACACCCACTCCTTGCACACCCCTCGACTCCAGTTTTAGCTCCTCTTGGACTGGGTGTCCAGCCTACCCCTTCCTACACTCACAAAGGGTCTACAATTGTCTTCCCAGGGTCCTTTCTTCTGCCAGCCAGAGTACAGACTGTGCACATCTTGACGATCACAGAGCTCAAAGCCAAAGGCTGAGATGCAGAAGGGGGTGACCCAGTAGCTGCACAGGGCCCATGGATCATTCTGTGCATCCCCCGGCCTGTGACTTCCCCCACCCCCTTGGCAGGGAAGCTCCATGCCCACATCCTGATCCGTGGTCCCCTCCAATTCCATTCTCCCTTGGATTTTGCAGACTGTCTACCATCAGGATCTAAAATTCTATTCATCACTTTATGTCCTTATCACTGATTTGCTACTTTGGCAGGATCTCCCCGTGCCTGGAGAGTGGGCATGTCATGAACTCTCTGTGGAGAAGTTGCCCTAGGAGAAGAAATATGCACTTCATGTGAGTGTTGGACAGGGCAGGAGGGCTCCCTAGGATCAGAAGCCACAGGAGGAGTGCAGATGGGGGAATGCTAGGGCCCAAGGGGACAGTGGGAGTTAGGGCACAGTTGGTTCCTTCTGCAGGGTTGACACCGCTTCACAAACCCAACAGAATGAGGTTCACATTTCAGATGTCAGAGACAGTGCAGATTGCCAATGGGCGCAGGGGTCACTGTCACCCCCAGATGCTGGCTGCATGCTGGGATGCACGCAGAGATGGTTTGAAGATCAGATAATGAGGATGTTGCAGGGTGTAACAATTCTTTTCAGATGGCTCTCTACCTCTCTTGAGCTTCATCTCTATCTTTGGCTTTTTCTTGGCAGTTAACTGGAAATGAGAGTTTCATCGACTTTCCTTTCTGGACTGGCTTCAAACAGAAGCTATGCACAGTTTTCAAACCATACCCTTCTGAAGAAGGGAAGCTTGATCTGGTGCTTAACTGGGTTGCACTTTGGCTCCGTTTGCTATGCCTCACGCAGGGGGCTCATCATTTGTAGACTAAGATCTCATGACCTTCAAAGCCAAATGCTACCTGAAAGTTCAGGGTCCCAGCCTATGTGTTGGGCCTGGGTGAATACATTCTCTGTTATGCTGGGTCATCAACCCATGTTTTAAGCTGGAAGTAGGCAGTGCCACATTTGATAAGAACATCTGCCAGAGATTGTCACCTCATGAAAGCAGATTCTAAATTTGTATTCCATTTCCTGTGGTGGAGCAATCCCCTCCAAGTTAGACAGGCTCATATCCACCTGCAGGTCACACTCCTAATGCACCCTTGAGTGTCCTCATGGTATTGGGATCTAAGTTTGTAGTCCATGAATTAGCTGGACAAGTGATGACAAACGTGTTGTGGATTAATATGAGAACAATTTAAGAAGCCCTGGAGGAGCAACAACCTGACCCTCTGTGGTGCTATAAATCTGATAGGATGTTCCACACTGAGAAACAATCACATGGCTTTGTGTTTGGCATCCAGACAAGTGAGTGCATGTCTTAGCTGTCAGCCAATACAGAGGAGGACATGAATAAGTGGGTTGAAAGCATCTGTCAGACCCCTGTCTGGGGACAGGTGGAGAGAACATAGGAAGGTAGATACCATGGCTGTGGTGGGGCCAAAAAAAAGGGTAAAAGAGGCAAAGGAACCACGTACTGGTAGCTCAAGACTGTCATCCTAGCTACTCAGGAGTTTGAGATCTGAGGATCACAATTCAAAGCCAGCCCAGGACAGAAACTCCATGAGACTCTTATCTGCAATAAACTACTGAATGCAAGAAGCTCAAGCTCAGTGACAGCATCCAGGCCTAGCGTTCAAAACCCAGGACCGGCAGAAAAAAGTATCAAAGGACAAGAAGCTGGCCAAAAGTTAGAGGGACTCTATCTTGACAAACAATACAATGGTAAGTTGCACTCAGAAGACTTGCACAAAATCTGGAAAGGCCTGAGACCTATGTATGTATGTTTCCTGTTTGTCTAAATACATATGTTTATGCATTTATATATCAGTATAGAGAGACAGATCAATACATATGATTATACATATATACATAGCCAGACACTTATGGGTGGGTGGTATACTGTGTGAGAGTTTGTGTTTGTGTTTTGTGGATGCCAACTCTGTTTAAGAAAGATAGAAAATATGTAAATATCTTTAAAAAACTTGATAAAATATAGAGAGTCATAAGCTCTTGAGGGAATCTGAAATGACAAGATTATTCACAGGCACGTTTATCCTTATGGATTCCTCAGCAAGTTTTAATTTTTTTCATTATTTTCTTTCTTTTTTTGAACCAGTGCTAAGGATTTCTCTCAGGGACCAGGTGCTGCCAATTACTAATTTTCTCATGGCTGGTACAAGAGGAACTGAGCCACAGTTCCACTTTTGCCTTATTTATTCGTGCTTAAGTGAAGATAAAGATTTCTATCAGTGACTTTCTCTCAGGGGCTGGATTCTAACGAGGATCCCCAGACCTCAGCCTTCTCTAAAGCCACCATTAACAATATGAGAACCCAGCACTGGGTTCAAATGCACAGGGCAAGAAATTGAGTGAATCTCTCAACTCCAGTTAGCTATAATAAGCTAGAAGTGAAAGACCAATACCTTTGAGGAAAAGATGCTGAGGGTTATCACACAGGCCCTATGAGTAAGCCCTAAACCCTGTACACATGTGTGCATGCACACATTGGCAGATACACACACACATGCACACACACAATATCTCAGGCAATATTGTATTTTGAATTAATATCCAAAGATTGGACAACAGGATAGCAAGTAATAAAATCTGTTTTTCTTGTCTACATTGAGGGAAAGGGATAAGTCACAAGATGCAGAAGCGAAGAATTCAGAGGCAAATGCTGTGAGAGAATAACTTGTAAAAAGCGCATTTCTTTTCTTTTCTTTTCTTTTCTTTTGTTTTTTCTGCCATTCCTGGGGCTTGAACTCAGGGCCTGAGCACTGCTCTTGGCTTTTCCCAAGTCTAGCCCTCTGCCACTTGAGCCACATTGCCATATGGATTTTTATATCTGTGTGATATTAAAGACTCAAACCTAGATCTTCATGGATGCTAGGCAAGCACTCTACCACTGGGCCAAACTCTAAACCCAGATAAAGTATTTATAAATAGTCATCATTATATCAAAATATCCTTTCTCCTACAAAGAATGAACACTTATCTATGTCTGTAAGACTTCTGTGATTTTCCCACTTGCATTTCTACAGACGACAGCACAGATATTCATCAGGAAGAAAAATAGATTAGGATACAGAAACCTAACAACGTCCTAGTAGATTGAAGTGAAAAATATGTGCAAGATGGCCTGAGTGTTTCCTCTATTTGTTGAGTGCTTGGCTACCACACAAAAAGACTCTGGTTTGATTCTGCAGTACCATATACATAGAAAACGCTGGAAGTGGTGCTGTGGCTTGGTGGGACAGCTATAGCCTAAAGAAAGCCTAAGAACAATGGTCAGGCTCTGAGGTCAAGTCCCAGGACTAGCAGAAAAAATGTGCAAGAGGCAAAATGCAAGCTGAGAAGGCACTGTGAAGCAAAATGTCTTGTGAAGGGTAAGGGGAATAGTGACAGTTAAGTTTGGATCTTACCTAAGAAAGGCTCCTTGAGCCTGAGACCAAGCTAGCACTTACGCCTAGTTAATGACTTTGGATTTGAACGAAAAGGTGTGCTGTTTACTACATCCGTATGTGAGGTGGGAAGGGAGATTCAGCCTCCAGTATGTCTTTGGGGAGGTCTTCTGTGAGCAAGGAGCTATGGTCATTGGGCCTTGAAAGGTGACCCTACCTCCCTCACAATGGAACAGAATATGGAACCCTGGTAACTAAGCCACTGTATGTGACAACCAGCTCAAGCCAGCCCCCTTGGCCTGTGGCTCAGGAACCAGAAAGATGTTGCTGTGCTGTTGCCAAAGGTCAGGAGGCTCGCATCTCAGGCATGAGAGATATGGATGTCTCACTTGAAGAAGTAGATGCTGGATCAGTGCCAAGCCAAAATTCCAGTATATCAGGCATTTCTCTAGGAAGAAAGCCAGGAAACTCCAGGGCAACTCAGATGAGGTATATTGAGAGGAAACCTATTTGAACCCATCATCTTACCCACACACTACAACCTTCTTGTGTGCTTTCAAGTGACTATACTGAGATTAGAGTGTGACATTTCCAATCTACTCTATTCCAATTCCTCAGTGTGAAGTGTGGTCCCATTCCTCCGTTTGAAATATCCACTGTTTTGCCGACATAGTGTGATGGTAAGTCAGCTCAGACTCTGAATGAGCCTTGTAACCTATGGATCCTGGAGGAAGGCCTGTTGGAGATGCTGCTGACAAAGCTGATCCCTGCCTACCAGAAAGGTGATCTCTTTTATGTGGGAAACTTCGTGCACAATTTCAAATAGTGGAGGACAATGTAGTAGTTGCTGGAAATTCTCTTGAAAAAGTGAGTGTTCCCCCTCCAAACCCAGGTTTGCTCACCCCTCCTGGCCAAGTCTTGGAATACTTGGCTCCTCTCTGAGCCTGTTTGGTTCACTGGGGTGTTCACAGGGGAGCTAAGCGTGATTCAAGTGCACAAACTACTTTATTATGACTGGGACACCATGCCATTTCATTTCCCTCACAAGCTACTGGAGTCTCAACAGTGTGCTTACTGAGAAGTTGGATTTCAGGCATGAGTAAGTGGCTCCCAACTGCAGCCCTCACCTAGATGACATCCTAGGAAATCCCATTTCCCAGGAAGAAATGAGGTGTCAGTACTATTGGCGGAGGCCTGTGAAATAATGGAGTCAGAGGAAAAGCTGGGGGCTGAATCACTTTTGAGCCATCAGGGATGGATTGTGATATCTTTGCTTGTTAGAACCTGAAAGCATTTACATTTTGGTGTGTGGTCCAGTGCTGCCACTTGAACCTGAACCCAGGTCTAAATGCCATCCCTTTGGTGTTCAAAAATTAGCACTGTACCATTTGAGTCATAGGTCAAGTTCTGGCTTTTTGCTGCCTAATTGAAGACAAGTGCCTTTAGACTTTTACTGACTAGACTGGCTTTCCACTGTGATCTTCAGAGCTCAGCCTGCTGGGTGGCTAAGATTAGAGGAATGAGCATTTAGTTCTTTATTTAGAGCATTCACTTATTGATTTATTTAGAGCATTTACTTAGTTAATTTAAGGTGCGTTTACTTTGGACAGATGCATAGAGGCCTCTCTCAGAAGCTTCTGGAAGTGGGGTGTAAAAGTCATCCTGTTCTCGAGTGTCTCTTACCCCCCTCCCAGCACATAAGTGCACATCTCTGCAGGACAGCCACAGCATTAGAGTCCTGCAAGAAAGGGGCTTTGGTAGAAGGCTCAGGATGGAGAGAGAAGGCTCTCACTTTCCTTGTACCGAATGTGCCCACAGCATCATGTGTTCCATCTATACGATGTGAATGGACTTCTACCCCACTGATTTCTACAAGTTCAAGAACTGCCACACCCTGACACAACTCAAGCTCTATATGAGGCTCCACATGCCGGCTTTGGACCTGCTCTTCTAGACACATACTTTTTGACCAGCTGGAGGAATGTACGACCAGTAAGACCAAGAAAAACTAGAAGTCCTGGTGTGGGTGCCTCAGAGCCTGTGAGTAAGAAGCCCATGTGGTCTAGATATTGGTTGGCCCTTACTTTTACAGAGCTTGGCAAAATGCCCTTTATGGGTGGTGTCAGCCAGGTAATGTCTGTCCTCTGAAAGGACTCGGGAATAAGCACTCATTAGAAAGACCCTACACCTCCTCAGTGTTCAGTCCAAACTCCAGTTCTACAGGTTCCTCCATTAGATCCTCATGGAAGTTGAGTGACACTTCAACTTGCAGAGTCCACTCTGTCCACTCTGTACCTATTTCCATTCTTAGGTTTGGGTCATCGTGGAAGAGCTTATCCTGAACTCCGGATGAAAAACCCACCAATGGAGCTGGTGACAGATGGAGACTGAGAATCATCACTGTACTCCAGAAAGCATGGGCCTTCTGTAGAAATTACCAAACAGGTTTAGAGTCCTGTGGATATACCTTTTGCTCTGAACCCCATGTGTGACACAGTTGAACCTGCAGATACTATGGAGGAAGAAAAAGAGCAGCCAGATTTCCTTCCGTTTCGTTTCACACTCCACCCAGAGTCAGTTCATCTGAGTCAGAGTAACACTCCACTTATTGTGCAAGCTGAAGGGGCACACGCTGGGCTCATGGAAAATGTCCCAATGGGAAGCAGCAAGTGTACTCTCAATACTGGATTCATTTGAGGAAAATGAATCCATCCTCCCAGAATATCCAGACCCATCCATCTCACTAAAAGAGACTCAATCTCCATTCGACAAACCAGAATCCATCCCCCTCTTAACTCAGGAAGGACATTCTGTTTCTCATGAGGAAGGAGACCCTTCTGAGGACTCTGAAGTAGAATTACTGTCTGAAGGCAACTTGGAGGCCAGTCTGGATTTAGAGCTTCCCTGTCCCCTTCCTAAAAAGACATCTCTTTATCTTGCTCTCATGACTCTTGTCAAGTATTCATTGTATTTACTTTGCTAACTATTAAACTCTCATTGTTAATATTATGGTGTGCAGTTCTTCAGTCCTTATTATACTGTGTTTTATTGTCCACTTAGAATGTGAGACCTCAGACACATAGGTCCTGGGTGGGCCAAAAACCAGACAGGTCTGGTTATACAGGTTACTGGATATACAGGGAACTATGAAATGCATGGAATCACCAGGAATCCAGGCCAGGCCTCCATGGAAAGACAAGTCAGCTACCAAAGCTTAAGGACAGTGCAGATGCCTGGAAATGTGTTTTGTCAATCGGGAGAAGTGCCAGAGTAACTGTAATATTATGGGGGACTCTGTTCTGTGAGTTCAAGTGTGTTTATATATCCATTGTGCTTTGTACAAATATTTAAGAAAATTAAAACTCCACAATAGCATCAAAAAATCTACTTTGGCTTTGAATGTGGCCTAGTTGTAGAGAGCTCGCCTAGTATACAAGAAGACCTTGATTCAATTCCTCGGCACTGCATACACAGAAAAAGCAGATGGGGCACTGTGGCTCAGGTGTCAGAGTGCCACCCTTGAATAAATGTGGCCAAGGACAGTTCCTGGTCCCTCAGTTCAAGCCCCAGGACTAGCCAAACAAGAAATCATACCATTTTCCACACATTTGGAAATAAATCTGTTTTATCTAACCCTACTTCTTTTTTGCCAGTCCAGGGTGTGTGCCACCAAGCCAAACTACTGGCCCCCAACCTTACTATTTTGAATCAATTAATTTATTTACATAATCATATTTAATGCTGTCTGTATTAATACCATAAACAGTATGCTTAGTGTAATAATGTTAAAGGTAAAACATAAGAAATTAATAACTAAAATTCCTTTTTTATTAGTTTTATAGCATTACTACAATTTTATGAGAAAAATAACCTAGAATGTTTATTTTAGAGTTCAAGTAATCCATTTTGATAAATATATCAACCTACATCATTTATTTGAACACATTTTAAACTATTTTTTTCAGGAATGAAAATACATATATATTTGTTGTAAATGAAATTTATGACTTGGGGGAAGCGAAAGAGAAAAGGGGGGAGGGGGTAACAGTGTTTACAAGAAATGTACTCATTACATATGTAACAGCAATCTCTTTGTATATCACCTTGACAACAAATTTTTTGAAAAGTATAATAAGTTTAAATGTCTACTTTGGGGAGAATTATTTTTGCCAGTACTGGGCTTAGACTCAGGACCTGAGCACGATCCTTGTTTTTGTTTTTGTTTATTCTTAAGGCTCAAGTTCTATCACATGTGCCACAGCACCACTTTTATCTTTTTTATCTATGTTGTGCTGAGGAATTGAATTTGGGTCTTCATTCATGCTCGGCAAGAACTCTTCCACTAGGCTTAACTCATGGCCCCAGTGGGAAGGAAGTTTTCCATAAAATATGTAGGAAATATGTCCACTAAGGAAAAGCCATCAAAAATAGAAGAAAAATTATATACTTAGATAACGACATGTCAGTATTATGGCAGATCTCTGTAATTCTAGCTTCAAGAGTGGCCTATTTGGACCGGGAGTTGGCTGGCTGAAGTAAAGTGCTATCCTTGAGCAAGCCCTAGGACAGTGCTCTGGCCATGAGTTGAAGCCATAGGACATGCAAAAAATAATAATTTAATGCCCGTGACTGGTGGCTCACCCTGGTAATCCTAGCTACCCTGGAGGATCGAGGTTCAAAGACGGCCCAGGCATAAAAATCTGTGAGAATCTTATTTCCAAATAATCCAGAAAATTCAAAATGACAATGTGCCTCAAGTGGTAGAGCTCTTGCCTTGAGCTAAAGAGCTTAAGGTAAACATCCAGGCCCAGAGTTCAAGCCCCATGAGTGAAAAAAAGAAAACAAAAAAGAAAGCCCTTATCTAAGGCTGGAGTGCACACTAGTGGTAGTTTGCTTGCCTAGTATGCACAAAGCCCTGTGTTCAATTACTCTTTACCACTTACACCAAAAAAAAGCTGGAAATGATCTCAGAAGTTTGGGTTTTGAGGATCACAGTTCAAAGCCAGGCCAGACACTAAAGTCCATGAAACTGTTACTTCCACTTAAGCACCAGAAAACCAGAAGTGAAACTGTGGCTCAAGGTGTTTAAGGTTGTAGCCTTGAGTTGAAGAGCCCAGGGACACTGCCCAGGTGCACAATTAAAGTCTTACAACCATAAGACAGAGAGAGAGAGAGAGAGAGAGAGAGAGAGAGAGAGAGAGAGAGAGAGAGAGAGAGAGAGAGAGACAGAGACAGAGAGAGAGAGACAGAGAGAGAGACAGAGAGACAGAGAGAGACAGAGAGACAGAGAGAGAGAGACAGAGAGACAGAGACAGAGACAGAGACAGAGAGAGACAGAGAGAGAGACAGACAGACAGACAGGCAGACAGACAGAGACAGACAGAGACAGAGAGACAGAGACAGAGACATCAAACAGTCAGGCACTGCTGGCTGAAGCATGTAATTCTAGCTACTATGGAGGCTGAGATTGGAGGTTCAAAGCCCAAAGCCAGCCTGGACACATATGTTTGTGAGACTTACATCACCAATTAACTACCAGAAACCGAAAATGGAGCTGTAGAGGAAGAGCGCTAGCCTTGAGCTGAAGAGCTCAGGGACAGTGTCCAGGCCCAATGGCCAAGCACCATGACAAATCAATAATAAAAAAAAGAAGATAGCTAATTGTAATAATGAATAATTTTGGGCTGGCAGTTTGGCCTAGTGGTAGAGTGCTTGCCTAGCATGCACGAAGACCTGGGTTCAATTCCTCAATACCACATACATAGAAAAATGCTGGAAGTGGTGCTGAGGCTGAAGTGGTAGAGCCCTAGCCTTGAGAAAATATAAGCACTGTGCTCAGTCCCTGAGTTCAAGCCCAGGACTGGCCAAATCAAAAGTAGTAGAGCACTGGCATTGAACTGAAGATCTGAGGAACAGCCCAGGCACAGAGTTCAAGCACCGCAAACAACAACAACAAAATCTATGAAATGGCAGTGGTGGTTTTAAGCTAAGCAAAAATAGAGTAGAAACTGGTAAAATACATATTTGTGTGTAAGCAAAATAGCCAGACTTATGCATTAGAACAGGATAGCAACTTGAAAAAAAATTTTGTTTTCCGTCTCACTAGGTCCTGTCTGTTAGTTTATTCAAGTAAGTAAAATGCTGGGTTTTATAATCATTGCTCTGAATATTAGAAAATCAGAATATCTCTCATTAACCAAAAAAGACCAGGAACTGGGGCTTCGTTCAAATGGCAGAGTATCAGGCAAGAGAAGAAAAAATTGAAGTAAGAACTTGAAGTTCTTGATCCAGAACCTGCATAGTAACAGAGCAGCAGCCTGGTGATGGTACCTCACACCTATAATCTTAGCTACTCAGGAGGCTAAGATCTGAGAATCAAAGTTTAAAGCCAGCCAAAGTACCCAGTTAACTGCCAGAAAAACCAGAAGTGGCACTGTGGCTCACAGATTAAAGCACTAGCCTTGAGCTGAAGGGCTCAGGGACAGTGCCCAGGCCCAGAGTTCAAGCCCCACAATTGACAAAAATCAAACAAGCAAACAAAACTCACAAAGAAGCCTGCAGACCACAGTGGTTCTGCTGAGTCTCTTCTCTATGGGGATCAGGAAACATTTCACTTTTTCTGTCTCTTCCCATCTCAACATTCATACTAAAATAAGACTGTGTTGAAAGTTTCAATTTATAAAAATGTTTTTCATGAAGCACCCTGAAATATTCATCGCTTATATCTCAATTGAAGATAGTTGCTTTGGGGCTGCATTGGTAGAGTGCTAGCCTTGAGCAGAAAAGGTCAGGGATAGAGCTGAGAACTCAGTTGAAGACCCAGTGCCAACACACAAAAGAAATTATGCACTTTATACATATTTTCTAATTTCTTAATGAATTTTCAGTCTGTATAAATATAGGGTACATTCCTTGTTACTTAAGTAAGATTGCTCTTTTTTTTCTTTTTGCCAGTCCTAGGGATTGGACTCAGGGCCTAGACATTTTCGTTGGACTCGCTTGCCCAAGGTGAGTGCTCTGCCTCTTGAGACACAGCGCCACTTCTAGCTTTTTTCTGAGTATGCGGTACCGGTGAATAGAACCTAGGTCTTCATGCATTCTAGGTGAACCATTAGGCTACATTCCCAGGCAGTGAGATTCCTCTTACAGTCATTGTATGTTCACAGAGTTTGATCTCACACACTGTAGGGCCCTGGTTGTCTTTGACCTGTGATCCTAAGCCCTGAGCCTCCTAAGCAGCTGAAATTAAGTTGTGAGCCAGCATGATGGCTTCCATTCTTTTTTCTAAAAAAATATATGTAGTTATCTAAAATATATCTATAGCTGAAAAAAATGAATCTCTCCCAAACAAATCTTCAAAGAAACAACCATCCTATTAAAAGGTTGGCTAAAGACTTAAAAGAGTATTCTCTGAAGAAAAAATTAAAATGGGCTTTAGACACATGAAGAAATGCTCCATATCTCTAGCAATAAGGGAAATGAAAATCAAAACAACTTTGAGATTCCACCTGACTCCAGTCAGAATGGCCATTATCAAAAAATCTAATAAGAGATACTGGTGGGGAAGTGACCAGGGGGGATCACACCTACACTGTTGGTGTGAGTGTAAACTCGTTCAACCACTAGGGAAAGCAGTGTGGTGGTTCCTCAAAAGACTGAACATAGAGCTCCCCTATGATCCAGCAAATCCACTACTTGGCATCTACCCAATTGTCCAGAAAAAAGGGCATACTAAAGCCACTAGCACAATGATGCTCATTGCAGCACTATTTACCATAGCAAAGATATGAAACCAACCCAGGTGCCACTCAGTAGATGACTGAATCAAGAAGATGTGGTACTTACACACAATGGAATGCTATGCTGCCATCAGAAGGAAAGACATCGCCCAATTTGTAAGGAAATGGAAAGACTTGTAAAAATTCCTATTAAGTGAAGCAAGCCAGACCCAAAGAAACATAAGCTCAATGGTTTCCCTCATTTGTAATAATTAGTTCACATCTAGGACTCTCCTAGCAGAGGATTACAATAACTCAAAAACCTAGGTATATAAGGTCATATAGGATGAGACTAAATGAAAGGTTCTCTAGGATATGGGAACAAGAGCTGTATCTTGTGTCATCGTTGCTCTTAATCTTGTGTGACTTTTGTCCTTAATCTACTATGTTATTTCTCATCTCTTATTTTGCCCTTTGGTTAATGTCAGATTGTTACTGTATCTGATTTTTTCCCTGGCATATTGTATATATGTTTATTTGTTTATGTCAAATAGGAAAGGGAAGGGGGGAAACAAGATGATTGGGAAGGGGAGGGGAGAGGGAACTGGGGACAAAAACATGTGGAGTGGAATAAATGTGTGAGAAGTAATGCAGTCCACTACCTGTAAATGTAATCGTAACCCCTCTATACATTACCCTGAAAATAAAAAAGAGACTATAAAACTATCTGTAGAAAATGAGGCTGGATGATGGAAACAACCAGATGCCCTACTACAAAAAATGTGATACACGCACACACACACACACACACACACACACACACACACACACACAATGGAATGATACATAGCCAACCGACAAGATAAAATAATGGCATTCTCGGGGAAGTGGATGAAAAGGAAAAAAATCATATTAAGTGAAGTAAGCCAAACTCAAAGGAACATAGGGCCAAGAGTCTCCCTCATTTGTCAAATTCAGTAGAAACCTTGGGCTCTGCTACCAGAGATTTACAATAGAACAAAATCTAGAGACATCGTGACAAATAGTATGACACTAAATGTAAGGACCTCCAAGATGAAGAAACAAAACTCATATAATGAGTGATTGTTGTCCTTAATGAACTATGTGATCTCTTATCTCTTTTGCTATCCCTTGGTTATATCATATTGTTACAATATTTCACGTTGTTTTCTGATATATTTCATATGTGCCTAATTGGTTATTTGAAATTGGATAGGGAAGGGGGGAAATGAACATGAGTGGGGGTAGGGGAAGGGAAATGGGGACCATATCATTACATGGGGTATCAAAGTTTGAGAAGTAATGCACCTTCTATCTGGTGAATATAATGTAACCCTTCTATAAATTACAATAAAAATAAATACATAAAAAGAAGATCTGCACAGAAAAAAGTAATAATGGCATTTTTGGGGTAGTGGATGAAATTAGAGTGAATCCTGTTGAGTGAGATAAGTCAAGACCAAGGAACAAAAGGTACATGGTATCCTTAATATATGGATATTAGTTTCAAACAGTAGTAGAGCGATGATTGAATAGTTGATACCCAAAGTTCTGGACATAATTTTGGAGATATAAACATAACTACATAGACATAAAATCTAGGATAGACTGTTCACTCTATAGACATGTGTTTTATTATACATTAATCTGTATCTATGACATACAAAGACTCAGCTTAATTTTTACTATATTCTAAAATTTATGTGCCAGTGATTGTATAGCGATTCCCTTCTTGAATACTTGTTGGTTAAACATGACATTTGAAATATGATGTAAAATTCAATGTTAATAAATTTAAAAAAAAAAGAGGGTAGAGTTAAATACCACTAATGTACTTACTCCAAGTGGTACAGAAATTTTCTTAATGAATCAAGGAGTTTTATTACATCTTTATGCAATTATATTAGTTCTGAGTGTTCTACACTCAATGCTACTTCTGGAAAGATGATATAGCTGACTGTGTAGATGGTATGAAGACATACTGGACTAAACGTAGAATAAAGCATTGGTAAATGGCTGTTAGCTGATCAGATTCTACTGGAATATGTGGAATGAATTTATTAAGCACAATGCAGGCTCTTAGTCAGATCAGGATCAAGATTATGTGGTTCCATGAGATGAATGAGGAAAGATCAGAAAAATCTACTAAGATATCCAGATATACTTTTGAAACTAAGGTATCTGGACTCCTTTTTTTTTCTTTCTTGGTGGGGAGCTTGAACTTTGGACCTGGGCAAGGTCTCTTAGTTCTTTGTCCTCAAGGCTAATGCTGTACCAGTTTTAGCCACAATTCCACTTAGTTTTTGGGTGGATAAGTGAAGAGAAGAATCTTACAGGTTTTTTTGTTTTCGTTTTTTTGCTTGCAAAGGCTTCGAATCACCTTCTCCCTGGCTAGTAGAATGACAATTATGACCCTCCAGCGCCTGCCTAGTGATTTTTTGAAAATAGGACTTTCTTCCAAATCACGTAACTGGTTCCTAGCAAAGTTTTGAAGCCTGACTTAAATGTGACAGATTTTTGTCACTTGGAGACACTCTGTGCTGAACTTTAGAAATCTACCAGCTGAGTCACACTGGCACTTCCAGTTTCTGTTTATGTGGTGCTGAGGAATGGAATCCAGGGTTTCATACATGCTAGGCAAGCTACATTTTCAGCCCAACAATCCAGAAACAAGGGCATACTAAACCCACTAGCACAACAATGTTCATTGCAGCACTATTCACCATAGCAAAGATATGGAACCAACCCAGATGTCCCTCAGTTGATGAGTGGATCAGCAAGTTGTGGTATTTGTACACAATGGAATTCTATGCTGCTGTCAGAAAGAATGACATCTCCCCATTTGTTTGGAAATGGAAAGACTTAGAACAAATCATATTAAGTGAAGTAAGCTAGACTCAAAGGAACTTAGGCTCAGTGGTTTCCCTCATTCGTCATAATCAGTAGAAACCTTGGGGTCTACTAGCAGAGATTTGCAATAGAGCAAAAGACCATTTATAAGACCATATAATGTGAAGCTAATTGAAAGGACCTCCAGGATATTGAAACAAAAGCCATATAATGAATGATTGTTGTCCTTAATGTACTATGTTGTCTCTCATCTCCTTTGCTGTCCCTGGTTACCCCATATTGGTATACCATCTCGCTTTGTTATCTGATATATTGAATTTATTTGTATTGGGATATTTGAAATTTGATAGGGAAGGGGGGAAAACCAAGACGGGTGGGGCATGTGGGGTTGGAGGGAAATGGGTACCAACACATGTGAAAGGGTATCAATGTATGTGAATTAATGCACCTTCTATCTGGCAAATATCATGTAACCCTTTTACTAATTACAATAAAAAAATTTAAAAAAAAAGAAAGTTGTAGTGTGTGGGGAGGATGATGGGGTCAAATACATATCTTCTTAGACATATACCTCATCTGGTTGCCCTGGATTTTCCTGGCCTTCTTCTTAGAGAAAGGCCTGTTATACTGGATTTGTGGCTTGGCAATTATCTAACATGTACATCTTCGCGTAAGACATCCACAACTTCCATGCCTGAGACTCGAGTTTCCTGACCTTTGGCAACAGCACAGCAACATCTTTCTTCCTCCTGAGCCACAGGCCAAGTGAGCTGGCTTGAGTTGGTTGTTAGTTACAGTGGCTTGGTTACCAGGTTTCCATATTCTGTTCCATTGTGAGGGAGGCAGGGTCACCTTTCAGGGCCCAATGACAAAAGATCCTTGCTCACAGAAGACCTCACCAAAGACATACTGGAGGCTGAATCTCTCCTCCAATCTCACAATATACATGTGGATGTAGTAAACAGCACACCTTATTTGTCCAATCCCAATGTCTTCCACTAGGCCCAACTACCAGTCTGGTCTCAGGCTCAAGGAGCCTTTCTTAAGTAAGATCCAAACATAAGGGTCAATATTGCCCTCATCCTTTACAAAACATTAGCTTCACAGTGCCTTCTCTGCCTGCATTTTGCCCCTTGTCGAATTTTTTTTGTTTTTGCTAGTCTTGGGACTTGACCTCAGAGTGTGAACATTGTTCTTGGGCTTTCTTTAGGCTTTACCTGTCCCACCGAGCCACAGCACCACTTGCAGCGTTTTCTATGTATGAGGTAATGAGGAATCAAACCTGAGTCTTTTTGCGTGGTAGCCAAGGACTCTACCACTAGGTCAAACACACAGGGCATCTTGCACATATTTTTGTCGTCAATCTACTAGGATATTATTAGGTTGCTGTATCCTAATCAATTTTTTCCTGATGATTAGCTTTGCTGTCATGTGTAAAAAATGCAAGAGGGAAAAACACAGAAGAATTAGTGAAATTTAAAAAAAGCATTACACACATAGATAAGTGTTCATTCTTTGTAGGGGAAAGGATATTTTGATATGATGATGACTTTATAATTACTATGTCAGGGTTGAGAGTTTGGCATAGTGGTAGAGTGCTTGCCTAGCATCCATGAAGATCTGGGTTTGATTGCTCAGTATCACATAGATAGAAAATCAAGATGTGGCACTGTGGCTCAAGTGCCAGAGGGCTAGACTTGAGAAAACCCGAGGACAGTGCTCAGGCCCTGAATTCAAGCCCCAAGACTGGCAGAAAGATAAAAGTAAATAAAAATGCTTTTACGAGCTAATTCACTCACAGCATTTGCTTCTGAAATCTTCGCTTCTGCATCTTGTGAAATACCCCTTTCCCTCAACGTAGACAAGAAGAACAGATCCATCCCATGGTCCACTGTGAGGCCACTGGTTGGGCTAAGGGCTAGTCGTCCAGCAACACATAAGTTTTATTCTAATACTTTCCAAAATTTGTACTGACATATGCTACCTACTTACCAACTTAGGTCAGTTATCCTTATGCTATACCTTTTCTTCATTACTACAATAGTCTTACACTCCTATGTTAATCCTCTTGTACCTCCCCTGACCTCTCTCACTCTTTTTTTCTATCTTGGACCTCTGCTCGTCTTTCAACCCTTATACTGCACGGATCTACACTTGATGGCTGTTGAGCAATATTGTATATGTAGGTGGTTAATTATTCTCTAGGCTCAGAGGGACTTAAAGACAATAGAGATTGGATTGAGAGGCTTATTGGTTTGGGTATAAATCGCTTATCAGTGGTTGTATTAGACAGGTCTGTAAGTGCAAAAAAAGAAAGAGTGATAATACCAATCAAAACTTGTGAACATCTAGTGTCTGCCAGCTACAGAGGTCTAGGTTGGTTATATCTGAAAAACTATAATCGTATTTAGTAGTAATCTTGCTCCCATTTACAAATGGGCAGAACAAGAAACTCAAGAAAAATGTCAAATCAAGAAACAACATCCCCCACCCAATGTAAACAGACAATGGAACAGTCACTGGCAAACCTAGAGGAGAGTCTTCCAAGTGCTACACAAATGCAATTGATAAACATCATTAATGAAAAATGTGAAAATATAAAGAAAGAGTTAATGGAGGAAGCCTTAGCTGAACAAGAGCAAAGCATAAAAAGTGATAAGTGAAAAAGAAGAAGCCATAAAGGAGGCCATAATAAAGGTTTTTCAAAGAAAGATGGATGAATTCATAAAATCCACAAATAAAAACGTGACCAAACTCCAGCAAATGTCCAAAGAAAATAAAGCTACTGAGCTAACCACTCAAAAGGAAATCAAGGAGATAAAGAAATCCATACATGATCTAAAACAAGAGATGCAAGGCATCAAAAGTGAGCAATTAGAAGCAAGGGAGATGAAAAATAAAGTAGACAGCTTTGATAGCAGGTTAGACAATGCAGAGGAGAGAATTTCCGGGGCTGAAGATAATTTAGGTATTATAGAGAAAGAACAGAAAATGAGTCAATCCAAATCTAGGAAATATGAGAGAGCGCTTCAGGAGGTCCAAGATACAATTAGGAAGCCTAATTTAAGGCTAGTTGGTATTGAGGAGGGCGTGGAGAAAGAGGTCAATGGTACTGGAAATATACTTCAGGGAATCATCTCATAGAATTTCCCAAATATCCAGAAGGGCAGGCCCATCCAGATATGAGAAGCTTTTAGAACCCCAAACAGACCTGACCAGAAAAGAACATCCCACCGCCACATTGTGATCCGAACTGGATCAATAGAAACGAAAGAAAAGATCCTAAAGGCACCCAGGGAAAAGGGATCAGTAACCTATAAAGGCAAACCAATCAGAATAACCCCAGATTTCTCAGCAGAGACCATGCAAGCACGAAGTGACTGGAAGCATATATGTCATGCCCTTAAATCAAATAACTACCAACCAAGAATACTGTAGCCAGCTAAGCTCTCATTCATAACTGAGGGAACAATAAAAACATTCCATTCCAAGGAAAGGTGCAACAATGTGTCGAAACAAAACCAACACTACAGAGAATTCTCAAAGATGCTCTATACATAGAAAACCAAAATAAATGCAATATAGGGAAAGAAATGGCACCTAAACAGCATACCATCTAAGGACCACAAGAACTGTGAAGACACAGGCCCTACTAAAAGCTTTTAAAAATGGTAGGAACTAATAAATATCTCTCAATCCTTCCTCTCAATATCAATGGACTTCACTCTCCAATTAAACGGCATAGGCTGTCTAGTTGGATCAAAAAGCAAGAGCCATCGTTCTGCTGTCTTCAAGAGACACATCTTACCCAAAAACAATCATCTTTTGAAAGTGAGAGGTTGGAATAAACTCTATCAAGCTAACTGCCCCCATAAACAGGCTGTAGTTGCCATCCTCATATCAGATACAATAGACTTCAAACTAAAATTAGTAAGAAAAGACAAAGAAGGTTACTACATACTACTAAAGGGATCTTTCCTCCAGGAAGACATAACGATCCTAAATATTTACACACCCAATCCTGGAGCTCCAAGCTTAATCAAGCAAACTTTACTTACACTGAAACCATACATAGATCGAAATACAGTGATTGTTGGTGAGTTTAACACAGCACTCTCACCTATGGACAGATCAACAAGGCAAAAACTCAACAGAGAATCCTTAGAACTGAACAACTATATAGACCAACTAGATCTAACAGACATCTGCAGAATATTCCACCCATTAAGAGCACAATATTCGTTTTTCTCAGCAGCACATGGAACATTTTCCAAAATAGACCACATCTTAGGCCATAAAACAAACCTGGACAGATTGAGAAACACTGAAATTATTCCATGCACACTCTCAGACCATAAAGGCATCAAATTGGAACTGAACACTCATCTCCACCAACGAAAACCCTGTAACTCATGGAGACTGAACAACACATTGTTGAATCAAAAACAATGGGTAATCGAAGAGATCAGAACAGATATCCAACTGTTTGTGAAATTTAACAATAAGGAGCACACAAATATCAACTCCTTAAGGACACAACAAAGGCAGTACTTAGAGGAAAATTTCTAGCGCTGAGTGCCTACAACAGCAAGTTGGAAAAATGGCAAACCAACTAGTTAATGTCTCACCTTAACCTCCTGGGAAAAGAGCAACAAACCAACCCTAAACCCATTAGGAGAAAGGAAATTATTAAAATCAAAGCAGAATTAAATGATTTGCAATAAAAAAACTGTAGAAAGATCAACAATACAAGGAGTTGGTTCTTTGAAAGAATTAACAAAATTGACAAGCCCTTAGCAAATCTTACCAAAAAAAGAAGAGAGCATATCGAAATAAACAAAATCGCAGATGAAAATGCTAATATCATGACAGAAATTACCAAGATCCAGAATATCATGAGGGAATACTTCTCAAACCTTTATGTCAATAAATTTAAGAATCTAGAAGAAATGGATGAATTCCTAGAAAATATTAAGATACCACACTGAACCCAGAAGAGCTAACCCAACTCAACAGGCCTATTTCAAGCTCTGAAATAGAAATGGAAATTAGACAACTTCCACTTAAAAAGAGCCCAGGGCCAGATGGATTCACAACTGATTTCTATAAGGTCTTCAAAGCAGAGCTCACACCAATACTCCTCAAGCTCTTCAACGAAATTGAAAATGAAGGTTTTTTACCAAACGCATTCTGTGAAGCCAGTATATCCCTCATCCCCAAACCAGACAGAGATTCATCAAAGAAAGAGCAATATGGACCCATTTCTTTGATGAACATCGATGCAAAACTTCTCAACAAAATACTTGCCAACCGTATACAATAACTCATCAAAAAAAATATACACTATGATCAAACTGGATTCATCACAGGGAGGCAAAGCTGGTTCAACATACACAAATCAATTAATATAATTCGACACATCAACAGGAGCAAGGACAAAAATCACATGATTGTCTCAAAAGATCCGGAAAAGGCATTTGACAAGATCCAAAACCCCTTTATGTTAAAAGATGTGGAGAAACTAGGAATCCATGGAACATTTCCCAATGTAATAAAGGCTGTGTATGAGAAACCCACTGTAAGTATTATACTTAATGGTGAAAATCTAAAGCCATTCCCTCTAAAATCGGGAACGAGACAAGGATGCCCACTCTCTCCACTCCTTTTTAACATAGTACTAGAATTCCTAGGCAGTGCAATAAGGCAAGAAACAAGCATAAAGGGGATCCAAGTAGGGAAAGAGGAAATAAAACTATCCCTCTTTGCAGATGACATGATTCTGTATTTAAAGAATCCTATAGACTCTACTCCCAAGCTCCTTGAGCTGATTCAAAGCTTTGGAAGGGTAGCACGCCATAAAATCAACCCTCACAAATCAACTGCCTTCCTTTACGCCAACAGAGAGAGGAATGAGGCAATAATCAGGAAAGAAACTCCTTTCACAATAGCCTCAAAGAAAATAAAGTACCTAGGAATTAGCTTAACTAAGAATGTAAAGGACCGTTTAGATGAAAACTTTAAAACGCCAAAAAGGAAATTAAAGGAGAACTAAGGAAATGGAAAAACCTCCCATGCTCCTGGATTGGAAGAATCAACATTGTGAAAATGACAATCTTGCCAAGGGCTATCTACAAATTCAATGCAATACCCATCAACATTCCAATGTCATTCTTTAAAGAAATAGAAGAGGCAATTCAAAATTTCATATGGAATAATAAAAGACCCCGTAAGCAAAAACACTTCTTAGCTGAAATAACAGCGCTGGAGGAATTTCAATTCCAAACTTTAGACTCTATTACAGAGCTATAATTCTCAAAACAGCTTGGTACGGGCACAAGAACAGGCCTGAAGTCCAATGGAATAGAACTGCCGACCCAGATATTAAACCACAGACCTATGGCCACCTAATCTTTGACAAGGGAGCCAAAAAAATAGAATGGACGAAAGATAGCCTCTTGAACAAGTTGTGCTGGCAGAACTGGTTAAGCACCTGCAGAAAACTAAAGTTGGATCCTTCTTTGTCACCTTGCACTAGAATTATCTCCAAATGGATCAAAGACCTGGAGGTAAAAGCTGACACACTGAAAAGTTTACAGGAAGGAATAGGAGATACACTAGGCCTCCTTGGCACAGGTCGAAACTTTCTAAATAAGGACCAAGAATCACAACAAATCAGAGAAAGGCTGGATAAGTGGGACTGCATTAAACTGCAGAGCTTTTGTATGGCAACGGATATAGCTAATAAACTAATCAGGAAGCCTACAGAGTGGGAGAAGATCTTCACCAACCAAACAACGGACAAAGGCCTCATATCTAAAATATCTCAACAACTCAAAAAATTGAATCACTCCAAAACTAACCTCCAAAGTAACACCCATCCCATTAAAAAATGGGCCAAAGACTTAAAGAGAGTCTTCTCTGAAGAAGAAACAAAAATGGCCTATAGACACATGAAGAAATGCTCAACATCTGGTCATAAAAGAAATGCAAACTAAACAACTCTAAGATTCCACCTCACTCCAGTTAGAATGGCCAGGATCAGGAAAACGAATGACAACAGATGCTGGAGGGGATGTGGCCAGGAGGGATCACTACTACACTGTTGGTGGGAGTGCAAAGTCGTTCAATCACTATGGAAAGCAGTGTGGCAGTGCCTCAAAAGACTAAACATAGAACTCCCCTATGACCCAGCAATTCCACTACTTGGCATTTACCCAACAATCCAGAAACAAGGGCATACTAAACCCACTAGCACAACAATGTTCATTGCAGCACTATTCACCATAGCAAAGATATGGAACCAACCCAGATGTCCCTCAGTTGATGAGTGGATCAACAAGTTGTGGTATTTGTACACAATGGAATTCTATGCTGCTGTCAGAAAGAATGACATCGCCCCATTTGTTAGGAAATGGAAAGACTTAGAACAAATCATATTAAGTGAAGTAAGCCAGCCTCAAAGGAACTTAGGCTCAGTGGTTTCCCTCATTCGTCATAATCAGTAGAAACCTTGGGCTCTACTAGCAGAGATTTGCAATAGAGCAAAAGGCCATATATAAGGCCATATAATGTGAAGCTAATTGAAAGGACCTCCAGGATATTGAAACAAAAGCCACATAATGAATGATTGTTGTCCTTAATGTACTATGTTGTCTCTCATCTCCTTTGCTGTCCCTTGGTTACCCCATATTAGTATAGTATCTCACTTTGTTATCTGATATATTGAATTTATTTGTATTGGGATATTTGAAATTTGATAGGGAAGGGGGGAAAACCAAGATGGGTGGGGCGTGTGGGGTTGGAGGGAAATGGGTACAAACACATGTGAAAGGGTATCAATGTATGTGAATTAATGCACCTTCTACCTGGCAAATATCATGTAAACCTTTTACTACTTACAATAAAAAGAATTTAAAAAAAAGAAAGTTGTAGTGTGTGGGGATGATGATGGGGTCAAATACATTTCTTCTTAGAAATATACCTCATCTGGTTGCCCTGGATTTTCCTGGCCTTCTTAGAGAAAGGCCTGTTATACTGGATTTGTGGCTTGGCAATGATCTAGCATGTACATCTTCGAGTAAGACATCCACAACTTCCATGCCTGAGACTCGAGTTTCCTGAACTTTGGCAACAGCTCAGCAACATCTTTCTTCCTCCTGAGCCACAGGCCAACTGAGCTGGCTTGAGTTGGCTGTTAGTTACAGTGGCTTGGTTACCAGGGTTCCATATTCTGTTCCATTGTGAGGGAGGCAGGGTCACCTTTCAGGGCCCAATGACCAAAGGTCCTTGCTCACAGAAGACCTCCCCAAAGACATACTGGAGGCTGAATCTCTCCTCCAATCTCACAATATACATGTGGATGTAGTAAACAGCACACCTTATTTGTCCAATCCCAATGTCTTCCACTAGGCCCAACTACCAGTCTGGTCTCAGGCTCAAGGAGCCTTTCTTAGGTAAGATCCAAACTTAAGGGTCAATATTGCCCTCATCCTTTACAAAACATTAGCTTCACAGTGCCTTCTCTGCCTGCATTTTGCCCCTTGTCGAATTTGTTTTTTGTTTTTGCTAGTCTTGGGACTTGACCTCAGAGTGTGAACATTGTTCTTGGGCTTTCTTTAGGCTTTAACTGTTCCACCGAGCCACAGCACCACTTGCAGCGTTTTCTATGTATGTGGTAATGAGGAATCAAACCTGAGTCTTTTTGCGTGGTAGCCAAGGACTCTACCACTAGGTCAAACACACAGGGCATCTTGCACATATTTCTGACGTCAATGTACTAGGATATTATTAGGTTTCTATATCCTAATCAATTTTTTCCTGATGATTAGCTTTGCTGTCATGAGTAAAAATGCAAGAGGGAAAAACACAGAAGAATTAGTGAAATTAAAAAAAAGCATTACATACATAGATAAGTTTTCATTCTTTGTAGGAGAAAGGATATTTTGATATGATGATGATGACTTTATAATTACTATGTCAGGGTTGAGAGTTTGGCATAGTGGTAGAGTGCTTGCCTAGCATCCATGAAGATCTGGGTTTGATTGCTCAGTATCACATAGATAGAAAACCTAGATGTGGCACTGTGGCTCAAGTGGCAGAGGGCTAAACTTGAGAAAACCCGAGGACAGTGCTCAGGCCCTGAATTCAAGCCCCAAGACTGGCAGAAATATAAAAGAAAATAAAAATGCTTTTTACGAGCTAATTCACTCACAGCATTTGCTTCTGAAATCTTCGCTTCTGCATCTTGTGAAATACCCCTTTCCCTCAACGTAGACAAGAAAAACAGATCCATCTCATGGTTCACTGTGAGGCCAGTGGTTGGGCTAAGGGCTAGTCGTGCAGCAACACATAAGTTTTATTCTAATACTTTCCAAACTTTGTACTCAAATATGCTACCTACTTACCAACTTAGTTCAGTTATCCTTATGCTATACCTTTTCTTAATGACTACAATATTCTTACACTCCTATGTTAATCCTCTTGTACCTCCCCTGACCTCTCTCATTATTTTTTTCTATCTCTGGACCTCTGCTCGTCTTTCAACCCTTATACTGCACGGATCTACACTTGATGTCTGTTGAGCAATATTATATATGAAGGTGGTTAATTATTCTCTAGGCTCAGAGGGACTTGAAGACAATAGAGATTGGATTGAGAGGTTTATTGTTTTGGGTGTAAATCACTTATCAGTGGTTGTATTAGACTGTTCTGTAAGTGCACAAAAGAAAGAGTGATAATACCAATCAAAACTTGTGAACATCTAGTATCTGCCAGCTACAGACGTCTAGGTTGGTTATATCTGAAAAACTATAGTCGTATTTAGTAGTAATCTTGCTCCCATTTTCAAATGGGCAGAATAAGAAAGTCAAGAAAAATGTCAAATCAAGAAACAACATCCCCCACCCAATGTAAACAGACAATGGAACAGTCACTGACAAACCTAGAGGAGAGTCTTCCAAGTGCTACACAAATGCAATTGATAAACATCACTAATGGAAAATGTGAAAATATAAAGAAAGAGTTAATGGAGGAAGCCATAGCTGAACAAGAGGAAACCATAAACAAGGTGATAAGTGAAAAAGAAGAAGCCATAAAGGAGGCCATAATAAAGGTTTTTCAAAGAAAGATGGAAGAATTCATAGAATCCACAAGTAAAAACGTGACCAAACTCCAGCAAATGTCCAAAGAAAATAAAGCTACTGAGCTAACCACTCAAAAGGAAATCAAGGAGATAAAGAAATCCATACATGTTCTAAAACAAGAGATGCAAGGCATCAAAAGTGAGCAATTAGAAAGAAGGGAGATGAAAAATAAAGTAGATAGCTTTGATAGCAGGTTAGACAATGCAGAGGAGAGAATTTCCGGGGCTGAAGATAATTTAGGCATTATAGAGAAAGAACAGAAAATGAGTCAATCCAAACCTAAGAAATATGAGAGAGCGCTTCAGGAGGTCCAAGATATAATTAGGAAGCCTAATTTAAGGCTAGTTGGTATTGAGGAGGGCGTGGAGAAAGAGGTCAATGGTATTGGAAATATACTTCAGGGAATCATCTCAGAGAATTTCCCAAATATCCAGAAGGGCAGGCCCATCCAGATATGAGAAGCTTTTAGAACCCCAAACAGACCTGACCAGAAAAGAACATCCCACCGCCACATTGTGATCTGAACTGGATCAATAGAAACGAGAGAAAGATCCTAAAGGCAGCCAGGGAAAAGGGATCAGTAACCTATAAAGGCAAACCAATCAGAATAACCCCAGATTTCTCAGCAGAGACCATGCAAGCACGAAGTGACTGGAAGCATATATGTCATGCCCTAAATCAAATAACTACCAACCAAGAATACTGTAGCCAGCTAAGCTCCCATCCATAACTGACGGAACAATAAAAACATTCCATTCCAGGGAAAAGCTGCAACAATATGTCGAAACAAAACCAACACTACAGAGAATTCTCAAAGATGCTCTATACATAGAAAACCAAAATAAATGCAATATAGGGAAAGAAATGGCACCTAAACAGCATACCATCTAAGGACCACAAGAACTGTCAAGACACAGGCCCTACTAAAAGCTTTTGAAAATGATAGGAACTAATAAATATCTCTCAATCCTAACTCTCAATGTCAATGGACGTAACTCTCCAATTAAACGGCATAGGCTGTCTAGTTGGATCAAAAAGCAAGAGCCATCGTTCTGCTGTCTTCAAGAGACACATCTTACCCAAAAACAATCATCTTTTGAAAGTGAGAGGTTGGAATAAACTCTATCAAGCTAACTGCCCCCATAAACAGGCTGGAGTTGCCATCCTCATATCAGATACAATAGACTTCAAACTAAAATTAGTAAGAAAAGACAAAGAGGGTTACTACATACTACTAAAGGGATTTTTCCACCAGGAAGACAAAACGATCCTAAATATTTACACACCCTTTTGAAGATTCTCAAAAGATTGAAGATTCTGCCAGTGTAATTTAGATTCCGGCATTGATATTAAATAATGCAATGAGTAGGGATTTATATTTGAAATATCACTGTTGACAAAATCTAACACACATTTGCTTAGTATTTGCTTTTGATTTCCCAAGAAGTTTAGTACAAGCTAACAGGTGTGGCATATATCGACTGGGAGAAATGATTCAGAATATGTGACTCATTTGAACAGGAGTCAGTGAAAAGATACAGAAGCAGGATACCCATATTGTGATAATTTGTATCTTGTGCATATTTTGTGTTTGTTATTAATTCCATTTGTAGTGTGCATTTCTAGGTAAAAACTTTTAAAATGTTTCCAAACAATTTGTTATTTCAACAGCAAAAAAAGTTATTTATATGCCTGATAAAATTCACAGAATCCAAATTTTCCATATTATTTTTTGTTTTTTGTTTTTTGTTTTTGGTGGGTCATAGATCTTGAACTCAGCCTGGGCACTATCCCCTGAGCTCTTCAGCTCCAGGCTACCACCTTTCCCTGGAGCCAAGCCCCACTTCCCATTTTCTAAAGGTAAATTGGGATAAGAGTCTCATGTCTTTTTGTGCCAGGCTGGCTTTAAACCTTGATCCTCAGATCTCAGCCTCCTGAGTAGCTAGGATTATAGAAGTGAGCCACCACCCCATCATGCTCAGCTTTCTGGTTTTTATAAACAAGCCCTTTGTCTGGAACTCGGTCTGAGCACTGTCTTTCCGCTTTCCTCAAGCCTAGTGATCTTCTACTTGAGCCACAGCACTACTTCTGGTTTTTTCTGTGTATGTGGTACTGCGGAATTGAACCTTCGTCTTCATGCAAGCACTCTACAACTATGCCAAACTCCCAGTCCCGCCATATTAGTTTTTATGATAGATCTTTCCATGAATCTAGGATGGCTAGAAATCCTTCTTGAGTTTCCCAAGATCAGGGAGTATAGGTGTGTCCCATCCTGTGTGGCTACATAACCATTGTTTAGGGGACAGTTCTCTCTTCATTCTACCCATCTAGAGCAATTTTCATCTTCCATGTATAATCATTAAACATTCAGCTCCTGTTCCTCTCTACTCCATTCTCTGGAACCATCGTGCTTTTTGGCTCTAAGGGTTTGTTGATCCTTGGAAGCTCTGGAAGGGAAAACATACCCTAGCTCTTCCTTTATGACTGCTGTATTTTTAGTTTACTGTAATCAAGTTTCATCTGTAAAATATAGTAAAATGCTATTCCTTTTCAATGCATTGTTTTACATATTTCTATCTTTTGATTATTATTAATAGTTGTGAATGGATTCTCCACATATTTGTTCTAGTCTCTGCTTTCTCTTCTGTTAGGTACAAATCTAGAAATAGAAGTGTTGGACCATATTTCTATGTAATTCTATATTTAGTACTTTTTTAGCACTCTCCAAGCAATTTTTGATTGTTTTATATTCCTTGCAGAACTATTCCAAAGTTCTACTTCTTCTCACTACCTTCCCAGTAATAGTTAGACTTTGAAAGTTGTTTTTTGTATGCGTGTGTGTGTGTGTGTGTGTGTGTGTTTGTGTGTGTGTATGTGGATCTTTTTGTTTAAAACTATATTTATATTAACATATTTAAAGTAATGATTTCATTGTAGTTTTAATTTTTCCCATGACTGTTAATATTGAAATCTTTCTACATTTTGAACTACTATTTCTATATATTCTTTTTAGAAAATCCTCTCCAATCTTCAATTTTTTTCCCTTTTTTTGTGGGGTAGTGGGGAAAGTCATGGGGCTTGGACCTTGGGCCGTGAGCTCTTTAGTTTAAGGCTATTGTCCTACCCTGAGTATTGCCCCTCACTTCTTCTGCTCACAGCTCCCTACCCCTCTTCCCATTATATACAGAACCAAGGTCATCCTCAGTCTTTTTGAAAAAGTAAAACATACAGTAAATTTGTAGTATAAAACAGCAAGAAATTAATTTCTTGCCAGGTGCAGTGACTTCTACCTGTAATCCTAGCTACTCAGATATGAGGCTGATATCTAAAGATTTGGTTCAAAGCCAGCCTGGGTATTAGAAAGTCTATGAGACTCTCATCTGCAGTTAACCACTAGAATATGGGAAATGGCACAGTGGCTTCATAGGTAGGGTGATAGCCTTGAGTTGAAGAGCTCAGGAACAGTGCCCAGGCCCAGAGTTCAAGCCTTACAAATCCCCCAGCCAAAAAAAAGAAAAAAAGTTTCTTCCCCAAGTGATTATTATGCCAGACATAGAACATTAACATTCTGGGTGTACTTCACAGTATTATTACTTGATACCCTAAGATTTTGCAATATTCTCACAGTACCAGCATATGTCATCATATAATGTCGTTCCTTTTCAATGGAATAGTTCCATTTATAACCTAAATCTACTCCCCCGACTTATTTTTGTCGATACCACAATTGCTCTACCGTGATATGCCACAAGCCATTAAACATTTTATGGTGGGTAATTGGAAAGGAGTCTCATGGAATTTTGTGCCAGGCTGGCTTTGAACCATGGTCCTCAGATCTCAGTCTCCTGAGTAGCTAGGATGACAGGCGTGAGCCACCAACACCTGGCTTGACTTTTCATTTTTTTGTGGGTCTTTGGACTTGAACTCTGGGCCTAGGCACCATCCCTAAGCTTTTCAGGTCAATATTTCATGTCAGTCTAAACATTTAAGTAAAGGAATAAAATTCCAACAAAAAAGAATAAAATTCCAGACATGGTGTGTTTATAACTCAGTGCTAATTACTTGATGAAAATGTGCCATTCCAGAAGCTGGTGTCATTTGATGATGTAGCTGTGGATTTCAGCTGGGAGGAGTCGCAGCATCTGGACAATGCTCAGAGGACCCTGTACAGAGAAGTAATGCTGCAGACCTACAGCAACCTGGTGTCCTTAGGTGAGAAAAAGTCAAATTCACTTGCAAGGCCAAGTGACTTGTTATTTTGCAGATACGTGAATGTTTATCAAACTTTCAATACTATTTAAATGAAAAGTTCCAGGCCCTGAGAAGTATCATTACTTTCTAAAGAAAACCTAAGGTGATTTTGTACTCATTCTTCAGGATACCTTCAGGATACTTTGACAACAGTTCTAAATTATGTTTCCTCTAATGGAGACGACATTCCAAACGTACACCGTAATTGTAAGTGGATAAACAATCCAGAATAGAATATATATCATTATTGGAAATAGGATCTACAAATCACTAAACAGTGAGTTTATAATGGAAACCTGGCACTAGGTGCAATGTTTCATGCCTGTAATCTTAAAATATTCAGGAGGAAGAAATCTAAGAATTCTAATTTGAAGCCAGCAAGGGCATAAAAATTAACATGAAACTCCATAACTCCAAGTAACCCCTCAAAACTGTTAGTGGAGTGTCAAGAGTTTGACTTTGTGGTTGAGTGCTTGCCTAGCATGCATGAAGACCTATGCATGTAAGTGGAGCTGGGACTCAAACTGGTATTTTTCTAGCCTTGAGCAAGACAGCTAAGTTTATGCCATACAAAATGAATCCAGAGCTGGGGAAAAGTCAACCATGGAGCCAGTGAGAAATGAGAAAAAAGATTTAATAGATAACTTGTGAGTAGGATGTCTGCGAACTTAAAGCAATGATGACACAGCATAAGCAATAATTCTCTACTGTTTCTAATTTACAGGGCCCTGTGTTCCCAAACCTGTATTAATTGACAAGCTAGAGCACTGTGCAGAACTCTGGATAGGAAATTCCTCTGACAAGAATATCACAGGTGAGTGAATGCATCTTCATATTGATGTTGGAGCCTGAGCCCCATTGGTAAGTTCATGTTGTGATGTACTGAGCAATAATATTCTTAGTTACCCTAAATCCTGTGTGGAACCTATGGAATTCTTTGTGAATGAATCAAGAATCATTTTCTTTTCCCAATCCTATGCTTGGTCTCAGATCCTGAGCATGGTCCTTGGATTTTCTCAAGGCTAGCACTCTACTTCTTGAGTCGTAGTACCACTTCTGGCTTTTTCTTTGTATGTAGTACCAAGGAACTGAACCAGGTCTTTGTGCATGCTAGCCCAAACCCCCGGCACCAAGAATCATAGGGTGATATAATGAATTCTATGTGGCAGTAGAGTTAAAGTTAGATTTCTCTGTAGAAATCACTGTGAAACAAAATAAAATGAGAAAGCCATGAGCCCGTGGCTCATGCCTGTAATCCTAGCTGCTTACAAGGCTGAGATTTGAGGATCAAGGTTCAAAGACTGACCTATAACAAAAACACCTCAGAGTCTTCTCTCCAATGTACCAATAGAAAATGAGAAGTGGGGTTGAGGCTAAAGACATAGGACAGTAGCCTTGAGCTGAAGAACTCAGGAACAACAGCCAGGTCTAGAATTCAAGTCCCATGACTGCAAAAGAAGAAGGAAAGGAAGAAAGAAAGAAAGAAAGAAAGAAAGAAAGAAAGAAAGAAAGAAAGAAAGAAAGGAAGGAAGAAAGAAAGAAAGAAAGGAAGAAAGAAAGAAGAAAAGAACAAAGAGGGAAGAAAGAGGGAAGGAAGGAAAGGAAGAAAGAAAGAAAGAAAGAAAGAAAGAAAGAAAGAAAGAAAGAAAGAAAGAAAGAAAGAATAATATTTCATTTCTTTAAAACTAAGACTATAAATGATTGAGCAAACAAGAATAAGTCAGGGCATTATTCTCTGATAAGGATAATATCTTTTTGCTGGTAGGAAGAGACTGGTATTCAGAACCAGACCTTTCCACCAGAAATTGAGCCTAGTGGTAGAGTGCTTGCCTAGCATGCACAAAGACACAGGTTTGATTCATTATTACCACATACATAGAAAAAGCCACAAGTAATGACTTCATTGGTAGAGTTCTAGTCTTGAGAAAACCCAAGGACAGTGGTTAGGTCCTAAGTTCAAACCCAGGAATGGAAGGGAAAAAAAAACAACAAAGTTTCAATCAACATAAGAAAATTAACTAGACAATGAGCTGGAGATTTTCTGGTCTTCCATGGTTCTGAGGGACAGGAGTGTTAGAAAAGGAATTTTTATAAGACTTCAAATGGAAAGAAACAAGTTTCAAAATTCCCACAAATACCTAAATTGAGACTTTAGTGAGAAGTTGTAACTGAAGGGATATAGGTGTAAGTCCTTACTCTCAAGAATCGTTCTTGCTTGGATCAAAGGCAAACAGACATATAAACCGAATTTCTGGCCGCTGAATCTAGAAAAAATTCGTGTTCCTCACTTAATGGTTAATAAGCAAACAGCATTGAAACTGGGTAAGGTAATCCTATCTGCTACTCAGGACCTGAGACTCTTATCGTAGTTAACTCTAGAAAACAGAAGTGGGGTAGTAGCTCTAGGATAGGGGTTATAGTCTTCTGCTGAAGTGTTCAGGGACAGGGCCGATGCCTATGAACTACAAAAAAAAAGAAAAGAAAAGAAAAGAAAGTTTTAAAAAGATGCAAAACAGCACAATATTTAGATTATTTCTCAAAAATAAAAGAAAGGCAGCTATTCCTCAATGTATAAACAAAAGAGTATTTGAAAAAAAACAGCTGCAGGTATATTATAGGTAGTACTCAGCTTAAAACTGTAGCAATACATAGTTGTGTAATTTCAATAAATATTTCCTGTGATATAAAAAGAGAACTAAAACACAGAAAAACATTATTGGTCATTGTAAAATATCATTTTCTTAATATGTTAGGAAGAAAAGCATATATTTCTCACAAATCAATTTCCACTTTTATATTTTAAAATATCTAACACTTAGGATGGGAAAGTAAAGTCATTACCTTTACAGTAAGGAATATTTGTATCTCATGTATGTTTGTGTCTTTTTTTCTATGACTCATTTTAGATGTCCAGGTAATGGAAAATGTGTTCAAGACCTGCCAGGAAAGTCCACATGAATGTCTTTGTGAAGTAGCAGTTGCAAGTAGTATCGAAGTGGAGGAAAACGTGAGATTAGCAACAACTTTAAATTTGAGCTCTACACATAATCCAGAGCTGATTGGTAATAACGGTAACAACTTAGGGGTGAGGATTGAGGAGTTCATTAAGTGTCAGTACATGCTTCTGTCTCCTAAGCCTGATGAGATTCATGCTGCTGATAGATCTCGTATGTCTCCTGTTCTTAAAAAATCCATCGGATATTCAGAGCATTTTATTCATGATTGTGACAGTCCAAAAGATCTGCAGTATCATAATTCTGTTCTCCCTGCCCAAGAAATTCTTCAGGGAGGGAGGAAAACTGCTAAATGTACTGTGTGATGAAAAATATTGTACTTAACACCGACCATCACTACACATCCGAAAATGTACACAGGAGAGACTCCTCATACATGTAGTGAATGTGAGAAATCTTTCAGTAATGAAATACGCCTTACAATACCTCAGAGCAAATATCCTGAGATATGTGATGCATACATCAAGTGTGAAAATTAATTTCTGAGAAGTCAGACCTGATGCTCCAACCTCGATCTCCAAGAGAAGACAAACCTTATGAATATGAGGAACGTAATACAATTTCTGCCCAGAATTCAGCTCTCAGCACACATCAGAGATCTCACACAGAAGAGAAATCTTATGAATGGGATAAATGTGGGAAGACTTTTAGACTGAAATCATACCTCACTTTGCACCAGAGAAGACACACAGAAGAGAAACCTTATGAATGTAACAAATGTGAAAAGTCTTTCACCCAGAAGATACACCTTCGAGTTCATCAAATAACACACACAGGAGAGAAATCTTATAAGTGTAATGAATGTGGAAAGTCTTTCCAAGGGAAGGGAAAACTTCGTGTTCATCAGAGAATACACACAGGAGTGAAACCTTATGAATGTAACCAATGTGTAAAGTGTTTCAGACAGAAATCTTCCCTCAAATTGCATCAAAGAACACACACAGGAGAGAAACCTTATGTGTGCAACAAATGTGGAAAGACCTTCAAGTGGAAGTCATATCTTGATGGGCATAATAGAACACACACAGGAGAGAGAACTTATGTATGTAGTGAATGCGGAAAGTTTTTCAAATGGAAGGTAAAACTCCGTGTTCATCAGAGAATATACTCAGGAGAAACAACTTATGAGTGTAACATATGTGGAAACTCCTTCACACAAAAGCCAAACCTCAACATGCATAAGACAATTCAAACAGGAGTAAAACCTTATGAATGTAACCGATGTGGAATGTCTTTCAAATGGAAGTCTTCCCTCAAATTGCATCAGAGAACACACACAGGAGAGAAACTGTACGAGTGCATCAAATGTGGTAAGACCTTCAAATGGAAGTCACATTACAGGAGGCATAACAGAATTCACACATATTAGAAACCTTAGGAATATAACCAAAGTTGAAACTCTTTCGTGCAGTATTCACCCTTCAGGAAGTGTAAGAGAGTTCACACATATGAGAAGCCTTAGCAATGTAATAAATAGGAAAGACTTTTTAGTCTGTGGAAGAAATCTCAGCTTGTGTCACAGAACCAACACAAGATCAAACCCTTAATGAATGTAGCAAATGTTCAGTCTTTTCCCCAGAAGGCACAGGTCAAGATTTATCACTAAACACCCACAGGATAGAATCCGATGAATAAAATGAAAGGGAAATTTTTTGAAGAACTCATAGTTGAGTTTGCATGATACCACACAGACACAGGATAAAAATCGTCTGAATATAAGAATATGAAAAATCCATCATGAACGCATGACTAAGTATAAAATGCACATAGGAGAGAAAAACCTTATGAATATTACAAATGTGGAAAGTGTTTGACCTGGAAGGCATACTTCTGTGTTCATCACAAACCTGATTCCCATAGAAGAAAAGAAAATTAATGGATAGAACAAATGTGCAATGACTTTTAATCAGAAGTCAGTCCTCAGTACATTTCAGAACATACACAATAGAGAAATTCTGAGTAATGAAAAGCATTTAGCTATATATAGAATCTCTGTATATGGGAGCATTAGGGTAAGTAGCTCAGGCCCTGAGTTCAAGCCTAAGGATTGGAGAGAGAGAGAGAGAGAGAGAGAGAGAGAGAGAGAGAGAGAGAGAGAGAGAGAGAGAGAGAGAGAGAGAGAGAGAGAGAGAGAGAGAAAGAGAGAGACAGAGAGAGAGAGAAAGAGAGAGAGAGAGAGAGAGAGAAAGAGAGAAAAGAGAGAGAGAAACAGGAACTTCTAAATTTTACAGAGATAGAGAAGGAGAGAGAGAAGGAGACAGAAACTAAATTCTAAACTTTACAGTCTTTCTATTTCCTTACAAATTCGTCTATGTCATTCTTTCTGACAGAAGCACAGAATTCCATTGTGTAAAAATACCATATTTGATCTACTCATCAACTGATTGGCCTCTTGTTTGGTTCCATACCTTTGCTATAGTAAATAGTGCTGTGATAAATGTTATTGTTCTAGTGAATTTAGTATGTCCTATCTGGACGATTGGCAAGTAGTGAAATTGCTGGATCACAGGGGAGCTCTATGTTTAGTCTTTTTGGGATACTGCCATAGTGCTTTCCATAGTGGTTGAATGAGTTTGCAATCCCACCAGCAGTGTAGTAGTGATCCCTCCTGGCCACATCCCCTCCAGCATACGTTATTAGATTTCTGGATCTTGGCCACTCTAACTGGAGTGAGGAGGAAAAGGAAAAGAGGAACTGAAACTTTCTCTCCTTACAGATGACATGATTCTGTATTTAAAGAACCCTATAGAATCTACTCCCAAGCTGCTTGAGCTGATATAAAACTTTGGTAAGGTAGCAGGGTATAAAATTAACCCTCAATGTCAACTGCCTTCCTATATGCCAACAAATGAGAGGAATGAGGCAGGAATCAGGATAGCAACTCATTTTGCTATGAAAGAAAATAAAATACCTAGGAATTAACTTAGAATGTAAAGCACCTTTTTGATGGAACTATAAACCCTGGAGAAGGAAATTAACGCAGAACTGAGGAAATGCAAAAACCTATGCTCCTGCTTTGGAAGAAGTAATATTGTAAAAATGGCAATCTTGATAAGGACTATCAACAAATTCAGTGCAATATTCATCAATATCCCAATGTCATTCTTTAAAGAAACAGAAGAGGAAATCCAAAATTTCACTTGGAATAATAAAAGACCCCTTATAGTCTGTCTTCTTGCATGATACATCATGTTTAATCTCACCTTCTCCACCAAAATCTCACCTTTCTCATTGAGACATATGTGGCCCTGTTTACTAGCAGCAAAGGCTCAAACGCGCAGTTTCAGGTGTCACCACTGCCTCTGTTACTGGGTAGATCCAATTCTGTCATCGATTCTGAGGTCTGCTCTGGGAGTCTTGGTCACAAGTTGTTCTGTGGCATCTGCTGCCAGCCTGAGCCTATTTGCTTCCTTTTCTTCCAGCAGCCTACAAGAGGGAATGAAGTTCAGGCGCTGATGCTCTCCTTCATATGCAGGGGAGGATGAGCCCAACCCTCCCTCATCTTCCTCTTTCAATTTTTGGGAAAAAATGTCCTGGCAGAAGTCCTCAGGTGTGGCTGATCCACACTTTTAATCCAGGCTGGTCAGGAGGCTGAGATCTGAGTATGGAAGTTCCAAGTCACCTAGAACAGGAAAGTCTGATAGATTCTTACTACCAAAAATAAAAACAGCTGGGAATGGAGTTTGGGCTCAAGTGGTAAAGGGCTAGTCTTGAGTACAAATGCTTAGTGCCCAGGCCCTGAGTTCAGGCTCCAGCACTGCCAACAACCTCACTTTAGTGAGATTTTAGCTTTATCCATGTAGGCACATCTCACTGGAATCTTTGCTGGTAGAGATAGTCTTCATAATTTTATCTCAAGTTAAAGGTCATCATGGGATAGTAGACAAAAGGTGTCATGGAGAGAGGAGCCCCACTTGCTCCAGGTTTGAAGATGGCATAGGTCAAGCCAGCATGGAGTTGGCACATCAGTCTTTTTCCTAGCACCACCTACCAGTGAATGTCAAATGACATTGATTGTTGTGGGATTGTGTGATTGAAGTGCCCCATTAAGGGCAGTGTTAGCACATCCAAACTTGGATATCAGGAATGCTGAAATCTCAAAGGTACAGAAATGCTGGTGTGTCTGTTATTCACTAAAAGTTCAGGTGCAAAGATTCTGAAGCTTGATGCCATGTGTTTATTCCATTTAGTAAAATCATTTTAATGCACTGTATAAGTTAAAACATTTGATAAGAGTCAGGGGTAGTGAAAACATTGTTCTTGAATTCAGGTGTCTGGCAGGGTAATGGGGGGGGTGTTGGTGGTTGGGACTATGAAGCTGGAGCTGCTATCAAACCATGGATCATGTTCCTCTTTGTGTGGGAGAAATGACTCCAAAGATGAAACTTGAATGGTGAGGAAAAGATGGTGATGTACTCAGGAAACTTCTTCTAAAGAAATGCTCATGTGGAAGTGGGATGGGCCTGGGCATATCTGAGGCAGAGCTTAAGGGGGCTTCTCATGTTGTTGAGAACGTTCCTTGCGACTTCAGGCATGCAGCAGGGTGTTTTAGATGGCCATTGTGAGATGGATGGAATAAGACTGGAGACAAGATGAATGCTGGATCCTGCAATGCTCTTGCATGAGTGGCTGGTGGCTCACCTGAAAGAACTAATTATGTCTAAAAAAGAAATCAGGAATTTGTTTTGATTAGATAATACCTGTAATCCGAGGCATATTCAGGATCCTGATCTTAGTATTGTGGTATAAAGCCAAGCCAGCAAAGGGAAAAATGCATGAGACTCTTACTCCCAGTTTAGAGCAAGAACAAAGATTGAAGTAGAGCTGTGGCACAAGAGCTAGAGTGCTACTTTGAGCAAAGAAAAGCTAAGAAAGAGCTCCAGGTCTTGAGTTCAAGGCCAGGAATGAAAGAAGGAAGGTAAAAAAGGGAAGTATGTGAGGAAGGGAAATATATAAATGAAAGAGAGAAGGAACTAGAAATTTAAAACTAGAGAATATTTAAAAGTCATCAGTCCTTCTAAGAAAAGTGTTGGAGTATGGGTTCTATATGTGGGGAACTGGAAGCCCAGCAGTGACTTGTTAACCAAAGAGTCACCATGATGAGCTAAGGATAGAAATCTGCATGAGCCTCTTAGCGGATGGAGTCACAGAAGAGAACCTCAGCTCCCATCCCATAGTTAGAAGTATATAGACATGGGGAAGTTGGCATCACCTTGATGTCATTGTGTCCATGGAGACTGGAAGCCATGGCTCTGTGAAAGCACCATGTTCTGGTTACTGAGCTGAGAGGCTGAGGAGAGCCAAGTCCTGGCCATGAAGAAATCATGGTGGCAGCAGAGCAACTCTGCTGCAGTGTGTGCCTGCTTGGCTGTTCTTCTTCTGTGGTGGATCAGGCCGGAGTGGGTGATAGTAACTGTTTTGTGGTCACAAGGCCTTCACCAAGAGCTTCCTCTGGGATCCTCATAAGCTACAGGGTGGCTGGTGGTGGGATGTGTGTGGGGTGGAAGTGACAGAGGGATGGATGCATGGCAAGGTGGGTGAAGAGATGAGAGGAATGATGAGAGCCCAGTTCATTGGTTTCCAAGGTTAATGGGTGGGAGACAGAGAGGCATGATGGAGGAAAGATGGAGGCAGGGGAAGGTGGTGACAGAGTGAGGCCATCTGTAGTGCCAGCCTGGCCATCAGCTGAAACCCATAGGAACCTTCCTGATCCCTCACTTTGTCCTGCTCCTTGTGGAGGGAATGTCACATGTACCCAGAGTTAGGGGTGGGGCAATGTTAGTAGCACCTGGAGAACCATTGGCCTCTACCTGGGTGAGGGGTGGTTCTGGCTCCCATGCTGGGTGGCCTGATAGCTATAGAACACATCTCTCCTTAGCTACCACAGTCAGTGGCTGCTCTCCATCTAGGGTTAGGGCACCTGCTCAGCCATCAGGACACCCCATGCCAGGACAGAGGCCTACAATTCAGATGGCAGCACAGGGGTGAAGATGATCTCACCGTAGCCCTAGTTACATGGCTGTCCCTGCATGCAGGTCAGGATGAGCTGGGGGAAGATGTTCTCTGTGTTTTTCCACAGCCTATCCCGGCCTCTTCTTGTGTCTGATTAGACCAAGAGAGTACCAGGTTCCCTCTCATAGTCCTGGTTCTTTTTCTTTTACAGTCATGAGGCTTGAACTCAGGTCCTGGGTACTGTCCCTGAGCTCTTTTGCTCAATGTTGATGCTCTACCATGTGAACCATAGTGCCATTTCCAGCTTTTCCTTTTCATATGGATCTCTGATATCTCCAGTGCTGTGCCTGAAGGGAGGCACTCACCCCACAGACAGAGCCACCTCTGCCGTGACTGTGACTGCCTACAACTCTCACACCCACTCCTTGCACACCCCTCGACTCCAGTTTTAGCTCCTCTTAGACTGGGTGGCCAGCCTACCCCTTCCTACACTCACAAAGGGTCTACAATTGTCTTCCCAGGGTCCTTTCTTCTGCCAGCCAGAGTACAGACTGTGCACATCTTGACGATCACAGAGCTCAAAGCCAAAGGGTGAGATGCAGAAGGGGGTGCCCCGGAAGCTTCACAGGGCCCATGGATCATCCTGTGCATCCCCCAGCCTGTGACTTCCCCCACCCAATTGGCAGGGAAGCTCCATGCCCACATCCTGATCCCTGGTCCCCTCCAATTCCATTCTCCCTTGGATTTTGCAGACTGTCTACCATCAGGATCTAAAATTCTATTCATCACTTTATGTCCTTATCACTGATTTGCTACTTTGGCAGGATCTCCCCGTGCCTGGAGAGTGGGCATGTCATGTACTCTGTGTGGAGAAGTTGCCCCAGGAGAAGAAATATGCACTTCATGTGAGTGTTGGACAGGGCAGGAGGGCTCCCTAGGATCAGAAGCCACAGGAGGGGTGCAGATGGGGGAATGCTAGGGGCCCCAGGGGACAGTGGGAGTTAGGGCACAGTTGGTTCCTTCTGCAGGGTTGACACAATTTCACAAACCCAACTGAATGAGGTTCACATTACAGATGTCAGAGACAGTGCAGATTGCCAATGGGCGCAGGGGTCACTGTCACCCCCAGATGCTGGCTGCATGCTGGGATGCACGCAGAGATGGTTTCAAGATCAGATAATGAGGATGTAGCAGGGTGTAACCATTCTTTTCAGATGGCTCTCTACCTCTCTTGAGCTTCATCTCTATCTTTGGCTTTTTCTTGGTAGTTAACTGGAAATGAGAGTTTCATGGACTTTCCTTTCTGGACTGGCTTCAAACAGAAGCTATGCACAGTTTTCAAACCATACCCTACTGAAGAAGGGAAGCTTGATCTGGTGCTTAACTGGGTTGCACTTTGGCTCCGTTTGCTATGCCTCACGGGAGGGGGCTCATCATTTGTAGAATAAGATCTCATGACCTTCAAAGCCAAATGCTACCTGAAAGTTCAGGGTCCCAGCCTATGTGTTGGGCCTGGGTGAATACATTCTCTGTTATGCTGGGTCATCAACCCATGTTTTAAGCTGGAAGTAGGCAGTGCCACATTTGATAAGAACATCTGCCAGAGATTGTCACCTCATGAAAGCAGATTCTAAATTTGTATTCCATTTCCTGTGGTGGAGAAATCCCCTCCAAGTTAGACAGGCTCACATCCACCTGCAGGTCACACTCCTAATGCACCCTTGAGTGTCCTCATGGTATTGGGATCTAAGTTCGTAGGGAATGCTGGTTTAGTCCATGAATTAGCTGGACAAGTGATGACAAACGTGTTGTGGATTAATATGAGAACAATTTAAAAGCCCTGGAGGAGCATCAACCTGACCCTCTGTGGTGCTATAAATCTGATAGGATGTTCCAGACTGAGAAACAATCACATGGCTTTGTGTTTGGCATCCAGACCTGTGAGTGCATGTCTTAGCTGTCAGCCAATACAGAGGAGGACATGAATAAGTGGGTGGAAAGCATCTGTCAGACCCCTGTCTGGGGGCAGGTGGAGAGAACATAGGAAGGTAGATACCATGGCTGTGGTGGGGCCAAAAAAAAGGGTAAAAGAGGCAAAGGAACCAGGTACTGGTAGCTCAAGACTGTCATCCTAGCTACTCAGGAGTTTGAGTTCTGAGGATCACAATTCAAAGCCAGCCCAGGACAGAAACTCCATGAGACTCTTATCTGCAATAAACTACTGAATGCAAGAAGCTCAAGCTCAGTGACAGCATCCAGTCCTAGCGTTCAAAACCCAGGACCGGCAGAAAAAGTATCAAAGGACAAGAAGCTGGCCAAAAGTTAGAGGGACTCTATCCTGACAAACAATACAATGGTAAGTTGCACTCAGAAGACTTACACAAAAATCTGGAAATGCCTGAGACCTATCTATGTATGTTTCCTGTTTGTCTAAATACATATGTTTATGCATTTATATATTAGTATAGAGAGACAGATCAATACATATGACTATACATATATACATAGCCAGACACTTATGGGTGGGTGGTATACTGTGTGAGAGTTTGTGTTTGTGTTTTGTGGATGGCTATCTCTATTTAAGAAAGATAGAAAATATGTAAATATCTTTAAAAAACTTGATAAAATATAGAGAGTCATAAGCTCTTGAGGGAATCTGAAATGACAAGATTATTCACAGGCACGTTTATCCTTATGGATTCCGCAGCAAGTTTTAATTTTTTTCATTATTTTCTTTCTTTTTTTGAACCAGTGCTAAGGATTTCTCTCAGGGACCAGGTGCTGCCAATTACTAATTTTCTCATGGCTGGTACAAGAGGAACTGAGCCACAGTTCCACTTTTGCCTTATTTATTCGTGCTTAACTGAAGATAAAGATTTCTATCAGTGACTTTCTCTCAGGGGCTGGATTCTAACGAGGATCCCCAGACCTTAGCCTTCTCTATAGCTACAATTAACAATATGAGAACCCAGCACTGGGTTCGAATGCACAGGGCAAGAAACTGAGTGAATCTCTCAACTCCAACTAGGTTATAATAAGCTAGAAGTGAAAGACCAATACCTTTGAGGAAAAGATGCTGAGGGTTATCACACAGGCCCTATGAGTAAGCACTAAACCCTGTACACATGTGTGCATGCACACATTGGCAGATACACACACACATGCACACACACAATATCTCAGGAAATATTGTATTTTGAATTAATATCCAAAGATTGGAAAACAGGATAGCAAGTAATTAAATCTGTTTTTCTTGTCTACCTTGAGGGAAAGGGATAAATCACAAGATGCAGAAGCGAAGAATTCAGAGGCAAATGCTGTGAGTGAATAACTTGTAAAAAGCACATTTGTTTTCTTTTCTTTTGTTTTTTCTGCCATTCCTGGGGCTTGAACTCAGGGCCTGAGCACTGCTCTTGGCTTTTCCGAAGTCTAGCCCTCTGCAACTTGAGCCACATTGCCATATGGATTTTTATATCTGTGTGATATTAAGGACTCAAACCTAGATCTTCATGGATGCTAGGCAAGCACTCTACCACTGGGCCAAACTCTAAACCCCAATAAAGTATTTATAAATAGTCATCATCATCATATCAAAATATCCTTTCTCCTACAAAGAATGAACACTTATCTATGTCTGTAAGACTTTTTTTATGTCACCAATGCATCTGTGATTTTCCCACTTGCATTTTTACAGATGACAGCACAGATATTCATCAGGAAGAAAAATAGATTAGGATACAGAAACCTAACAACGTCCTAGTAGATTGAAGTGAAAAATATGTGCAAGATGGCCTGGGTGTTTCATCTATTTGTAGAGTGCTTGGCTACCACACAAAAAGACTCCGGTTTGATTCTGCAGTACCATATACATAGAAAACGCTGGAAGTGGTGCTGTGGCTTGGTGGGACAGCTATAGCCTAAAGAAAGCCTAAGAACAATGGTCAGGCTCTGAGGTCAAGTCCCAGGACTAGCAAAAAAATGTGCAAGAGGCAAAATGCAAGATGAGAAGGCACTGTGAAGCAAAATGTCTTGTGAAGGGTAAGGGGAATAGTGACAGTTAAGCTTGGATCTTACCTAAGAAAGGCTCCTTGAGCCTGAGACCAGACTAGCACTTACGCCTAGTTAGTGACTTGGGATTTGAACAAAAAGATGTGCTGTTTACTACATCCATATGTGAGGTGGGAAGGGAGATTCAGCCTCCAGTATGTCTTTGGGGAGGTCTTCTGTGAGCAAGGAGCTTTGGTCATTGGGCCTTGAAAGGTGACCCTACCTCCCTCACAATGGAATAGAATATGGAACCCTGGTAACTAAGCCACTGTATGTGACAACCAGCTTAAGCCAGCTCCCTTGGCCTGTGGCTCAGGAACCAGAAAGATGTTGCTGTACTGTTGCCAAAGGTCAGGAGGCTCGCATCTCAGGCATGAGAAATATGGATGTCTCACTTGAAGAAGTAGATGCTGGATCAGTGCCAAGCCAAAATTCCAGTATATCAGGCATTTCTCTAGGAAGAAAGCCAAGAAACTCCAGGGCAACTCAGATGAGGTATATTGAGAGGAAACCTATTTGAACCCATCATCCTGCCCACACACTACAACCTTCTTGTGTGCTTTCAAGTGACTATACTGAGATTAGAGTGTGTCATTTCCAATCTACTCTATTCCAATTCCTCAGTGTGAAGTGTGGTCCCATTCCTAAGTTTGAAATATCCACTGTTTTGCCAACATAGTGTGATGGTAAGTCAGCTCAGACTCTGAATGAGCCTTGTAACCTATGGATCCTGGAGGAATGCCTGTTGGAGATGCTGCTGACAAAGCTGATCCCTGCCTACCAGAAAGGTGATCTCTTTTATGTGGGAAACTTCCTGCACAATTTCAAATAGTGGAGGACAATGTAGTAGTTGCTGGAAATTCTCTTGAAAAAGTGAGTGTTCCCCCTCCAAACCCAGGTTTGCTCATCCCTCCTGGCCAAGTCTTGGAATACTTGGCTCCTCTCTGAGCCTGTTTGGTTCACTGCGGTGTTCACAGGGGAGCTAAGCATGATACAAGTGCACAAACTACTTTATTATGACTGGGACACCATGCCATTTCATTTCCCTCACAAGCTACTGGAGTCTCAACAGTGTGCTTACTGAGAAGTTGGATTTCAGGCATGAGTAAGTGGCTCCCAACTGCAGCCCTCACCTAGGTGACATCCTAGGAAATCCCATTTCCAAGTAAGAAATGAGGTGTCAGTACTAATGTCAGAGGCCTGTGAAATACTGGAGTCAGAGGAAAAGCTGGGGGCTCAATCACTTTTGAGCAATCAGGGAGGGATTGTGATAGCTTTGCCTGTTAGGACCTGAAAGCATTTACATTTTGGTGTGTGGTCCAGTGCTGCCACTTGAACCTGAACCCAGGTCTGAATGCCATCCCTTTGGTGTTCAAAAATTAGCACTGTACCATTTGTGTCATAGGTCAAGTTCTGGCTTTTTGCTGCCTATGTGAAGACAAGTGCCTTTAGAATTTTACTGACTAGACTGGCTTTCCACTGTGATCTTCAGAGCTCAGCCTGCTGTGTGGCTAAGATTAGAGGAATGATCATTTAGTTCTTTATTTAGAGCATTCACTTATTGATTTATTTAGACCATTTACTTATTTAATATAAGGTGCGTTTACTTTGGACAGATGCATAGAGGCCTCTCTCAGAAGCTTCTGGAAGTGGGGTGTAAAAGTCATCCTGTTCTCGAGTGTCTCTTACCCCCCTCCCAGCACATAAGTGCACATCTCTGCAGGACAGCCACAGCATTAGAGTCCTGCAAGAAAGGGGCTTTGGTAGAAGGCTCAGGATGGAGAGAGAAGGCTCTCACTTTCCTTGTACCGAATGTGCCCACAGCATCATGTGTTCCATCTATACGATGTGATTGGACTTCTACCCCAGTGATTTCTACGAGTTCAAGAACTGCCACACCCTGACACAACTCAAGCTCTATATGAGGCTCCACATGCCGGCTTTGGACCTGCTCTTCTAGACACATACTTTTTGACCAGCTGGAGGAATGTGCGACCAGTAAGACCAAGAAAAACTAGAAGTCCTGGTGTGGGTGCCTCAGAGCCTGTGAGTAGGAAGCCCATGTGGTCTAGATATTGGTTGGCCCTTACTTCTACAGAGCTTGGCAAAATGCCCTTTATGGGTGGTGTCAGCCAGGTAATGTCTGTCCTCTGAAAGGACTCGGGAATAAGCACTCATTGGAAAGACCCTACACCTCCTCAGAGTTCAGTCCAAACTCCAGTTCTACAGGTTCCTCCATTAGATCCTTATGGAAGTTGAGTGACACTTCAAGTTGCAGAGTCCACTCTGTACCTATTTCCATTCTTAGGTCTGGGGCATCGTGGAAGAGCTTATCCTGAACTCCGGATGAAAAACCCACCAATGGAGCTGGTGACTGATGGAGACTGAGAATCATCACTGCACTCCAGAAAGCATGGGCCTTCTGTAGAAATTACCAAACATGTTTAGAGTCCTGTGGATATACCTTTTGCTCTGAACCACATGTGTGACACAGTTGAACCTGCAGATACTATGGAGGAAGAAAAAGAGCAGCCAGATTTCCTTCCGTTTCCTTTGACACTCCACCCAGAGTCAGTCCATCTGAGTCAGAGTAACACTCCACTTATTGTGCAAGCTGAAGGGGCACACGCTGGGCTCATGTAAAATGTCCCCATGGGAAGCAGCAAGTGTACTCTCAATACTGGATTCATTGGAGGAAAATGAATCCATCCTCACAGAATATCCAGACCCATCCTTCTCACTAAAAGAGACTCAATCTCCATTCAACAAACCAGAATCCATTCCCCTCTTAACTCAGGAAGGACATTCTGTTTCTCATGAGGAAAGAGACCCTTCTGAAAACTCTGAAGTAGAATTACTGTCTGAAGGCAACTTGGAGGCCAATCTGGATTTATAGCTTCCCTGTCCCCTTCCTAAAAAGACATCTCTTTATCTTGCTCTCATGATTCTTGTCAAGTATTCATTGTATTTACTTTGCTAACTATTAAACTCTCATTGTTAATATTATGGTGTGAAGTTCTTCAGTACTTATTATACTGTGTTTTATTTTCCACTTAGAATGTGAGACCTCAGACACATAGGTCCTGGGTGGGCCAAAAACCAGACAGGTCTGGTCCCATACAAGACAACCTTACTGTATACACAGGGAACTATGAAATGCATGGAATCACCAGGAATCCAGGCCAGGCCTCCATGGAAAGACAAGTCAGCTACCAAAGCTTAAGGACAGTGCAGATGCCTGGAAATGTGTTTTGTCAATCGGGAGAAGTGCCAGAGTAACTGTAATATTATGGGGGACTCTGTTCTGTGAGTTCAAGTCTGTTTATATATCCATTGTGCTTTGTACAAATATTTAAGAAAATTAAAACTCCACAATAGCATCAAAAATCTACTTTGGCTTTGAATGTGGCCTAGTTGTAGAGTGCTCGCCTAGTATACAAGAAGACCTTGATTCAATTCCTCGGCACTGCATACACAGAAAAAGCAGATGGGGCACTGTGGCTCAGGTGTCAGAGTGCCACCCTTGAACAAATGAGGCCAGGGATAATTCCTGGTCCCTCAGTTCAAGCCCCAGGACTAGCCAAACAAGAAATCATACCATTTTCCACACATTTGGAAATAAATCTGTTTTATCTAACCCTACTTCTTTTTTGCCAGTCCAGGGTGTGTGCCACCAAGCCAAACTACTGGCCCCCAAACTTACTATCTTTAATCATTTAATTTTTTACATAATCATATTTCATGCTATCTGTATTAATACCATAAACAGTATGCTTAGTGTAATAATGTTAAAGGTAAAACATAAGAAATTAATAACTAAAATTCCTTTTTTATTAGTTTTATAGCATTACTACAATTTTATGGGAAAAATTACCTAGAATGTTTATTTTAGAGTTCAAGTAATCCATTTTGATAAATATATCAATCTACATCATTTATTTGAACACATTTTAAACTATTTTTTCCCGAATGAAAATACATATATATTTGTTGTAAATGAAATTTATGACTTGGGGGGAAGGGAAAGAGAAAAGGGGGGAGGGGGTAACAGTGTTTACAAGAAATGTACTCATTACATATGTAACAGCAATCTCTTTGTATATCACCTTGACAACAGATTTTTTGAAAAGTACAATAAGTTTAAATGTCTACTTTGGGCAGAATTTTTTTTTTGCCAGTACTGGGCTTAGACTCAGGACCTGAGCACGATCCTTGTTTTTGTTTTTGTTTATTCTTAAGGCGCAAGTTCTATCACATGTGCCACAGCACCACTTGTATCTTTTTTATCTATGTTGTGCTGAGGAATTGAACTTGGGTCTTCATTCATGCTCGGCAAGAACTCTTCCACTAGGCTTAACTTATGGCCCCAGTGGGAAGGAAGTTTTCCATAAAATATGTAGGAAATATGTCCACTAAGGAAAAGCCATCAAAAATAGAAGAAAAATTATATACTTAGATAACGACATGCCAGTATTATGGCAGATCTCTGTAATTCTAGCTTCAAGAGTGGCCTATTTGGACCGGGAGTTGGCTGGCTGAAGTAAAGTGCTATCCTTGAGCAAGCCCTAGGACAGTGCTCTGGCCATGAGTTGAAGACATAGGACATGCAAAAAATAATAATTTAATGCCCATGACTGGTGGCTCACCCTGGTAATCCTAGCTACCCTGGAGGATCGAGGTTCAAAGATGGCCCAGGCATAAAAATCTGTGAGAATCTTATTTCCAAATAATCCAGAAAATTCAAAATGACAATGTGCCTCAAGTGGTAGAGCTCTTGCCTTGAGCTGAAGAGCTTAAGGTAAACATCCAGGCACAGAGTTCAAGCCCCATGAGTGAAAAAAAGAAAAAGAAAAAGAAAGCACTTATCTAAGGCTGGAGTGCACACTAGTGGTAGTTTGCTTGCCTAGTATGCACAAAGCCCTGTGTTCAATTACTCTGTACCACTTACACCAAAAAAAAAGCTGGAAATGATCTCAGAAGTTTGGGTTCTGAGGATCACAGTTCAAAGCCAGGCCAGACACTAAAGTCCATGAAACTGTTACTTCTACTTAAGCACCAGAAAACCAGAAGTGACAATGTGGCTCAAGGTGTTTAAGGTTGTAGCCTTGAGCTGAAGAGCCCAGGGACACTGCCCAGGTGCACAATTAAAGTCTTACAACCAAAAGACAGAGAGAGAGAGAGAGAGAGAGAGAGAGAGACAGAGAGAGAGAGAGAGAGAGAGGCAGAGACAGAGAGAGACAGAGAGACAGAGAGAGAGAGACAGAGAGAGAGACAGACAGACAGAGACAGAGAGAGAGACAGAGAGACAGACAGGCAGACAGAGACAGACAGAGACAGAGAGACAGAGACAGAGACATCAAACAGTCAGGCACTGCTGGCTGAAGCGTGTAATTATAGCTACTATGGAGGCTGAGATTGGAGGATCTTGGTTCAAAGCCCAAAGCCAGCCTGGACACATATGTTTGTGAGACTTACATCACCAATTAACTACCAGAAACCGAAAATGGAGTTGTAGAGGAAGAGCGCTAGCCTTGAGCTGAAGAGCTCAGGGACAGTGTCCATGCCCAAAGTCCAAGCACCATGACGAATCAATAATAAAAAAAAGAGGATAGCTAATTGTAATGACGAATAATTTTGTGCTGGGAGTTTGGCGTAGTGGTAGAGTGCTTGCCTAGCATGCACGAAGACCTCGGTTCAATTCCTCAATACCACATACATAGAAAAATGCTGGAAGTGGTGCTGAGGCTGAAGTGGTAGAGCCCTAGCCTTGAGAAAATATAAGCACTGTGCTCAGTCCCTGAGTTCAAGCCCAGGACTGGTCAAATCAAAAGTAGTAGAGCACTGGCATTGAACTGAAGATCTGAGGAACAGCCCAGGCACAGAGTTCAAGCACCGCAAACAACAGCAACAAAATCTATGAAATGGCAGTGGTGGTTTTAAGCTAAGCAAAAATAGAGTAGAAACTGGTAAAATACATATTTGTGTGTAAGCAAAATAGCCAGACTTATGCATTAGAACAGTATAGCAACTTGAAAAAAAACTTTGTTTTCCATCTCACTAGGTCCTGTCTCTTAATTTATTCAAGTAAGTAAAATGCTGGGTTTTATAATCATTGCTCTGAATATTAGAAAATCAGAATATCTCTCATTAACCAACAAAGACCAGGAACTGGGGCTTCGTTCAAATGGCAGAGTATCAGGCAAGAGAAGAAAAAATTGAAGTAAGAACTTGAAGTTCTTGATCCAGAACCTGCATAGTAACAGAGCAGCAGCCTGGTGATGGTACCTCACACCTATAATCTTAGCTACTCAGGAGGCTAAGATCTGAGAATCAAAGTTTAAAGCCAGCCAAAGTACCCAGTTAACTGCCAGAAAAACCAGAAGTGGCACTGTGGCTCACAGATTAAAGCACTAGCCTTGAGCTGAAGAGCTCATGGACAGTGCCCAGGCCCAGAGTTCAAGCCCCACAATTGACAAAAATCAAACAAGCAAACAAAACTCACAAAGAAGCCTGCAGACCACAGTGGTTCTGCTGAGTCTCTTCTCTATGGGGATCAGGAAACATTTCACTTTTTCTGTCTCTTCCCATCTCAACATTCATACTAAAATAAGACTGTGTTGAAAGTTTCAATTTATAAAAATGTTTTTCATGAAGCACCCTGAAATATTCATCGCTTATATCTCAATTGAAGATAGTTGCTTTGGGGCTGCATTGGTAGAGTGCTAGCCTTGCGCAGAAAAGTTCAGGGATAGAGTTGAAGCACTCAGTTGAAGACCCAGTCCCAACACACAAAAGAAATTATGCACTTTATACATATTTTCTAATTTCTTAATGAATTTTTCAGTCAGCATAAATATAGGGTACATTCCTTGTTACTTAAGTAAGATTGCTCTTTTTTTTTCTTTTTGCCAGTCCTAGGGCTTGGACTCAGGGCCTAGACATTTTCATTGGACTCGCTTGCCCAAGGTGAGTGCTCTGCCTCTTGAGACACAGCGCCACTTCTAGCTTTTTTCTGAGTATGCGGTACCGGTGAATAGAACCTAGGTCTTCATGCATTCTAGGTGAGCACTCTACCATTAGGCTACATTCCCAGGCAGTGAGATTCCTCTTATAGTCATTGTATGTTCACAGAGTTTGATCTCACACACTGTAGGGTCCTGGTTGGCTTGGACCTGTGATCCTAAGCCCTGAGCCTCCTAAGCAGCTGAAATCAAGTTGTAAGCCAGCATGATGGCTTCCATTCTTTTTTCTACAAAAATATATGTAGTTATCTAAAATATATCTATAGCTGAAAAAAATGAATCTCTCCCAAACAAATCTACAAAGAAACAACCATCATATTAAAAGGTGGGCTAAAGATTTAAAAGAGTATTCTCTGAAGAAAAAATTAAAATGGGCTTTAGACACATGAAGAAATGCTCTATATCTCTAGCAATAAGGGAAATGAAAATCAAGACAACTTTGAGATTCCACCTGACTCCAGTCAGAATGGCCATTATCAAAAAATCTAATAAGAGATACTGGTGGGGAAGTGACCAGGGGGGATCACACCTACACTGTTGGTGTGAGTGTAAACTCGTTCAACCACTAGGGAAAGCAGTGTGGTGGTTCCTCAAAAGACTGAACATAGAGCTCCCCTATGATCCAGCAAATCCACTACTTAGCATCTACCCAATTGTCCAGAAAAAAGGGCATACTAAAGCCACTAGCACAATGATGCTCATTGCAGCACTATTTACCATAGCAAAGATATGAAACCAACCCAGATGCCACTCAGTAGATGACTGAATCAAGAAGATGTGGTAGTTATACACAATGGAATGCTATGCTGCCATCAGAAGGAATGACATCGCCCCATTTGTAAGGAAATGGAAAGACTTGGAAAAATTCCTATTAAGTGAAGCAAGCCAGACCCAAAGAAACATAAGCTCAATGGTTTCCCTCATTTGTAATAATTAGTTCACATCTAGGACTCTCCTAGCAGAGGATTACAATAACTCAAAAACCTAGGTATAAAAGGTCATATAGGATAAGACTAAATGAAAGGATCTCTAGGATATGGGAACAAGAGCTATATCTTGTGTCATCGTTGCACTTAATCTTGTGTGATTTTTGTCCTTAATCTACTATGTTATTTCTCATCTCTTATTTTGCCCTTTGGTTAATGTCAGATTGTTACAGTATCTGATTTTTTCCTTGGCATATTGTATCTATGTTTATTTGTTTATGTCAAATAGGAAAGGGAAGTGGGGAAACAAGATGATTGGGAAGGGGAGGGCGGAGAGAACTGGGGACAGAAACATGTGGAGTGGCATAAATGTGTGAGAAGTAATGCAGTCCACTATCTGTAAATGTAATCGTAACCCCTCTATACATTACCCTGAAAATAAAAAAGAGACTATAAAAGTATCTGTAGAAAATGAGGCTGGATGATGGAAACAACCAGATGCCCTACTACAAAAAATGAGATACACGCCCACACACACACACACACACACACACACACACACACACATAGCCAACCGACAAGATAAAATAATGGCATTCTCGGGGAAGTGGATGAAAAGGAAAAAAATCATATTAAGTGAAGTAAGCCAAACTCAAAGGAACATAGGCCCAAGAGTCTCCCTCATTTGTCAAATTCAGTAGAAACCTTGGGCTCTGCTACCAGAGATTTACAATAGAACAAAATCTAGAGACATCGTCACAAATAGTATGACACTAAATGTAAGGACCTCTAAGATAAAGAAACAAAACTCATATAATGAGTGATTGTTGTCCTTAATGAACTATGTGATCTCTTATCTCTTTCGCTATCCCTTGGTTATATCATATTGTTACAATATTTCACCTTATTTTCTGATATATTTCATATGTGCCTACTTGGTTATTTGAAATTGGATAGGGAAGGGGGGAAATGAACATAAGTGGGGGTAGGTGAAGGGAAATGGGGACCATATGATTACATGGCGTATTAAAGTTTGAGAAGTAATGCACCTTCTATCTGGTGAATATAATGTAACCCTACTATAAATTACAATAAAAATAAATACATAAAAAGAAGATCTGCACAGAAAAAAATAATAATGGCATTTTTGGGGTAGTGGATGAAATTAGAGTGAATCCTGTTGAGTGAGATAAGTCAAGACCAAGGAACAAAAGGTACATGTTATCCTTAATATATGGATATTAGTTTCAAACAGTAGTAGAGCAATGATTGAATAGTTGATACCCGAAGTTCTGGACATAATTTTAGAGATATAAACATAACTACATAGACATAAAAATCTAGGATAGACTATACACTCTATAGACATGTGTTTTATTATAGATTAATCTGTATCTATGACATATAAAGACTCAGCTTAATTTTTACTATATTCTAAAATTTATGTGCCAGTGATTGTATAGCGATTCCCTTCTTGAATACTTGTTGGTTAAACATGACATTTGAAATATGATGTAAAATTCAATGTTAATAAATTTTTTTAACAAAAGAGGCTAGAGGTAAATACCACTAATGTACTTGCTCTAAGTGGTACAGAAATTTTCTTAATGAATCAAGGAGTTTTATTACATCTTTATGCAATTATTTTAGTTCTGAGGGTTCTACACTCAATGCTACTTCTGGAAAGATGATATAGCTGACTGTGTAGATGGTATGAAGACATACTGGCCTAAACGTAGAATAAAGCATTGGTAAGTGGCTGTTAGCTGTCCAGATTCTACTGGAATATGTGGAATGAATTTATTAAGCACAATGCAGGCTCTTAATCAGATCAGGATCAAGATTATTTGGTTCCATGAGATGAATGAGGAAAGATCAGAAAAATCTACTAAGATATCCAGATATACTTTTGAAACTTGGTATCTGGACTCCTTTTTTTTTTCTTTCTTGGTGGGGAGCTTGAACTTTGGACCTGGGCAAGGTCTCTTAGTTCTTTTTCCTCAAGGCTAATGCTGTACCAGTTTTAGCCACAACTCCACTTAGTTTTTGGGTGGATAAGTGGAGAGAAGAATCTTACAGTTTTTTTTGTTTTCGTTTTTTTGCTTGCAAAGGCTTTGAATCACCTTCTCCCTGGCTAGTAGAATGACAATTAGGACCCTCCAGCGCCTGGCTAGTGATTTTTTGAAAATTGGACTTTGTTCCAAATCACATAACTGGTTCCTAGCAAAGTTTTGAAGCCTGACTTAAATGTGACAGATTTTTGTCACTTGGAGACACTCTGTGCTGAACGTTAGAAATCTACCAGCTGATTCACAGTGGCACTTCCAGTTTTTGTTTATGTGGTGCTGAGGAATGGAATCCAGGGTTTCATACATGCTAGGCAAGCTTCATTTTCAGCCCAAGGTTTTATGTTTTGTTTTTTCAGTGTTGTTGCTTCTAAGGTTCTGTATGATGTTCTTTCATTTTCTTTGCTTTTCACCTCTTTTCTTCTTTTTCCCTTTAGTTTTATTCTCTGTAGTCACTGTGTTGAATTCAGGTACCCTTTGTCTTGTACATAGGTTTATGTGATTTGTGAAAGGGAAAGGGCATAATAAAATGGTAAAAAATAAAGAAAGGAAAAAATGTGTCCCAATTGAATAGTGATATTTGGAAGACACTAAACGGAAATGAACTGAACAATCTGGGTGGAGAGGGGGCTGAGGTTAGGAAAACAGAGAAAAATGAGGGAGGGGATAACAATTTTCTTAAGAAATGTGTTCATTACTTATGTAACCGTATGCCAACTATATATTGACTTAACAAAAAAAATTAACTTAAAAAAATTTAGCCGGGTATGGTGGCTTACACTTGTAAATGTAGCTACTCAAGAGGCTGGGATCCAAGGATAGCAGTTCAAAGTCAGCCTGGGCACTGAAGTCCATGTGACTCTTATCTCCAATTAACCACCAGAAACACAGAAGTGGCCCTATGGCTCAAGGGATAGGGCAGTAGTCTTGAGCTGAAAAGCTCAGTGACAAGACCTAGGTGCAGAATTGCAGTCCCATGACTTGAATGATGAATGATACTAGCCAGGCTCTGTGCGCTCACACTTGGAATCCTATCTACACAGAATCAGGTTTGAATCCAGCCCAAACAAATTGCATGATATTCTGATTTACAGTTCATTACCAAAAATCTGGAAGTGGAGCTGTGGATCAAGTGGTAGAACACTAGCCTGAAGCAAAAAAAAAACATTTAAGGACAGTTCCCAGGCCCTGGGTTCAAGTCCCAGGACTTGCATAAAATAAACAAAATGTGACGCTGAGTCCTCCATCATTTGGTGTTATAGTTCAATATTCTTGATATGCGTCTTAGAAATTAAGTCCCTAGCAAATACTCTCCCCTGAAATTCTGCTTCATAGCTGATTCATAGAATTTCAGCATCATTACTATCACCTTCCAGTTAGCATACCAGTCAAATACTGAATATTTGAAGAAAACTTTTCAGTAATCCTAATAAATCTGTGTATCATCTGCACACACATCAAATCAGCAGCAGGTATGTTCTGCTATTATCTAAATGTATTTAATCCCTTCTTGAGTTAATGAGCCTTAAAGAGTAAAACATATGAAATAGTTATGAAACTAAGAGTCACCATTCTTCTACATAATATTGTAATATAAGTTTATAAATGCAAGGACTATTCCCAAGTGTGCAGAAGATAGCTTCTAATTATAATATTCTCATGAAGTATAGTTTTTAAGAAACATGTTGCTTGCTTTGGGAAAGCAAAGGCAAGGAAAAATGATATAAGTAAGTTCCCTATTTATCAGAAGTAAAATACTATTGGGTTTAGATCAACTTCATTCATTCCGTGCTGATGAAACAAATATTTGCAATTCCTGCGGCCAATCAATTCATTGTGATGCACAATCAGCCAGCTTAGATCAATCTTCCACAAAAGGAAAGAAACAAACGAGAAGCAATTAAGATTTCCAAAATGAACCAGGTGGTGTTGGCAGCTCACACTTGTAATTCTATCTACTCAAGGCCTGAAATCCAAGGATCTGGATTAAGTTTGTCTGGGATGTTTCCTGTCTGAAACATCATCTCTGTTATCACCGCCCAGCTGATACACTCTGTCCAACAGGTTCCAAACACCAAAGTCCATTTCCTATCTGAAATACTAGGAAACATACTCAAAAATTATTTCCTCTTTGGGAGATAGTTGAAACATGTACCAGAAACATTTCCCTGGCTTCAGAGTGGAAGTGGAAATATATACTCACTAGAAGCCCATCTAGTAAATTACAGTCAATCATCTTTCCTCACATCTTGTTAGTTAAATTGAACAATGAGTGTTTGGATCAGAAGAGATGTGTATGAGCATACAGGTTGTAAAAGTACTGTAATCCTAGCTACTGAAGATAAGCTGAGACCTGAGGATTCCAGTTCAAAATCAGCCATGCAATAAATTCCATAAGATTTTTACCTCTAATTAACCAGCAAAAAACAGAACTTTGAATTGTGCTTAAAATGCCACAGGCCTAAGATTTGCATAAAAGTGCTAAGGGGTAGCATTCAGGATGCCCACTCTCTCCACTCCTTTTTAACATAGTACTAGAATTCCTAGGCAGTGCAATAAGGCAAGAAGCAAGCATAAAGGGGATCCAAGTAGGGAAAGAAGAAATAAAAATATCCCTCTTTGCAGATGACATGATTCTGTATTTAAAGGATCCTATAGACCCTACTCACAAGCTCCTTGAGCTGATTCAAAGCTTTGGAAGGGTAGCAGGCCATAAAATCAACCCTCACAAATCAACTGCCTTCCTTTACGCCAACAGTGAGAGGAACGAGGCAATAATCAGGAAAGAAACTCCTTTCACAATAGCCTCAAAGAAAATAAAGTACCTAGGAATTAGCTTAACTAAGAATGTAAAGGACCGTTTAGATGAAAACTTTAAACCCTAAAAAAGGAAATTAAAGCAAAACTAAGGAAATAGAAAAACCTCCCATGCTCCTGGATTTGAAGAATCAACATTGTGAAAATGACAATCTTGCCAAGGGACATCTACAAATTCAATGCAATACCCATCAACATCCCAATGTCATTCTTTAAAGAAATAGAAGAGGCAATTCAAAATTTCATATGGAATAATAAAAGACCACGTATAGCAAAAACACTTCTAAGCAGAAAGAACAGCGCTGGAGGTATTTCAATTCCAAACTTTAGACTCTATTACAGAGCTATAATTCTCAAAACAGCTTGGTACTGGCACAAGAATAGGCCTGAAGTCCAATGGAATAGAACTGCGGACCCAGATATTAAACCACAGACCTATGGCCACCTAATTTTTGACAAAGGAGCCAAAAAATAGAATGGAAGAAAGCCTCTTCAACAAGTTGTGCTGGCAGAACTGGTTAAGCACCTGCAGAAAACTAAAGTTGGATCCTTCTTTGTGACTTGCACTAGAATTAACTCCAAATGGATCAAAGACCTGGAGGTAAAAGCTGACGCACTGAAAAGTTTACAGGAAGGAATAGGAGATACACTAGGTCTCCTTGGCACAGGTCGAAACTTTCTTAATAAGGACCAAGAATCACAACAAATCAGAGAAAGGCTGGATAAGTGGGACTGCATTAAACTGCAGAGCATTTGTATGGCAACGGATATATCTAGTAAACTAATCAGGAAGCCTATAGAGTGGGAGAAGATCTTCACCAACCAAACAACGGACAAAGGCCTCATATCTAAAATATATCAACAACTCAAAAAATTGAATCACTCCAAAACTAAAATCCAAAGTAACACCCATCCCATTGAAAAATGGGCCAAAGTCTTAAAGAGAGTCTTCTCTGAAGAAGAAACAAAAATGGCCTATAGACACATGAAAAATGCTCAACATTTCTGGTCATAAAAGAAATGCAAATCAAAACAACTCTAATATTCCACCTCACTCCATTTAGAATGGCCAGGATCAGGAAAACGAATGACAACAGATGCTGGAGGGGATGTGGCCAGGAGGGATCACTACTACACTCTTGGTGGAAGTGCAAACTCGTTCAACCACTATGGAAAGCAGTGTGGCAATGCCTCAAAAGGCTAAACATAGAACTCCCCTAGGAACCAGCAATTCCACTACTTGGCATTTACCCAACAATCCAGAAACAAGGGCATACTAAACCCACTAGCACCACAATGTTCATTGCAGCACTATTCACCATAGCAAAGATATGGAACCAACCCAGATGTCCCTCAGTTGATGACTGGATCAACAAGTTGTGGTATTTGTACACAATGGAATTCTATGCTGTTGTGAGAAAGAATGACATCGCCCCATTTGTTAGGAAATGGAAAGACATAGAACAAATCGTATTAAGTGAAGTAAGCCAGACTCAAAGGAACTTAGGCTCAGTGGTTTCCCTCATTCGACATAATCAGTAGAAACCTTGGGCTCTACTAGCAGAGATTTGCAATAGAGCAAAAGGCCATATATAAGGCCATATAATGTGAAGCTAATTGAAAGGACCTCCAGGATATTGAAACAAAAGCCACATAATGAATGATTGTTATCCTTAATGTACTATGTTGTCTCTCATCTCCTTTGCTGTCCCTTGGTTATCCCATATTGGTATAGTATCTCACTTTGTTATCTGATATATTGAATTTATTTGTATTTGGATATTTGAAATTTGATAGGGAAGGGGGGAAAACCAAGACGGGTGGGGGGTGTGGGGTTGGAGGGAAATGGGTACCAAGACATGTGAAAGGGTATCAATGTACATGAATTAATGTACCTTCTATCTGGCAAATATCATGTAACCCTTTTACTAATTACAATAAAAAAATTAAAAAAAAGAAAGATGTAGTGTGTGGGGAGGATGACGGGGTCGAATACATTTCTTCTTAGAAATATACCTCATCTGGTTGCCCTGGATTTTCCTGGCCTTCTTCTTAGAGAAAGGCCTGTTATACAGGATTTGTGGCTTGGCAATGATCAACAAGTCCATCTTCGAGTAAGACATCAACAACTTCCATGCCTGAGACTCGAGTTTCCTGACCATAGTCAACAGCACAGCAACATCTTTCTTCCTCCTGAGCCACAGGCCAAGTGAGCTGGCTTGAGTTGGTTGTTAGTTACAGTGGCTTGGTTACCAGGGTTCCATATTCTTTTCCATTGTGTGGGATGCAGGGTCACCTTTCAGGGCCCAATGACCAAAGATATTTGCTCACAGAAGACATCACCAAAGACATACTGGAGGCTGAATCTCTCCTCCAATCTCACAATATACTTGTGAATGTAGTAAACAGCACACCTTATTTGTCCAATCCCAATGTCTTCCACTAGGCCCAACTACCAGTCTGGTCTCAGGCTCAAGGAGCCTTTCTTAGGTAAGATCCAAACTTAAGGGTCAATATTGCCCTCATCCTTTACAAAACATTTGCTTCACTGTGCCTTCTCTGCCTGCATTTTGCCCCTTGTCGATTTTTTTTTGTTTTTGCTAGTTTTGGGACTTGACCTCAGAGTGTGAACATTGTTCTTGGGCTTTCTTTAGGCTTTAGCTGTCCCACCGAGCCACAGCACCACTTGCAGCGTTTTCTATGTATGTGGTAATGACGAATCAAACCTGAGTCTTTTTGCGTGGTAGCCAAGGACTCTACCACTAGGTCAAACACACAGGGCATCTTGCACATATTTTTGACGTCAATCTACTAGGATATTATTAGGTTTCTGTATCCTAATCAATTTTTTCCTGATGATTAGCTTTGCTGTCATGTGTAAATAATGCAAGAGGGAAAAACACAGAAGAATTAGTGAAATTTTAAAAAAAGCATTACACACATAGATAAGTGTTCATTCTTTGTAGGAGAAAGGATATTTTGATATGATGATGATGACTTTATAATTACTATGTCAGGGTTGAGAGTTTGGCACAGTGGTAGAGTGCTTGCCTAGCATCCATGAAGATCTGGGTTTGATTGCTCAGTATCACATAGATAGAAAATCTAGATGTGGCACTGTGGCTCAAGTGGCAGAGGACTAGACTTGAGAAAAACCGAGGACAGTGCTCAAGCCCTGTATTCATGCCCCAAGACTGGCAGAAAGATAAAAGAAAATAAAAATGCTTTTTACGAGCTAATTCACTCACAGCATTTGCTTCTGAAATCTTCGCTTCTGCACCTTGTGAAATACCCCTTTCCCTCAACGTAGACAAGATAAACAGATCCATCCCATGGTCCACTGTGAGGCCACTGGTTGGGCTAAGAGCTAGTCGTGCAGCAACACATAAGTTTTATTCTAATACTTTCCAAAGTTTGTACTCAAATATGCTACCTACTTACCAACTTAGCTCAGTTATCCTTATGCTATACCTTTTCGTCATTACTACAATATTCTTACACTCCTACGTTAATCCTCTTGTACCTCCCCTGACCTCTCTCATTCTTTTTTTCTATCTTGGAACTCTGCCCGTCTTTCAACTCTTATACTGTACGGATCTACACTTGATGGCTGTTGAGCAATACTGTATATGTAGGTGGTTAATGATTCTCTAGGCTCAGAGGGATTTAAAGACAATAGAGATTGGATTGAGAGGCTTATTGTTTTGGGTGTAAATCGTTTATCAGTGGTTGTATTAGACTGGTCTGTAAGTGCACAAATAGAAAGAGTGATAATACCAATCAAAAGTTGTGAACATCTAGTGTCTGCCAGATACAGAGGTCTAGGTTGGTTATATCTGAAAAACTATAATCGTATTTAGTAGTAATCTTGCTCCCATTTTCAAATGGGCAGAACAAGAAACTCAAGAGAAATGTCAAATCAAGAAAAACATCCCCCACCCAATGTAAAAGGACAATGGAACAGTCACTGGCACGCCTAGAGGAGAGTCTTCCAAGTACTACACAAATGCAATGGATAAACATCAGTAATGGAAAACGTGAAAATATAAAGAAAGAGATAACGGAGAAAGCCATAGCTGAACAAGAGGAAAGCATAAACAAGGTGATAAGTGAAAAAGAAGAAGCCATAAAGGAGGCCATAATAAAAGTTTTTCAAAGAAAGATGGATGAATTCATAGAATCCACAAATAAAACCGTGACCAAACTCCAGCAAATGTCCAAAGAAAATAAAGCTACTAAGCTAACCACTCAAAAGGAAATCAAGGAGGTAAAGAAATCCATACATGATCTAAAACAAGAGATGTAAGGCATCAAAAGTGAGCAATTAGAAGCAAAGGAGATGAAAAATACAGTAGATAGCTTTGATAGCAGGTTAGACAATGCAGAGGAGAGAATTTCCGGGGCTGAAGAAAATTTAGGTATTATAGAGAAAGAACAGAAAATGAGTCAATCCAAATCTAGGAAATATGAGAGAGTGCTTCAGGAGGTCCAAGATACAATTAGGAAGCCTAATTTAAGGCTAGTTGGTACTGAGGAGGGCGTGGAGAAAGAGGTCAATGGTATTGGAAATATACTTCAGGGAATCATCTCAGAGAATTTCCCAAATACCCCGAAGGGCAGGCCCATCCAGATACGAGAAGCTTTTAGAACCCCAAACAGACCTGACCAGAAAAGAACATCCCACCGCCACATTGTGATCCGAACTGGATCAATAGAAACGAAAGAAAAGATCCTAAAGGCAGCCAGGGAAGAGGGATCAGTAACCTATAAAGGCAAACCAATCAGAATAACCCCAGATTTCTCAGCAGAGACCATGCAAGCACGAAGTGACTGGAAGCATATATGTCATTCCCTTAAATCAAATCACTACCAACCAAGAATACTGTAGCCAGCTAAGCTCTCATTCATAACTGAGGGAACAATAAAAACATTCCATTCCAGGGAAAAGCTGCAACAATATGTCGAAACAAAACCAACACAACAGAGAATTCTCAAAGATGCTCTATAGAGAGATGAAAACTTTAAAACCCTAAAAAATGAAATTAAAGCAGAACTAAGGAAATGGAAAAATCTCCCATGCTCCTGGATTGGAAGAATCAACATTGTGAAAATGACAATCTTGCCAAGTTCTATCTACAAATTCAATACAATACCCATCAACATCCCAATGTCATTCTTTAAAGAAATAGAAGAGGCAATTCAAAATTTCATATGGCCTGATAGCTATGGAACAGATCTCTCCTTAGCTACCACAGTCAGTGGCTGCTCTCCATCTAGGGTTAGGGCACCTGCTCAGCCATCAGAACACCCCATGCCAGGACAGAGGCCTACAATTCAGATGGCAGCACAGGGGTGAAGATGATCTCACCGTAGCCCGAGTTACATGGCTGTCCCTGCATGCAGGACAGGATGAGTTGGGGGAAGATGTTCTTTGTGTTTTTCCACAGTCACTTGGAATAATAAAAGACCCCTTATAGTCTGTCTTCTTGCATGATACATAATGTTTAATCTCACCTTCTCCACCAAAATCTCACCTTTCTCATTGAGACATAGGTGGGCCTGTTTACTAGCAGCAAAGGCTCAAACGCGCAGTTTCAGGTGTCACCACTGCCTCTGTTACTGGGTAGATCCAACTCTGTCATCGATTCTGAGGTCTGCTCTGGGAGTCTTGGTCACAAGTTGTTCTGTGGCATCTGCTGCCAGCCTGTGACTATTTGCTTCCTTTTCCTCCAGCAGCCTACAACAGGGAATGAAGTTCAGACGCTGATGCTCTCCTTCATATGCAGGGCAGGATGAGCCCAACCCACCCTCATCTTCCTCTTCCAATTTTTGGGAAAAAATGTGCTGGCAGAAGTCCTCAGGTGTGGGGCATGGCTGATCCACACTTTTAATCCAGGCTGGTCAGGAGGCTGAGATCTGAGTATGGAAGTTCCAAGTCACCTAGAACAGGAAAGTCTGATAGATTCTTACTACCAAAAATAAAAACAGCTGGGAATGGAGTTTGGGCTCAAGTGGTAAAGGGCTAGTCTTGAGTACAAATGCTAAGTGCCCAGGCCCTGAGTTCAGGCTCCAGCACTGCCAACAACCTCGCTTTAGTGAAATTTTAGCTTTATCCATGTAGGCACATCTCACTGGAATCTTTGCTGGTAGAGATAGTCTTCATAATTTTGTCTCAAGGTAAAGGTCCTCCTGGAGAAGTAGACAAAAGGTGTCATGGAGAGAGGAGCCCCACTTGCTCCAGGTTTGAAGATGGCACAGGTCAAGCCAGCATGGAGTTGGCACATCAGTCTTTTTCCTAGCACCACCTATCAGTGAATGTCAAATGTCATTGATTTTTGTGGGATTGTGTGATTGAAGTGCCCCATTAAGGGCAGTATTAACACATCCAAACTTGGATACCAGGAATGCTGAAATCTCAAAGATAAGATTTCTATTGGCTACAGAAATGCTGGTGTGTCTGTTATTCACTAAAAGGTCAGGTGCAAAGATTCTGAAGCTTGATGCCATGTGTTTATTCCATTTAGTAAAATTATTTTAATGCACTGTATAAGTTAAAACATTTGATAAGAGTTAGGGGTAGTGAAAACATTGTTCTTGAATTCAGGTGTCTGGCAGGGTAATGGGGGGTGTTGGTGGCTGGGACTATGAAGCTGGAGCTGCTATCAAACCATGGATCATGTTCCTCTTTGTCTGGGAGAAATGACTCCAAAGATGAAATTTGAATGGTGAGGAAAAGATGATGATTTACTCAGGAAATTTCTCCTAAACAAATGCTCATGTGGAAGTGGGATGGGGGCTGGGCATATCTGAGGCAGAGCTTAAGGGGGCTTCTCATGGCGTTGAGAACGTTCCTTGCGACTTCAGGCATGCAGCAGGGTGATTTAGATGGCCATTGTGAGATGGATGGAATAAGACTGGAGACAAGATGAATGCTGGGATCCTGCAATGCTCTTGCATGAGTGGCTGGTGGCTCACCTGAAAGAACTAATTATGTCTAAAAAAGAAATCAGGAATTTGTTTTGATTAGATAATACCTGTAATCCGAGGCATATTCAGGATCCTGATCTTAGTATTGTGGTTTAAAACCAACCCAGCAAAGGGAAAAATGCATGAGACTCTTACTCCCAGTTTAGAGCAAGAACAAAGATTGAAGTAGAGCTGTGGCACAAGAGCTAGAGTGCTACCTTGAGCAAGGAATAGCTAAGAAAAAGCTCCAGGTCTTGAGTTCAAGGCCAGGAATGAAAGAAGGAAGGTAAAAAAAGGGAAGTATGTGAGGAAGGGAAATATATAAATGAAAGAGAGAAGGAACTAGAAATTTAAAACTAGAGAATATTTAAAAGTCATCAGTCCTTCTAAGAAAATTGTTGGAGTATGGGTTCTATATGTGGTGAACTGGAAGCCCAGCAGTGACTTGTTAACCAAAGAGTCACCTGATGAGCAAAGGATAGAAATCTGCATGAGCCTCTTAGCGGATGGAGTCACAGAAGAGAACCTCAGCTCCCATCCCATAGTTAGAAGTATATAGAGATGGGGAATTTGGCATCACCTTGATGTCATTGTGTCCGTGGAGACTGGAAGCCATGGCTCTGTGAAAGCACAATGTTCTGGTTACTGAGCTGAGAGGCTGAGGAGAGCCAAGTCCTGGCCATGAAGAAATCAGGGTGGCAGCAGAGCAACTCTGCTGCAGTGTGTGCTTGCTTGGCTGTTCTTATTCTGTGGTGGATCAGGCCAGAGCGGGTGATAGTAACTGTATTGTGGTCACAAGCCCTTCACCAAGAGCTTCCTCTGGGATCCTCATAAGCTACAGGGTGGCTGGTGGTGGGATGTGTGTGTGGTGGAAGTGACAGAGGGATGGACGCATGGCAAGGTGGGTGAAGAGATGAGAGGAATGATGAGAGCCCAGTTCATTGGTTTCCAAGGTTAATGGGTGGGAGGTAGAGAGGCATGAAGGAGGAAAGATGGAGGCAGGGGAAGGTGGTGACAGAGTGAGGCCATCTGTAGTGACAGCCTGGCCATCATCTGAAGCCCATAGGCAGCTTTCTGATCCCTCACTTTGTCCTGCTCCTTGTGCAGGGAATGTCACGTGTACCCAGAGCTAGGGGTGGGGCAATGTTAGTAGCACCTGGAGAACCATTGGCCTCTACCTGGGTGAGGGGTGGTTCTGGCTCCCATGCTGGGTGGCCTGATAGCTATGGAACAGATCTCTCCTTAGCTACCACAGTCAGTAGCTGCTCTCCATCTAGGGTTAGGGCACCTGCTCAGCCATCAGGACACCCCATGCCAGGACAGAGGCCTACAATTCAGATGGCAGCACAGGGGTGAAGATGATCTCACCTTAGCCCTACTTACATGGCTGTCCCTGCATGTAGAACAGGATGAGCTGGGGGAAGATGTTCTCTGTGTTTTTCCACAGCCTATCCCGGCCTCTTCTTGTGTCTGATTAGACCCAGAGAGTACCAGGTTCCCTCTCATAGTCCTGGTTCTTTTTCTTTTACAGTCATGAGGCTTGAACTCAGGTCCTGGGTACTGTCCCTGAGCTCTTTTGCTCAAAGTTGATTCTCTACCATTTTAACCATAGTGTCATTTCCAGCTTTTCCTTTTCATGTGGATCTCTGATATCTCCAGTGCTGTGCCTGCAAGGAGGCACTCACCCCACAGACAGAGCCACCTCTGCCGTGACTGTGACTGCCCACAACCCTCACACCCACTCCTTGCACACCCCTCGACTCCAGTTTTAGCTCCTCTTGGACTGGGTGTCCAGCCTACCCCTTTCTACACTCACAAAGGGTCTACAATTGTCTTCCCAGGGTCCTATCTTCTGCCAGCCAGAGTACAGATTGTGGACATCTTGACGATCACAGAGCTCAAAGCCAAAGGCTGAGATGCAGAAGGGGGTGCCCCGGAAGCTTCACAGGGCCCATGGATCATCCTGTGCATCCCCCAGCCTGTGACTTCCCCCACCCCCTTGGCAGGGAAGCTCCATGCCCACATCCTGATCCCTGGTCCCCTCCAATTCCATTCTCCCTTGGATTTTGCAGACTGTCTACCATCAGGATCTAAAATTCTATTCATCACTTTATGTCCTTATCACTGATTTGCTACTTTGGCAGGATCTCCCCGTGCCTGGAGAGTGGGCATGTCATGTACTCTCTGTGGAGAAGTTGCCCCAGGAGAAGAAATATGCACTTCATGTGAGTGTTGGACAGGGCAGGAGGGCTCCCTAGGATCAGAAGCCACAGGAGGGGTGCAGATGGGGGAATGCTAGGGGCCCCAGGGGACAGTGGGAGTTAGGGCACAGTTGGTTCCTTCTGCAGGGTTGACACCGCTTCACAAACCCAACAGAATGAGATTCGCATTACAGATGTCAGAGACAGTGCAGATTGCCAATGGGCGCAGGGGTCACTGTCACCCCCAGATGCTGGCTGCATGCTGGGATGCACGCAGAAATATTTTCACGATCAGATAATGAGGATGTAGCAGGGTGTAACCATTCTTTTCAGATGGCTCTCTACCTCTCTTGAGCTTCGTCTCTATCTTTGGCTTTTTCATGGCAGTTAACTGGACATGACAGTTTCATGGACTTTCCTTTCTGGACTGGCTTCAAACAGAAGCTATGCACAGTTTTCAAACCATACCCTACTGAAGAAGGGAAGCTTGATCTGGTGCTTAACTGGGTTGCACTTTGGCTCCGTTTGCTATGCCTCTCGGGAGGGGGCTCATCATTTGTAGACTAAGATCTCATGACCTTCAAAGCCAAATGATACCTGAAAGTTCAGGGTCCCAGCCTATGTGTTGGGCCTGGGTGAATACATTCTCTGTTATGCTGGGTCATCAACCCATGTTTTAAGCTGGAAGTAGGCAGTGCCACATTTGATAAGAACATCTGCCAGAAATTGTCACCTCATGAAAGCAGATTCTAAATTTGTATTCCATTTCCTGTGGTGGAGAAATCCCCTCCAAGTTAGACAGGCTCACATCCACCTGCAGGTCACACTCCTAATGCACCCTTGAGTGTCCTCATGGTATTGGGATCTAAGTTTGTAGGGAATGCTGGTTTAGTCCATGAATTAGCTGGACAAGTGATGACAAACGTGTTGTGGATTAATATGAGAACAATTTAAGAAGCCCTGGAGGAGCATCAACCTGACCCTCTGTGGTGCTATAAATCTGATAGGATGTTCCAGACTGAGAAACAATCACATGGCTTTGTGTTTGGCATCCAGACCTGTGAGTGCATGTCTTAGCTGTCAGCCAATACAGAGGAGGACATGAATAAGTGGGTGGAAAGCATCTGTCAGACCCCTGTCTGGGGGCAGGTGGAGAGAACATAGGAAGGTAGATACCATGGCTGTGGTGGGGCCAAAAAAAAGGGTAAAAGAGGCAAAGGAACCAGGTACTGGTAGCTCAAGACTGTCATCCTAGCTACTCAGGAGTTTGAGATCTGAGGATCACAATTCAAAGCCAGCCCAGGACAGAAACTCCATGAGACTCTTATCTGCAATAAACTACTGAATGCAAGAAGCTCAAGCTCAGTGACAGCATCCAGGCCTAGCGTTCAAAACCCAGGACTGGCAGAAAAAAGTATCAAAGGACAAGAAGCTGGCCAAAAGTTAGAGGGACTCTATCTTGACAAACAATACAATGGTAAGTTGCACTCAGAAGACTTGCACAAAATCTGGAAATGCCTGAGACCTATCTATGTATGTTTTCTGTTTGTCTAAATACATATGTTTATGCATTTATATATTAGTATAGAGAGACAGATCAATACATATGACTATACATATATACATAGCCAGACACTTATGGGTGGGTGGTATACTGTGTGAGAGTTTGTGTTTGTGTTTTGTGGATGGCTATCTCTGTTTAAGAAAAATAGAAAGTATGTAAATATCTTTAAAAAAACTTGATAAAATATAGAGAGTCATAAGTTCTTGAGAGAATCTGAAATGACAAGATTATTCACAGGCACGTTTATCCTTGTGGATTCCTCAGCAAGTTTTAATTTTTTTATTATTTTCTCTCTTTTTTTGAACCAGTGCTAAGGATTTCTCTCAGGGACCAGGTTCTGCCAATTACTAATTTTCTCATGGCTTGTACAAGAGGAACTGAGCCACAGTTCCACTTTTGCCGTATTTATTCCTGCTTAACTGAAGATAAAGATTTCTATCAGTGACTTTCTCTCAGGGGCTGGATTCTAACGAGGATCCCCAGACCTCAGCCTTCTCTATAGCTACAATTAACAATATGAGAACCCAGCACTGGGTTCCAATGCACAGCGCAAGAAATTGAGTGAATCTCTCAACTCCAACTAGCTATAATAAGCTAGAAGTGAAAGACCAATACCTTTGAGGAAAAGATGCTGAGGGTTATCACACAGGCCCTATGAGTAAGCCCTAAACCCTGTACACATGTGTGCATGCACACATTGGCAGATACACACACACATGCACGCACACAATATCTCAGGCAATATTGTATTTTGAATTAATATCCAAAGATTGGACAACAGGATAGCAAGTAATAAAATCTGTTTTTCTTGTCTACATTGAGGGAAAGGGATAAGTCACAAGATGCAGAAGCGAAGAATTCAGAGGAAAATGCTGTGAGTGAATAACTTGTAAAAAGCACATTTCTTTTCTTTCCTTTTCTTTTGTTTTTTCTGCATTCCTGGGGCTTGAACTCAGGGCCTGAGCACTGCTCTTGGCTTTTCCCAAGTCTAGCCCTCTGCCACTTGAGCCACATTGCCATATGGATTTTTATATCTGTGTGATATTAAGGACTCAAACCTAGATCTTCATGGATGCTAGACAAGCACTCTACCACTGGGCCAAACTCTAAACCCAGATAAAGTATTTATAAATAGTCATCATCATATCAAAATATCCTTTCTCCTACAAAGAATGAACACTTCTCTATGTCTGTAAGACTTTTTTTATGTCACCAATGCTTCTGTGATGTTCCCACTTGCATTTTTACAGATGACAGCACAGATATTCATCAGGAAGAAAAATAGATTAGGATACAGAAACCTAACAACGTCCTAGTAGATTGAAGTGAAAAATATATGCAAGATGGCCTGGGTATTTCATCTATTTGTAGAGTGCTTGGCTACCACACAAAAAGACTCAGGTTTGATTCTGCAGTACCATATACATAGAAAACGCTGGAAGTGGTGCTGTGGCTTGGTGTGACAGCTATAGCCTAAAGAAAGCCTAAGAACAATGGTCAGGCTCTGAGGTCAAGTCCCAGGACTAGCAAAAAAATGTGCAAGAGGCAAAAAGCAAGCTGAGAAGGCACTGTGAAGCAAAATGTCTTGTGAAGGGTAAGGGGAATAGTGACAGTTAAGCTTGGATCTTACCTAAGAAAGGCTCCTTGAGCCTGAGACCAGGCTAGCACTTATGCCTAGTTAATGACTTTGGATTTGAACAAAAAGGTGTGCTGTTTACTACATCCATAAGTGAGGTGGGAAGGGAGATTCAGCCTCCAGTATGTCTTTGGGGAGGTCTTCTGTGAGCAAGGAGCTTTGGTCATTGGGCCTTGAAAGGTGACCCTACCTCCCTCACAATGGAACAGAATATGGAACCCTCGTAACTAAGCCACTGTATGTGACAACCAGCTCAAGCCAGCTCCCTTGGCCTGTGGCTCAGGAACCAGACAGATGTTGC